>NC_056737.1:21041830-21345580 GCF_019279795.1 Protopterus annectens | reverse complement strand
ACATCAGTCCTGGAGTGACAGCAACCAACGCAGAAATATTAAGTCTCTGGTATTTTGGCCGACGTGCAGGCAGAGAACTCAAGTGTGATGACTACAATAGTGATTACAGTCGAACATCTACATTTATGGTAAGTGTACACAACTGTACTTTCCTCCTCTTTGGGATCTTAATTAGAAAAACTTAGCCTGGCCCCTTTTGAGCCAGCAAGTTGTTCTTCCCTGCAACAGTGCACCTGGGAAACAGTTCTTCTCCTGTCCATAACTTCTGCTAGAAGGGTTTTTGAATTACAAGCCCTGATGGGTATTGTTACGCACTAATGCCACCTTTATGCCCAAGGTAGTAAATGAGTTGCCACTCAATCAGTCCATCAATCTTCCCACTTTTTCCCTGTCCTCAGTCCTTTAGTTAGAGGATCCTACGCACTTTAGATGTGCACAGGTAACTCAGATATTACTTGGATAAAACCAAACTGATTAGGAAATATGACCGTCTTTTTGTCTCCTATCACCCAAGGGCCCTGGCCAAGCCTGTTTCCAAGCAGACTATTTCCACTTGGATTTCCAAAACCATTTCCTTTTCTTATTTGTCTTACGGGAAGTATCTCCCCTCACCTGTTAGAGCGCACTCCACAAGAGCTGTGTCTTCCTCTGGTACCTTTTTTAAGGGCTTAGACACCTGTTGTATCCTGGAAGCAGCTACCTGGTCTTCTGTATGTACCTTCACAAAACACTATAAGTTAGATGGCATTTCCAGGTCCAAAGCTGGCTTTGTTAGGCTTATTTTGCAGGGGTTTGTGGAGAGTGCTACTGCTCCTCCACCCAATTCTTCTGCATGAGCTTTGGTATTCTCCCTCATGCTATGAATATTGCAACACATGAATAGAAGGACATAGAATAGTTGTGTAAAATCTTAACATAGCCATAGCTGTCCTCCACTTCTGTATGTTGCATTATTATTTTCCCCCTGATGCTTGGCTGTTTATTGGTGGCTAGGGTCAGGCTTGTGCTCCGTTTACAACATTCAGTTCTGAGAATTGGTTTGTGCTGACATCTGCTTTATAGCTTTATTACCAAAGTAGGATCTGTGCTCTGTGCAACATCGCATGTACCTTACAGTACCATTCGATTTTTGTATACTGGGTGGATGTACAAGTCAGCCGACGGTGGACTCCCTCATGTTTTGAATACTGCAACATATTGAAGAGAAGGTCACACAACTATTCTTTCTTTGCTGTACACTTTATCAACTCATCCAGGCTCTTTTACAAGATTTCAACATGTCTTCCATGGCTAACCTGTGGAGCAACCACTAGTCTGCACAGTAGTACCTTCCCCTATACAGAAAACGAAGGAAGTTGTGAAAGGAGTCTTTGGGTCTCAAGCCTATTCTGCTTCAGCTGCAGAAGGTGACTGCTAGGGCTACTTGTTCCTGAGTCCACCCATGTTTTCACCCAGTCCTCTTAGTGTAACCTTTTCAGCCACCAAAGACTGGGTAGTAGTCAAATCCTCCACAACAGTAGAGATGCCCTTAGTGGGCAAGGGAAATAAACTTTTCTCTGTCAGTGGAAAGGGTAATTTAAGGATCTTCACTTGGCCAGGAGGGAATCTAGGGATCCCCTTAGTGGGCAAGGGAAAGAAACTTTTGTCCATGTCAGTGGAAAGGATAAGTGAAGGGTCTTCATTTGGCCAAGAGTGGAATGTTGTGGCCAACTCTTGGGCTGCCCAAAGGGGGACATTCTTACTGAAAGTTGAGATTGTGAAATAATCTATCCAAAATATATTGGGCAATTCACTCAGTTTAAGACCAGGGGGAGAAGACATAGTTATTCTTTCCTTGTCAGTAGTACACAGCTTTATTGCAATATTTGTTACAGAATCTTCAAAAAGTATTACCTCCGACATCGGATTCAGTAATGGCAGAACAATTGTTAATAAGGTCTTCATCAAACCTAAACTTATTTAAGATTGAGAAGTTGCCATCTAAAGCTGTTGCTTTCATTTTCTTAGCCCTATTATGTTCTGAACATAACCCCTTAATACAGTTACTCATCTTCTTTAAAACATTTTAGATTTGGGTAACTTTATGTTGTTAACCAAGTTTTTTGCCCCAGTGGGCACGCCCCTTTTTGCATCACCTTCTGAGCTTGAACAATAGTACCTCTGTGAAAAACAAATATAATTACTCTCTAGTTTATCTGAACTATGATTCTCTTATTGTTGAATACTGTTACTTAAATGTATCATAGGTTCACAGGTTCATACTAGGCTATTTGCCCTGGGGCAATTATAAGCCTAGCCCGATTCTGTATGGCTTACGCCACCCCTTGATTTGAGTATACTGTGCTCTTTTTAAGGTTTAGTTTACTGTGCCTTTGTCTAATAGTGACACGGGAGTAATCCCTGGGACAAACCTACGAGCCCCCATCCACTTATCGAGATTCTTCTTGAAGAGATTCAGTGAGGTGCTCTGCCTCACATGAACTGGAATTCTATTCCAGAGCAAAAGGAGCCTCTGGGTTATGAACCTGTCCCTCCAGCAAGTTCTATTTATTTCTGTGCTGAGGTTCAAGTCCCTCGAGTGTGTGGCTCTAAGGGATTTAGATTTACTGAGGTGGAGCATGTCCATTAATTCTGGATTTGACATAGCTTTGTATGTCAGGCATAGATCGCCTCGAAGTAAGCGGTATGCAACTGAGTAGAGCTGGAGTTTTTTAACCGAGCAGCATATGGCATCTGTTTGAGACCCTTGATCCTCTTGGTGAGATACTTTTGGGGTCTTTCTAATTGCTGCAGGTGTCGGGTAAGGTACATCCCAAAAGAGGCATTGTATTCTATGATGGGCCTGATGAGGGATGAATAAAGGGGCACGATTACCTCTCTTGATCTAGATGTGAAACCCTTCGTGATGAGGTGGGCTATGTAGAAGCTCTTTCTAACCACTTTGGCAATGTGGTTTTCAAAGGAGAGATTGCTATCAACTTGGGTCCCCAGGTCCCTAATAACTTTCTCTGTACTTAATGGGTTTCCGCCTATGTGGTAATTTGTGGGCACATTGTTTTTGCCAAAGGGTATGACTATACATTTTTTGGCATTTAATTTTAAACCATGGCGCTGGCACCAGTTATCTGTCTCTGTGAGACCTTTTTGAAGGATATTTGTGTCAGCTGGAGAGTTGATTATGGCCCAGTTTGCAGTCATCTGTGAACTTGGTGAGCCATAGTCCTCCCACGTATGCCTGTACCTCGGAACAGTATATACCCCACAACAGTCGTCCCCGCACAGGACCCTGTGGGGCGCCACTTCTGACGGTTTGAGTCTGACATGGCTCCAGCAACTCTCACTCTGTGGGTTCTGTCTTTGAGCCAGTTTGCGACCCATCTTGTGACATAGGGGTTTATATTTAAGCTGGATAGCTTATCTATGATGCCAGTGGGGTATTGTGTCAAATGCCTTTGCAAGGTCCAGATAGGCTGTGTGGACTGCCTTCCCTTCATCTATGGCTTTGGTGACTGTTTCAAAGAAGTCAACCAGGTTCAAAAGGCAGGATCTGCCCTTGACAAAGCCGAACTGGGTAGGATCTACTGTCTGTAGGTCCCCAATGTCTTTGTTTATGAGCTCCATGATGATCCTCTCCATAGCCTTGCAGACTAAGCTAGTCAGGCTTATGGGGCAATAGTTTCCAGGGTCCGTGAGGCTCCACCTTTGTGGAGTGGGACCACTGTTGCTGTCACGCCATTCTGTGGGCACATATCCTGTAGTGAGGCTGAGATTGTATAGCTGTTTTATTTGAGGGATTAGTTCCTCTTGTAGTTCATGTAGGACGCAACCTGGGACGCCATCTGGTCCCATGGAAGCAGTGTTTTTGCTTTGGAGAGGGCAGCCTTCACCTGAGCATCTGAGATGTTTGGGAGGCAGCCCTCTGCCGGGATAGATACTTGCTCTTTTTGCGGGGGGGGGGGGCTTTGCACTGGACCTCTCTGCCAGGATATTCGCGCTGTCTGTGGGTTCACTGTATTTTTGTCGTTTAGAATCAACTCAGAACAAGTCTGGGAGTTGCATCCCAGATTTCTAACATAACTGAAAAAAGCCTTATGATTGTCTTTGGTGTCCTGTGCAATTTTTCTCTCGAAGCTGGCCTTGGAGGATTTTATGAGGGATCGTACTTTTTTGCTAGTACTGATCAGAGATGCCTTCCCTATTAGGGATTTTGCTCTATCATGTAGTAGCTTCCTCCTTCTGTTGTACAGTTTATTTATGGCAGGGGTCCACCAGACTGGATGCCTGCCTTTGGATGATTGGGTCTTGGTTTTGTTTGGGATAGCATTTATATAGGATTCTGCAGTTTGGACCGTAGTTTCCACTGGCCCTGGGGCCTTGAAGGATTCCACTTCGGTTTTGAGAAGTGAGAAGTTCGCTTTTGAGAAGTTTTTCACTGTGGTTTTCTGGGCTGGGGGTGGGGTCGGGATGTGGACATCCAGTGAAATTAATTTATGGTCTGATCTTACCAATGAGGGATATACTTCTGGTGTGGATCATAGAGTCCCCATGTTGGTAATGATCACGTCTAGTATGTTGTCCCCTCTTGTGGGAGTGGTGAATAGTTGTTCCATAGCATTTGAGTTTATAATTTCCAGGAATCTTTGGGCTAAGGTGCTGGGGCTTAAGAAATGCTTCCAGTCAATGTTTGGGTAGTTGAAGTCGCCCAATATAATGGTGTTCGGAGAGATCTTCATGTTCTCCAATGTTTTCAGGAAAGCCGAATGGGATTCCTGACTTTGAGAAGGTGGTCTGTAGGATGCTATAAACTGAAAAGCAGTCTTGCCCACTGTTAGTTGCACATGGATGGTCTCCGATACTTCGTGCAATGCCACTAACCTGGAGGTGTGGATATCCTTGATAAATATGGAAACTCCCCCTCCTTTTGTGGTTCGGTCCGGGTTTTGGGGCCAAAAAGCATGATATGAGGTATAGCCTGGTAGTGCTGGGGTGCTCTCTGGAGCCTTGAACCAGGTTTCTGTCACTGCACAGATATCTATGTTCTCCATACTGAGGAGAGCTTTGAGGGAGTGCATCTTGAGGTTAAGACTTCTGGCGTTTAGCAGCATTACCCTTAGTTTCTTGTTCCTTGTGCTGTCTATGGGGGTGGGTTTGACTTTTGAGCCTTGCCTAAAAAAGGCACTATGGGCGTGGCAAGAGACTTTGCCAATATCCGAAAGCCCAGTGGTGACAGGTGCAAGCCGTCCCTAGCGAAGCAACGTGGCTTGTCGAGCATGTCATCCCAGGCTGACAGACACTGGATCCCCTTTGAATGACACCAAAATTTTAGCCAATTGTTAAAATCGATCATTTTGTGTTTGTACTGTGACATCATTCTAGGTGAGGGTAAGATGCTGCTCAAGGTCAGGGTCATACCAGCCTGGGCTACATGATCAGAGAGCTCCTCTATGTTTCTTTTCATGTAGTCCAGGGAGGTACGTCTCAGGTCATTCACACCAGCATGTACAATGACTGAGTCATATTTGTATTTGCTTTGGAGTGACCTGAGTGCTTGCGTTATGTGTCGGATCCTAGCACCCGACAGGCAGCTCACTGTGACCTTCTCTTTATTCAGCCTGGTGAGCGGGATGTCAGTGTGTCTGACAATAGTCTCACCTATAACAAGAGTATCAGGTGTGTTATTCAGCCTTAAGGGCTGTGGCTGCTTGGCACACTAACTTTGTGGGTTTTGTGTTGTGTGTGTTTTGTTTTGAGGTAGTGTTTGCTTGGATGTCTACTTTGGAGGTCTCTGTTGCTTAGGTAGATTTTTATTTAGAGCCTCCGAGTATGTTTTTGTGTATTTATGTGTTTGGTTCGCTGATGTGGTGGGACTATGTGATACTGGAATTGTGTTGTGTGAGGTTACCTTCTCCTCCTGACTGGTTACACCAGTTTTGAGATGAGATCTCAGCCTCCTGTTTGGCTAAATAGTTGCATCTCTCACATATATTTGAACCTGTTTGGAGGAGGAGAGGGTTGTCCGTGTACATGAGACAGTTGTAACATTGCCTCAAAATTCCCAGATTCACCAGCTGGACTGGAGAGGAAACCATTGACTGACCTTTGGACATGCTAGAGTAATAGGGAAACTGAATTTAAGACAGACCAATAGAGAGGACAGGGTAATCGTAGAGAGTATAAGAGTAAGTAGTGCTTATGGTTTAATAGTGCTAACTTGTAGGATTATTTAATTGGACCAGTGAAGGGCCTTAGAATGAGAATATGGTGTTTAAATTGAGAGAGAGAGCAGTTCTAAGGGAAAAAGTGAAGAGCAGACTTTGTGGAGCCAGGAGTAGTTTAAACCCAATTAGGCGGCGCTGCCCGCTGTTGCGCTATGCTCACAAACGCGCAAAACCGCACAAAAGAGGGTTTTAAGAGAGGAAGATGAAGGAGTTTTGGAATTGACCCAAAATGGCCAATAAAACTACAGTTTCAAGTCAGTAACCACTCCCACAGGAGTAGGCAGGCTGCTCAATGTTTTTCACTGCCACTGATCAACAGAGAGACTTTCCTTTAGCCCAAGCAAAAAATGGCCTCACAGAAACTTACAAATAGTTCAAGAACAGCATGCCTGTAACTGAACTTTTTTAAATCTCAGAAAAGTGGGGAAAAAAGCAAGATTTTTTTGTTTTTTCAGAGATAGCAGAGGTTAACAAGTATCAACAAGTTATAACAGTGCAGTAAATGACCCCACACAAGAGTGCTAGGCCAAAGACAGATAAAATGCAAGTTTTGAGAAAAAAAACATTTTTAAAAATAAGTGCAAACAGGAAATTCAGTAAACAGCTCTAGGTTGTGCTCTAAATACAGTTACTAATGCAGAAATCAAATTTAACAAGCCAGAAAATGCTCAAAATAGGCTATGCAGAAAAACTTAGCAAATAAACAGAGGAAAAATACTTAGTCTCAAAAGTGGCTCCTTTCTTCTTTCAGCGTTTTCTCCTCTTGGTGGGTGCTTCACCAACAGCCAACAAGCCTGAAAAGACGCCAAAACCACGAGGCAACCAGGTTTTAAGAGAGGAAGATGAAGGAGTTTTGGAATTGACCCAGAATGGCCAATAAAACTACAGTTTCAAGTCAGTAACCACTCCCACAGGGGCAGGCAGGCTGCTCAATGTTTTTCACTGCCACTGATCAACAGAGAGACTTTCCTTTAGCCCAAGCAAAAAATAGCCTCACAGAAACTTACAAACAGTTCAAGAACAGCAAGCCTGTAACTGAACTTTTTTAAATCTCAGAAAAGTGGGGAAAAAAGTAAGATTTGTTTTTTTTTTGTTTGTTTTTTCAGAGATAGCAGAGGTTAACAAGTATCAGCAAGTTATAACAGTGCAGTAAATGACCCCACACAAGAGTGCTAGGCCAAAGACAGATAACACATCTTTAAATGCTCTTTTTCCATGTTTATTTTCTTTATTAAAATGTATTAAAATCTTAATTACTTTCATCAATTTTTGAACAATGTAAAGATTACACTTAATTTCCTAAGATTTCATTAATATTAGACTGTTCATTAAACTGAAACCGTTTTTTTGGGGTAAAATTCAGTTACTGGCTAGTACGTGACCTGCCTGCATGTCAACAAAGAAGAAATTTGGTGAACCTGAAAGAAAATCAACCAGAAAAGGTGGAGAGAAAACATGGTCCTGGAAGGATTCTGCAGTTCAGCAAAAAGTAGTTAAATCTTCAGCACTGGTTCAAGGAATGGATTCCAGTAATTTGGATAAAAAAATAAATCAAATGTAGTCAGAGGTAATTAAAATAAGTGAAACATCGAAGGAATATATCAACTCAAATAAGATAAAGGCTGGAAAAAATAAAAACACTTTAATTAGCTGTTCAGATTAACTGATAAAACAGAAATAATCAGAGGTTAAAATAAAAAAGATAGGTGAGTCTAAGGATTCTCGGGCAGAGTTGTTATAGAGTTGGAAGAGACAGCACACAGAGAAAACCTAAGATTTTCTGTTGTGCCAGAGAAATCGGAAGGAACAGACTACATTAATTTTATCAAGGAGCAAATAAGTGACTAGACTGGTGATCTACAGCAGAATTTATTAATTTGAAAGGGCACATCGAGTGTATGTGCCAAACGTAGCCCTGAGAAAGCAACCAAGATCTATATTAGTAAAGGTAAAAATAAAAAATAAAAAAATGAACGAGCACAAGAATCTGTCTAGTTCCAACCTCACCACTACGAGTGTTGAGGAAAAAATTAAAAAAATAAACGGAGAAACTAGTGATCTTAAAACTTCATTGATGAGGTCAGTCACAATAATTTCCAAAAATAATGAAACCCAGGTAGTGTTCCAAAGAAACAAGCCTTTATTGAAGTGAAACTTTTTATGGGAAGATGTGAGAGCTTGGAGTGCAACGGAAAAGTGAAACGGAAGCATGTAGTTAAACACTGCCATTAAGGGCAGAGTTTGACTTGCGTACTTCTACTTCAGCTTTTTAAACACACACGCACAATGGAGAGTTAGAGCGAGCAATCCCAAGCACGCATGTGCGAACACACACAGTGAAAGTGAAGAGTGAACGAGCGATCTCTGGCAGTCGCGCACACACTGACAGTGAAGAATGAGAGTGAACAAGCGATCGTGCACGCGCACACATGCACACACACCTACCGTGATGGTGAAGAGTGAGAGCAAGCGATCCCTGGCAGCCTCACACACAGAGACACACACACATACACACTACCTGCATGGTTTTGAATGGCATGCAGCTGTATAAACTCAAGGAATTCTGAATGGAAAGTAATGTTTAAATAAAATGAGCACATTAATTATGAACAAGAATCTCTAATGTTTACCTTTTGCCTTTTAGGTGCTAATTATGTCTAAACCTTCCAAACGTCCTGTAATGTTGGTTGAAAGTTATGATTAGTTCTAAAAATGTTTTTTTCCAAGAAAGTAAAAATGTACTTGAAAGTATTTTATTGAAAAGGTATCCAAAGATGCTCTAAACTAATACTACACTTGTTTGTTAACTTTGTTTAGTACTTAGAATTTCATATCATTAATATATTTTAGACTAACAAGCAAATAAAATTAATTAGGTGATCTCTGGTCAATATTTTTAATAACTTTGTCTTCACTTGGAATGGAAGATGTATCTGACCAGTTTTTATTTTATTAAAAGTAACTGTTAAACCGAATAAGCAATGAAAATGCAGTTGTTGCCCACTATTATCCTGTTAACGAAAATCCTTAGAAAACTACAGATCGTTCTCAGATTTATCATGTGGATGCAGTCTGTCCCCGTATAGCAAAAGGACAGTGAGGCCAAGTTATTTATCTGTCTGTCCATTTATCTTCTGTCTATAGTGGAATCCACTCCACTTATCTTGGGGAAAACAACCCATAGAATTAAAATAAACAAGTAAATACTCTGTACCCATGAACTACCACATAGGCAGCAATCTACTTAACACCGAATGCGTGATAAGAGACCTTGGGACCCAGGTGGACAGTAGTCTCTCTTTTGATGGTCACATCGCTACAGTAGTCAGGAAGTCCTTCTACTTGGCACACCTCATCATAAAAGGGTTCTCATCCAGAGAAAAAAGAGGTCATTGTTCCCCCTCTACTCATCACTCATTAGACCCATTATAGAGTACAAAGCCATTTTTAGAATGTACCTCACAAGACATCTGCAGCAGCTGGAAAGGCCATAGAAGTACCTCACAAAGAGGATTACTGGCCTCAAACAAATGCCCCTTTGGTAAAAATTCTGTACCCAATGACTACCACATAGGCAGCAATCTACTTAACACCAAATGTGTGATAAGAGACCTTGGGACCCAGGTGGACAGTAGTCTCTCCTTTGATAGTCACATTGCCACAGTAGTCAGGAAGTCCTTCTGTATGGCACACCTCATCATAAAAGGGTTCTCATCCAGGAAAAAAGAGGTCATTGTTTCCTCACTAGACCCATTTTTGGAATGTACCTCACAGGACATCTGCAGCAGCTGGAAAGGCCACAGAAGTACCTCACAAACAGGATTACTGGCCTCAAACAAATGCCCTACACCAACCGCCTCAAAAAACTCCAGCTTTACTCCATAGCATATCACCTACTCCGAGGTGATCTCTGCCTAAAATATAAAGTTGTCAAACCCAGAACTGTTGGACATGCTACACCTAAATAAATCCCAATCCCTCCGAGCTACACGCTCTAGGGACCTAAACCTTGTCACCACAATAAACAGGACATGCTGGAGGGATAGATTCCTGTCCCAGAGACTTCCCATACTCTGGAACAGGCTACCCATCTATGTCAAGCAAAGTTCTTCATTAGCACTCTTCAAGAAAAATCTTGATGAGTGGATGAGAAATAGGAAATACACCACAGGGATCACTTCTGTGTCTCTGCTCGACAGTGGCACACAGGAAAATAACGTTCTTGGGTGGCGTAAGCCAGGGAACCTTGTTGGCTAGGCTTACATAGGCCCTTGGGCCGATAGCCTAGTACCTACCTATGAACCTATAAATGTGGTAGAAGTGAAACTTCTGTAACGAAGTGTGAAGGAAAGCAAATGGTACAGTACAGTATAATCTCCTTCACACTTCCTTACAGAAGTTTCACTTCTACCATGCATGGCTACCATGCACATTCTTTCTTCATCACAGACGAGCGATCCTCAGTAACAAAAACATCAGAAATATTTTAACAATGTTAAACATGTCAGCTTTTTTATACTTAGAAGTAGGTGTGGAAAATATATGTATTATTTAATTTTAAACCAGCCTATTCATGGCAAACAATATAAACAGGGCCATAAAAGTGCAGATGTTCATCGTGTTTCACTGTTGCAGTCATTACACTTGGGTTATCCTGCTGGCAGACTAGCCGCAGTCGACCTGAATTCCAAAGTCCTGGTCCAGAGTCGGTTGCTGTCACCTCTTCCCTGACGTCAGTGCACCAGGGGTATAAAAGATGCAGCCGACACCATTTTCTTCAGTCTTTCTTGCCGCACAGTGCCCGAAGCAAATGCAGTTCGCAAGTGCTGGTTGGCCGACTCCTGAGATTTTTGAAATTGAATTTCAGATCCGAAGTCTTCTATAAAGCTAAGTACCCCGTTGGGGAAACTTTTTTCTTGTTCCAGACCGATGTCAGAAAAAGTTAACAATTGTATTTCTTGTGGGAAGCAAATACCTCATAAGGATTTCCATTTTTACTGTATTCCTTGCCTAGGCCCTGATCACGGCATTGCTAGTTGTCGGTTTTGTGCTAGATTTAACCAATGCACTATTAAGCGTCGGTACGATTTTGCTTTTCATTACTTTGGCCGAAGGTTTAACTATATAATGTCATCAGAACAACCGACGACCGGAATTCATAAAAAGCACAAGGAAAAAGAAAAGGACAGGCATCCGAGGTCCATAACCGACGACGAAGCCTCTTCTAAGCCAGTCGCCGGTTCTCAGTGAGGCGCTTTCGCAGCCCCTGACACCCGCTACGTCAGAGTCACAGGCCGCCTCCGACTCCCCCGTGGAGACAACCATGCCTCTGGATACTCAAGGTATTGGGCCTTCGGAAACTAATCCATCAGATGGTACCAGAGCCGCTGAGCAGGCATCGGCTTCTGAGGGTGTTTTCAGACCTACACAGCTTTATATCAAGCCAACTTCAGCATCCACGACAAAGAATAAAACAGTTTTAAAGACAAGGAAACAAGTACAGCATTCTCTATGACAGACTTCCATGCCTAAGAAACAAATGCTCAAAATGGCCGAAGACCTAATTACTTTGATTAGAGGTTCCTATCCCCCTCCTGATAAGAGGCCTAGGCAAGATACTGAATATAATTCCTCTGATCAGGTTTCCATTTCCTCTGACTCCTCTTCAGAACAGGGATACTCTATTCCTCCCTATGAGAATTCTGATGCTGAAGAATCTATTCCTTCAGCTTCTCCTCCTGAGGATTACTCATTTGAGGAAACCCTGCATACCATGATGGAGCATTTCCACTGGGAGAGCCAGGATTATTCAGATTCTAAGAAAAGGCTCAGAGACTTTCTTCTTCTACCTCAGCACAGATCTCTTGCTATTCCACCTGTTCTAGACATTGTAGATGATGTATTTTCAGAGTCCGGCCTGTCTCCTGACCTCCTCCACTTGTTAAGCCAGACAGATACTACAGGGTTCCAGATTCTCATAAATTTCTATATAAAAACCCTGCTGCGGACCCAGAAACTATTTCTCAGGGTCCCAAAGCGGGTAAGGCTGCTACTGCAAAACCCTGACCCCTCAGATAGAGATTCTAGGGCACTGGACAGATGGGGGAAAAAAGTTTACACTTCTGCTACCTTGGCTGTAAGGGCTTTAAATTGTCAGTTTCATATGCTTAAATATCAGCAATACTTAATGTCTCTGTTAAAACAGAAAATGTTGACAAATTCTGAATGTTCTGAGAACAAGGAATTGCAGGATTTATTGCATGCAGCTGAACAAGTGGGGAAGCAGTAAAACCTTCATCAGGTCTGTGACAAGAACTAAAATTAAGAAAAACACACAGCTATCTAACCATTTACATGATTAAACTAGAACACTATAAATATAAAAATACATCTGTCTAATAATGTCTAGTAAATATCCATCCATGTGTATTAGTGTGCTTAAAAAACTAAGCTATAAACTGCTCAGAAAAACTGTTGGTGCTTTAGAAAAGAAAAAAAAAACTGTCATGACAGTTTTCATGTCTACAGCCTCAATTATTAGACAGATTTTGAGGATCGCTTGTCTGTGACAAATAAAGGCATTTTGCTTTGGAAGACTACTGGGGTTTCATGATTTTTGGAAATTATTGTGACTGAGCTCATCAGCGAAGTTTTAAGACCAGTAGTTTCTCTGTTTTTTTATATTAGTAAAGATGCAGTCATACCAGCAGACGGAGTTAAGCCTGATAAAACTGTGACAGAAGGAGAAAGTATTGAAACTGGGAGACCATAGAATGTTTGTGAAAAAGGATTATTCACTGTACACCAGGCATAAGACAAGCAAATTTATTCCAGAAATCATGGAATGTCAAAAGGCGTATGTGAGATTCAAGCTGTTGTATCCAGCTGTCTTTATTATTTTTTTCCTGGAAAATCAAAGACATTTCTTGATGCCGATCAGGATAAGGAGGAAATAAAACGTTTATTCAACAAACTGTGAGCCAGCATGCAGAAGAAGATTCTGCTTCTCATTATTCTAATAGTAAAGATCATAGAAAGACAAGACAGTGAAACATTTTCCACTGTTGCAAAGGAAAATGCTTGAGAGACACAGGAAAAGCACATGAATTGTCTAGAAGAATCAGGAGTTACCTTGGATTTGAACAAGAGTTTTTTTTTTTTTTACCTTGGACCTGAACAACAGTCTAGTGTTTTTTCCTCAGGTAGATTGCAAATCTTGGAGGTCTGATGGATAAGAAATAGGTAATTGGGAACGTATTTTGGGCAGAGGGGGGTGTAATGAGTTGGCAGACTTTGAAAATTCTGCCTAGACTGCTCTGTCAGCAATACCGGATGCACAAATTGGTGTGTCTAAGGAAATTATTGTTTTTTTTTTTTTTAACTGTGATATAGAATCAGATTTGCCTTGATATAGTAAGTCTTTGCTGAGTTCTTGTGGTATTAAAAAAAAGTTACCAGAAAATGGATGTCAAAGTCTAAAGCCAACAGTACTAGAAGTAGTGAACATAGTAACAGGGATAAAAGAATTGGAACTATAATGTTTACTAAAGGAAATGAGCAAATTATATAGAAAAAATGGGAATTGTAAAAACAATACACAAAGAATAATGTTTTAGAGGAGTGAGGTTTAAGGGAAGGCAGGAATTGAATGAGGTATTAACAGTTAAATGGACAATGACTGTATAGAGGATAATGATGTATAATGTTTGCAACTGAAAATACATCAGTATGGTTTGTTTTTATGTATATAAATGTATGGTTTCCTATTTTGTAAGTGCAAATTCGGTAAAGATGTTTCTTGTTTAAGAAGAAAAAATAAACTGCATCCATCCATAACCCTTTTTCCCACTATATTGTACAGCACTTTTGTATAATGCTCAGTCAGTACTATTTTAAGTGAGTGGGGTTAGTATTTTCAGCGACTACTGTACATGCTAAAATTATTACAGTAAACAAATACTCTTTTTTATTTGTAGGAAATATAGATTTTGCAACATAAAGGAGAAGGTCTGAACTAAAACAAGTTTAAGTTAATATAAAGCTGTGATCAGGGCTGCTGGGTTGAGGATTAGGTATAAAAATGTACTGATCATATTATATGTGGAACTAAGATGATAATTTCCCTTGGTTTTACAAGGGTTATGTCTATATTAATTTCCTTGGCTTAAGCTTCGAACAAGGTTTTTGTAAGTAAATAAGCTTGAAAAAGAAGACAAAATGGTGAAAGCCGTGAAAAATGCTAATCTTGCATCTGCAAAAATATGAGCTTGTTTTTCCTTTAGCAAATGTTCTCACTTTCAGAAAAAGTCTGCAACTGAAGGCAGTTAGCCACATGAATTGCATGCATTCTGTTCTGAGTGAAGTTTACAAAGATCCATTCAAGCATCTGCAAGTTTTTCAGCTGTTTTTTTCCATTGTTGACTGCTATTACATTGAGACAAGCTGTCTACACATGCACACAGTTAATCTTCAGAGTTCTGATCATCCTTTGCTGAGAATAATGCTAAACATAAAGTACAACAAGTTGTTCAGTAAAAAAAATATTTTTTAAGTATAAGAAGTGAATAACAAAGTGGAGCCTCCCCAGCAGCTTTTAAATTAAACTAAATTATGCATTTTCTATTAAATTAATTAAATATAACGATAGCAAGTACCATTTTTCTTAGGAGTAAAGTTTTATGTTTCCTGAAAGCATGCAAGCTGTTTTTTTCACATCAGGGAGGGAACTAGAGATAAGAAAAGAACAGACAGCAATTGGTGTAAGTGGGAACACAGGCTGTGTAACATGCACTTTAGTGTGGGTAACCTTAATTTTGGATTAGGATATGCCTGTGGGTAGAGCTGTCAGTTTGAAGCAATTGTCCTTGTCTGGATGGGGTAAACATCATTTCTTAAAAATGTACATAGTGTTGTGTTTTATTCTAAGATAATAGGGGAAAGGAGTGTTCTGAAAATGTATTTAGTTTTTTTTTTGCTTGAGGGTTGTCATTAAAACAATAAGTCTTGAGAAATGTGACATAGGTTCAAATGGTGTTGAGAAGAACCATCCATTTAGATCATCAGCCTGCCAAACATTTGTGTGTGCATTTAAGACAAACGTTGGAAATATATTTTAAAAATCTGTCCTGTATAATAAGTGGGAACATTAGCTTTTTATTACAATGACTACTCTGTCTTAGAATGTAAATGAACTTAAGGGTGTAGGCAAAAAGGAAAGAGCACTGAATTATATTAAGAAATTCAGAGTGCAAATAATGCTGAAAGAAACACATTTGGAAAGAAATGGGCATGTGAATTTGACAAAAAAGGATTTCAGAATGGATGGATTCAGCAGAATATTTGAGACAAAGGAATAGGAGAGTAATAACACTGATTGGAAGAGAGGCTTCAATTGTGATAGAAGAGGGAAAAAGACAACAATGGTAGATTTGTGGTAAGGGGCTATTGGCAAGGGAAGAGGATTACTATGACGTATTTATATTCCATCAAAAACAGGTACTATTGAGGTTAATATATTGTGAGAAATAATCTGCTTTCAGATGGCAGTATTACTTTATAGGTGGGAACTGAAATTTGATATGCAAAAATGAAAATCTATCTGGGGGACCTAGAATGGAAAATGTAACAAAAGATGGTATACTCGCTCTGAAAAAATTATCAAGATATTTATCATTAGAAGACATGAATTTAGTAGTAGGAACTCATACAGAATTTACATAATATTCCCCAAGATACAATAAAGCTAGACTGATAGATACATGGGTATTTAATTAAACAGTTTGTCTCACATTCAGTAATTTTTTTCAGATCATGCACTGATAAAAACACAAGATGAAAATGCAGGGTAGTGAACTAAAAATGAGAAACCTACGATTTCCCACCTGTCTGTTAAAAAGAGAGAAGTTTAAGGAACTGGTAGTGGAAATTATTCAAGAGTTATGAAAATAAAAATGTATTCTGAATGAATAGTGAGTGGGATAAAACAAAAGAGACAAAAAGAAATATGGTTAAGAATTAATAGGAATTATTTGCAGAGGCTGACAAAGGTTAAAGTATTGCAGAATAAGGGGAATCCTACAGAACAAGAGGATGAACAGCTGGAGAATGCTAGATAAAATAAGGGAATATTCATATAATATGCATGAGTTTAGAAAGATTGCTGTTAAGCAGCTATTTTTTAATAGTTTCAGAGCACAAAAACTTTTAATCCAGTGACTTAGGCAACAGAAAGTAAAATTGAAAGTCGCCTTATGTATGAAGATTATAAGAAAAATAACCAGAGATCCTACAGTGGTATTATAGATATTTTGGATGTTTTGTTTTGAAAATTTAAATAAAGCAGAGGATTGTGGAAACTAGGAAAATTTACAAATTCAGATGTTTATGGAAGACTTAATTATGCCAAGATTAGAGGAAAATGAGGCTCAAAAACTAATAGTTAAGATTTTACTTATTTCTTAGGAGAAGTTGAGACAAAAGGTGTTGTATAATCCATCTGCAGGGAAGTCTCCAGGAATATATGGTATTCCTGTGGAAGTTTGGAAGTTAGGAAGGAAGAAATGATCAAGATCTAGATTTTGTTTAATAGTATTTTAATAGGAAGGGAAGCACCAGCATCTTGGAAGAAACCTGTAGTGGCTGTATTACCCAAAGAGGGTAAAGACCTGAGAGACCCAACCTCATATAGACCCATTTCAGTTTTAAACCATGATTGCAAAGTGTTCAAGAAATGGCAAAAGTGTTGCCAGAATTGATGGATATGGATCAGTGTGGTTTTGTGGAGAGAAGATCAATATTTGAAAATATTAACTCTCTATAGCCAAATGCACCTCCAGGCTTTTCTGCAGTTAACTTCTACTGCACCTCTAGGCGTCAAATATTGCTTGTTCATATTTGCATTAATAATTTCAAAGCCATGCTACATTTAAGGTATCAGAATATTTTACTGTGAAAGATTCATGATGACAAACGCAGCTGTACTGATATTTGACCCCCTGTCAATGAGTATTTGCTAGAACTGTATGGTGATAACTTCATTTTTTAAAGGCTAAAGAAACATCCACTGGGAGTTAAAGGTACACATTTAAAAGAGCTGTACTGGAGGGAATGAGCAGTCATGATCTGTAGGGAAGCAGAATGTACGAAAATACCCCTGTTATTGGCGGGTCTTGATAAAGCAAAAGCTTTCCAAAGAGTAAGCTGGGATTGATTGAAAGTCTTTGCATTCCCTGATAAAGTAATAAGGTTAATTAAGAGGCTGTATGAAGGGTCTCAGGCAAAAATTAAAGTGGGAGTGTTTCTCTCTGATAAGTGGTTTGAACAGCAGAACCATGCAGACTTGTCCTCTTCCTTTTGTTATATTGCTTTATATTTAAAGCCACTGGCAAAGAAAATATGGAACCCAGAAATTCAAGGATATAATTGGTATGGTAATCAATTAAAGTTGGCTTTATTTGTAGATGATATTTTGTACTTGATAAATCCAGAAAAGGACATGTCAATGTTGTGGAACATTTAGAGTTAGTTTTGAGTCTTTTGGGGATATAAAATTAATGATGATGAAACAAAGGCAATAGCCATAAATTATGTTACCCCTATATGAATTGGTTCAGCAATGCTCATAGTTCTGGGGACATCAGATGAAGTATTTGGAAGTATGGATTAAAAAGTCTTCTATTATAATAGCTAAGGATATGAGGGAAAAGCCCAAAATGATACAAAAACGGAGAAGCTGAAAACTCGTGTGTATTGACATAAATAGTAAAATAAGCAGTGAAAATGTTTAGTCCCTTTAGTTGTACATACAAGTCAGGCATATTTTTGTATCAGCTAGAGGAAAAGTTACGGACAATAATTAATAAAAAGTTGAAGGAATTTATCTAGGAGGGAAAGAGGACAAGAGTTAAGCAGTATACATCCTGTTAATAGAACAAAGTGGTTTAAGATTATCTGATTACAAGGGATATTTTAGTGCTACACAGTTAAAGCTTATGTACATAACACAAGTAGGAGGTTCTAGTTCATAGTGGTGAGGGGGCAAGAAGTAAGGAGAGTGTGGGATTTTGGACAATGATAACCATCATACAGAATATTAGATTGATACAGTTGCAGAAAGCATACTTAAGAACTAAGCGAGCACATGAATGGAGAAAGAAAATTTTGCCATTAAGGTTCACTGCTAGTTAGGGGTACAGGAAATAGGTAAGCGGGGGAGTTGAGTGTATTGGAAACAACTGGCAGCTGATCCAAGGTATTGGGTGCAATAACTAGAGAAGAAGTGGTAATGGAATAGAATGAGGCCAAGGCTTTTTTAGACTGCAGATTGACTGCCATCCATACCAGAGATTGATGTCAGAGTATAGACAAAGAGAAAGGGGTAGGGAGTCCTAAGTGAAAGACCCACTCTGGTAGAGTTTTTAGTTGAATATAGAAAAGAAGCTGCTGTTAAAAAGTGATATTTAGTAGGGCATATAAAATATTGCATTATGCAGCGGTAGCGTTGTTACATCACAGCAAAAGGTTCTCCCGTTCGATTCTCATCTGGAGTGCAAGGAGTGCCTTCTGTGTGGAGACTGCATGTCCTCCCCGCTGTTGGATGGGCGTTCGAAAGACATGCGTAAATGGGTGTGCCTTCGATGAAGGTTGAACGTCGAGCTGGCACTTCGGTGTTCGTGAAAATCTACTGCCAATCATTAGCGGACCGGAGTTCCGCTGTGGCGACCCCTAACCGGGAAAAGCCGAAAGACGACAACAACATAAAATAATGCATTATAAGTATAAGAACTATTCAGAGGAAGTTTGAAAAGTTTGGGAAGAGAGACTGGAAAGGCAGTATACAAGGGAGCAGTAGAGGACATATGTCTAGCTTCCCAATGTTTTTCGTGTTTCACTGTTGCACTCGTCGCATTTGGGTTATCCCTGCCATGGTAGTCCTCTGCCGGCCCAAGTACCACAGGCTTAGTATTTCTGTGTCAGCTGCTGTCACTTCAGGACTGACGTCAGGTCATCAGTAGTATAAAGTAAGGCAGGTGACGCTGTTTCATCAGTCTTTCTTGCTGTGGAGCCCGAAGCAGAAGCAGTTCGTATGAGTGCCGGTCATCTGCTACCTGAGTTTCGTCTACCGAATTGAAGTTGAAGTCTTCTAAAGCTAAGTACCCTGTTGGGGATCCTTTTTTCTTGCACTAACCGATGTCAGAAAAAGTTAATAATTGTCTCGCCTGTGGAAAGCAAATACCACACCGAGACATCCATTCTTACTGCGTCACTTGTTTAGGCCCAGATCACGACGTCCCCCGTTGTCACTTCTGTGCTTTGTTCAATGCCAGAACTATCTGTTGTCGGACCCTTTTTGTAGCCAGATCTTTTCACTTACAGTCCTCGAATTCCAATATGGTTTCGGTAAGCCATCTGACAGCAGATCTTCCGAAAAAACGTAAAGATAAAGACAGAGACAGACCTCACAGGTCCAAAGCTACCGATGACGCTTCCGTTAAGTTAGTCGTCAGTTCTCCGGTCCTCAGTGAGGCACTTTCGCAGCCCCTGATGCCCGCTTCTGTGGATTCGCAGGCTGCTACCAAGACCCTTTCGGAGTCCAGTATGCCACAAAACTCTTTTTCGAATAAGGATCCTGCAGTTGTCTCTACCTTGGATGGGTCCGGAGTCACTGAGCAAGGCACTGGTTTCCGAGGAAGTCCTTCGCACTACCGATTTTTGGCACAAACCGACGTCTTTTTTCCTGACTACCGTTCTTTCGAAAACAACCAAGTTCTTAGGCCCAGGGTACGAGCCACACCCAAGACACCGACGCCAACTCTCAGGCACCTGCTTTCTTGCCTCAGTCTCAGATGCTTAAAATGGCAGAAGATCTTATCATGCTAATCAGGGGAAGCCAAGCTACCCCCTCCAAAAGGGAAAGAGATCTGTCCCTGTAGTTCTGTCTGAACAAGAGTCAGATGACTCTGATGCTGCTGAATATGAAGACATGCAACCCCTCTCTACTTATGAGGATTCCATCCCTTCAGCCTCTCTCCCAGAGGATTTTTCCTTTGGGGAAACCCTGCATATTTTAAAGGAGCATTTCCAATGGGGGGAAGTCAAGACTACCCTCAGTCTAAAAAGAGACTCCAGGAATTCCTAGATCTTCCACAGAACAGACCCTTGGCCAATCCCCCCAGTCCTGGATGTTGTGGAGAATGTTTTCCTGGAATCCATCTTGACTCCTGACATCCTCTCTCCTGCACCCAGAAAATCAGACAGGTACTATATATAGAGTCCCTGATTCTCACAAATTTCTTTTTAAAAGTCCTACTGCTGACCCTGAGGTAATTTCTCGAGGGCCTAAAGAGATTAAAGCAACCTCTGCTAATAATTCCACCCCCTCAGATAGGGATTCCCGTGCACTAGACAGATAAGTTCATAGGTTCATACTAGGCTATCTGCCCTAGGGCATTTATAAGCCTAGCCAGAATGTGTTTGGCTTTCGCCACCTATTTTAAATTTATTTTGCTATGCCCTTTTTCGAGGTTAGTATACTGTGCCTCTGTCTAACAGTGACACAGAAGTGATACCTGGGGTAAACCTACGATCTCCCATCCACTCATCAAGATTCCTCTTGAATAGAGTCAATGAGGGACTCTGCCTAACCTGAACTGGGATTTTATTCCAGAGTGAAGGGAGCCTCTGGGTTATGAATCTGTCCCTCCAGCATGTCCTATTTATTTCAGTGCTGAGGTTCAAGTCTCTCAAGCGCGTAGCTTGATGGGATTTGGATTTTCTGAGGTGCAGCATCTCCATTAATTCCGGGTTGGACATGGCTTTATACATCAGGCACAGATTGCCTCTGAACAGGCGGTATGCCACTGAGTAGAGCTGGAGTTTCTTTAACCGGGCAGTATATGACATCTGTTTGAGCCCTTTGATCCTCTTGGTGAGGTACTTTTGGGGTCTTTCCAGTTGCTGCAGGTGTCTGGTAAGGTACATCCCAAAAGGGGCATTGTACTCAATTATGGGCCTGATGAGGGATGAGTAAAGAGGCACGATGACCTCCCCTGATCTAGATGTGAATACCTTCATGATTAGGTGGGCTATATAAAATGTTTTTCTAACCACTTTGGCCACGTGGTTGTCAAATGAGAGATTGCTATCAACTTGGGTCCCCAGGTCCCTAATTATTTCTTCTGTACTTAATGGATTACCACCTATGTGGTAATTTGTGGGCACTTTGTTTTTGCCAATGGGGATGACTATACACTTTTTGGCATTCAGCTTGAGGCCGTGGCTCTGACACCAGTTGTCTGTTTCTATGAGGCCCTTTTGGAGATGGGGTAAAAAAAGTATACACTTCAGCTACTCTTGCTATCGGCACTAAATTGTCAGTTCCATATGCTAAAATTTCAGCAACATACCCAGGAACTCCTCAAACAAAAAATGTCTTCCTTTCCTGCTTGGGCAGAATCTAAAGAGTTGTGAGAGTTAATGCATTTTGCAACTCAAGTAACTAAACACACCTTGCACTGTGGTTTTGACACCATTGAAGCTTCTTGCAGGGCAGCAGTCACTGGATCTATCATTAGAAGACATGCATGGCTTAAGGAACAGCCCCTGCCAGACCATGTCAAATTTAAATTGTTGGATGCCCCCCTGCAGAAAGGCAACTTATTTGGCACTAAGGCAGAAGAGGTCTTAAAAAATATGGAAGAAAAAGCAAAATCTATGCAAACAGTTAAGGATTTCTTTCAGGTCCAGCCACCCAAGTTCAGCAGGCATTGTCCCACCAAATACTGGTACCTTCCCGCTCCCTCCAAGCCAGTCCAGCATAAGCCCCGCGGAACCAGACCTCCCAGACAGCAACCACAGGGAATGCAGAGATCTAAGCAGTGTACTACCTCCACTTCAAAACCAGGGAATTCTAAGCCACCCCCTTATGGTAAGAACTCACGACTCACATCCCCCACGCCCTCCCTCTGCCCACCTTCACTTACCCCTAGGAGGAAAACTCTCCTTTCACACAAGCACCTGGGCCATCATTACCATCGACGACTGGGTTCTGAACATAGTGTCTCAGGGATACAAATTTTCCTTCCACCCCCAAAAGGATTCCCAGATCTCCCTCCAAACCAGTGGGGAGAGGCTCAAAAGCAAATCCTTTCCCTGCTGTCTGTGAGCGCAGTAGAACACATTCTTGCAGAACAGATAGGCCAAGGTTTATACTCCAGACTTTTTCTGGTGCCCAGAAAAGAGTGCACCTGGCACCCCATCCTCGATCTATCCAATCTAAACATCTTGCTGGTGATCCCAGAATTCAAAATGCTCACCCTCCAGTAGCTGCTAGCCACCCTGGATCTAAAAGAGCCCTACATCCACATTCCTATCAGGGAATATCTCCGTTTCAGGGTAGGATCTCAACACTTTCAGTTCTCTGAGCTTCCCTTGGGCTTATCTACTGCTCCCAGAGTGTTCACAAAATGTCTGGCTCCAGCTATTGCATTTTGCATTCAAAGGAATATCCAGATTTACCCATACTTAGACGACTGCCTTATTCAGACAGTCAGCCAGGAAAAGCTGCTCAAACACCTGACCTTTGTAAAGACCCTACTAACCTCCCTAGGGTACACAATCAACGAAAAGAAATCCAAACTGGTGCCCACCTGAGATCAAACCTGGACACAGCATCCCTGATGGCAATACTTACACCAGAAAAACAAATTTTCCTGATAGCCTACTTCTCTCAACTGGCCACCAGGCCCCAGTTATGGCAAGGAAGATCCTGCAAGCTCTGGGGTTCATGGCATCTTGCATAGTACTCATTCCATATGCCAGACTGCATGAGGAAACTTCAGTGGTACCTAAAAAGCCTTTGATTTCAACACTGTCAAGACCTGGAAACTCTCATAGCTGTAATTTCCTTGCCTCTGAAAAGATTTTTTTGGTGGGCAACAGCATGCTTCCACAACAAGGGACTGCCTTTCTCACCACCCCCGACCCCCAGACCCTCACCACAGATGCATCAGACTATGCTTTGGGTGCACACCTGGACGACAGCTGCATACAGAGCCAATGGAGCCCGCAGCAAATCCCTCTGCACTTCAACTAAAAAGAGGTGATGGCTGTCCAGCATGTCTTGATAGCTTTCAAACCCCTTCTCTCCCCAGGGACTCTCCTGATCAAAACAGACACCACCATTGTGATGTGGTATATCAACAAGCAGGGAGGGACTCGCTCCTGCCCTCTATGCAGGCTGGTCATGACCCTTTGGCACACAGCCTCTGCCATGCAACTGCACCTGTTAGCACAATTCGTACCAGGCTCTCTCAACTCTCTGGCAGACCAATTAAGCAGAAATCTTCTGGACCCACACAAGTGGCAGCTCAACAGAAGAACCTTCACCTTAATAACTCAGAAATGGGGCACCCCGAAGGTCGACCTCTTTGCCTCCCACACCAACCATCAGCTCAGCAAATTCTGCACCAGGGAGCATCACTGCATGGCTTGGAAAGTGGATGTGAGGTTTAAGGGAAGTAGGAATAGTGATTTACGTAATGTAGGACTGAAAGTTATAAAGAAAGAAGACATAATATATAACGTGTGTAAATGGAAAAATGTTAATATGGTTTCTTTTCTTTTCTGTTAATGTATGTGTACTTGTCTTAAGTGATACTTTAATAATGGTGTTTTTAAAAAAGGGTTGTTTCTAGTGTCAAAGGAAGAGGGAGCGTGGGAAACCAGTCCTTTCTCAAGGTCTTTGTCATGGTCCCACAATTAAAAATGTTCTCTTTCCAGTCCCTGTACCTTTCATTCCTTTACTCAGTTATATGGTAATGTTGCACATATTAGATGCTTGCCATCACTTTCTGACTTAAAGATTTCATGATTGTCGTATATTTCCAGCTGTCAAGATTATCTTCTAAATGTCTGGAAACACTCAGTCTGGGCTTCAAGTGAATGAAGAAAAATCTTCCATCTTCCCTTTACACAGAATATTTTTTCTGAGATTTCTTGATACTTCCCTAGGAGGTACTTTTCTACAGTAGTCATTTGGTCACACTGGAGTAGCCTTAGCTATATATATCCTGCCTTGGATACAACTGATGGCCAGCTTCCAAAGCTTAAGAGCACGTTCCACGCATACAGACTTTTGACAGCTTGAGCAGGTCTGGTGAAAATCAGTAGTCTGGGTGCTAAGTTCTTCAGACCTTTCATGCCAATAGAAAGAGCAAGGCAAAAGACCTGAAAGAGGTCAATACTAGGTACGTAATAATGAATGCCTTCTGCTTGGCAACAAAAATCATACAAAAATAAGGGAGATTTTGGGTGGGATCAGCTGCTTCAGCAGTGATCATTCAAACATAGCCTCTGTTCTTAAAATTATCCATTAAGTCTGCAAGTTGATCATTAAAACTACTAGAATCAGTGAGAATTAAGAATTCATTATTAATTAGGAATGTTTCTAGGGGCCAGATGATGCAAACATCATGCTTAAACACTTGTTCTGGTAGTTTCAGTGAGCAACTTAGAGTTAGTGGATGATTTTAAGAACAGAAGCTATGGTTTAGATATGTTACAGCAATAAAGAGAGAGACTACTTAATGAGCTACATACAGATTCAGCACCTATTTTTAATGATTTTGGATGTAATAAGTCCTTCTGCAGTGCTAAACCAAATAATCTTAGGGTCATGATTATGTCTAGCAGACATTCCTTGGCTGTTAAGGAGATAACCATAAACACTGGCACATATTAAAAACTTTAGGTTATTTTAATTTTATTTTGCATAAACCTCTTTTAATTTAAAAAAATCTGCTTCTTGTACAGAACAAACTCAAGTTAAAAATTGCAACTTTAGTCAAAAATATATTAGAAAAAAGCAATGCATTTCTACATCATGTGACCAACAAAAGTTTTTATAATGGAAGATACTGTGATTCAAAGCATTTAGTGTACATGGCTCAATGTCAGATTTTCCCATCTTCGTTGTGTGTAAAACTGATTGTAAGTTAAAAAAGCAAATATGTTTCAATTTGTCAGAAATTAAGAACGTTCCAACTAATGCCCTTTTCAAACACATTGATGAAAAGGGCCTTACACATTAGTTTGTTTTTGTTAAACAATTGATTGTTGTATTGGGGTGGTAATGTTGCAATACAAGCTGGGAATGTGAAGTACAGATGGTTTAATATACTTAGTGCTGATGTCACATCAGGTTTGAATGATATAAAATACCTTGAAACCTGTATTAAAGAAGCATAGTTTGTGTTATTGATTAATTGCCTTTATACTAATGAGTGATTTACATCTAAACACGTGATTTTAAACAGATTTTTAAACAGCATGTTGTTTTTACTTGGTACACCCAGTGAAGCAATTTGCACTGTATTTGCTTGTGTGTTCATTAAAGTTTTAAGAGTTCTTCCTTCTCTTGGTGACTGGAGTTGACCCTGTTTACATTTTGATCCAGGGAATCTCTTAATATTTTTCAGCTTTCCTTTTCCAAGTTGTCTATTAGATTTTCTTTCTCCTCATCCAGTTTTGACAAAAAGCAGAATAAACTACCCCAACAGAATTTATATAAACAGACTTTTAAGTAGAAAGGGCAACAAGGGGGTTTCAGAATTAAGTCTCAAACCTCCCTAAACCAAGGACATTCCAACACATCTGAATGACTGTTCAAGAGACCTGGTAATCCCTTTCCACCCTGGTCCTTTTTCTCTTCAAGAAAGTCTGAATCTCCTTTTTCTTTTTCCATTGGCAACAGACTGTTTCAGACAAATTGTGTTCTGAACATCCATCATCAAGGTTACAGATGGCAATGGGAGAAAATTCCTCCTTTCCATGGGGTCATTCCTCATCTTGCAGATCAGACTCTTGTTTCTTCCTGTTCCTCTCATGCTGTCCCAAGGAGTGGTAGAACCAGTTCCTTTTTCCCAGGTGAGGAAGGGGTTTTATTCAAGGATGTTTTGTCAAAGAAAGATAATGCTTGGAGACCAGTTCTGGATCTTTGTTTGCTAAACCTGTTTGTGATGGTGCCGATATTTAAAATGGTGTCACTTTACAAATTACGTTTTTTTTTTCTTTTTCAAGTTTCCTGGTAACACTAGACTTAAAAAGATGCCCATCTCATTTCATCATTCATCCAGACTTCACATGTTTCTTAAGGTTTTGTGCGTCTGTGTCACATTATCAGTTCTTTGCCATGCCCTTGGATTATCCACTGCATAGCAAAAAACAGCAAAGGCCACAACACAACAATGTTCAAAAAACACCAAATGAAAAAGTAGTCAAAAGGTGAGATGAAAGAGAAAACTTCTTTAATCCATTTAATACATCCGTCCTGGTACCTCGGCAATTCACCTTCAGTGGAACAAATAACCAAGTAAACACATTCTCTTTTTATATACTCATCAATTAATCCATTAATTATTTCATTATGTAATTAACCCTATTAATACTTGCATTTCAAATACCCTTCAAATACAATCAACAGAGCACTTTGTATAAAGCAATGCATTTTCTTTACATACTTGTATAAACTACTTAAAACTGAACTGTGTGGAAGACTGTACAAAATTAAGCTAAATACATAATTCATTTAACACATTATGTAACACTGATTTCGCTAAATATTAAATTATGCATAACAATAAATAAATAAATGCATAAAGCATTTAAGTACATATAAATATAAATACATTCATATTTCATTATGACTCAAAGTATTTCACCACTACTGTATTTTATACTGTAATTTGGTGTTTTTTTGATTATCCACTGCACCAAGAGTGTTCACAAAGTGTCTAACTCCAGTTGTAGCTAATTGCAAGCCACAGGGTATCCACATTTTTCCAAATTTAGTCAACTTGCTTGTCTTTGCAGAGTCATTTTTCAAGGGGTCAGGAATCGCTGTCTTGGATGAGAAATCTTTTGCAGAAATGGGGATTCCAAGAGAAAATTCAGAAGTCTTTCTTGACACGCTCGCGCAGGATTATGCTCCTGGGATGTCAACTAAACACCTCAATTCAAAGAGTTTTTCTTCCACAGGAAAAGCAGATCTTTAGATCCGTTTCTATGATTTTCCACTCAAACTTTGGTCATTCGGAGGGAATATCTCAGGATTTTGGGTCTCTTGGCATCTGTGATTCTCATGGTACCCCTGGCAAGACTCCACATGAGAAGAATACACTGGTGTCTGAAATCTCTTTGGACCCAGCATCAACACTCTATCTTTTCAGATTCCAGTGCTGGGATTTGTCAGAAGAGAAATCTTTTGGTGGAGTCAGCAGATATCCTTAAATCCAGGTCTCCCCTTCTCCCTCCCTGCTCCAAAGGAGTCAGTCATTCACCACAGATGCTTCAAACTTTGCATGGGGAGCAGCTTCTGGAGGGATAAAAGTACAGGGGATGTGGGACACCAAGGACAGATGCAAGTACATAAATATGAAGGACATGCTTGCCCTGGGCAAGGCACGTGATTCTTTAAACATCATTGGTCCCCAGGACCTCTTAAAGTGGCCATAGACAATGCCAAAGTCATGTGGTAGATCAGCAAGAAATGGGGAACCAGGTCGTACCCCCTTTGCAGACTAGTTGTGTTAGCTTGGGATATAGCTTTACTGCACAGTCTCACTCTGCAGGCATTCTGCATTATGTCTGAGCAAAATTATGTGGCAGACAAGCTGAGGAGGACCAGGCTGACTTTCATAAATGGAAAGTAGATCAGAAGGTCTTCTAAGATTTCATCCAGCTGTGGGGATTCCTCAAATAGACCTTTTTGCCTCCATTTTGAATAATCAACTGACAAAATTCTGTTCCAGGACTCCATGCAAGAAGCCTTGGAAGGCAGATGCCTTTTCTTTTGGAGAGGAATGTTTCTGTATGCCTTTCTACTCATTCCTATAATATCCAGGGTACTTATGAAGATTCAGATAGATTCCCCCAAGATCATTGTAGGGACTCCCATCTGACCCATGCAACTGTGGCTGTCCTTATAACATCACTTTTGCAGTATTCACAATAGATGCATTGTAATTCACGGACAAATGGCTGGGTTACCAAAGCGTTACCTTGCAGAGGTGTACGTCTGAATGATGATCTCAGCTTGGGGTAGGGGTATAAAACTGGGCATACATACAGGATCTTAAGTCCATCTCAGAACTTGCACCTGATGGACTGTGATTGTTTGGTCACTTGGTACTGTAGCTTCACTTGTATGATTCAGATAAGTGCCATATTGTGGATCCTTACTTTCTAAACCTTTGACTGTTTTTTAAATGTTATTAGATGTCAGGTAAGTGAATGTGGTAAGCAAATTCCATACAAAGACTTGTACATTAAGTTCTTTTTCTGTCTAGGCCCCAAACATGACTACAAAATTTGCTCCATTTGTCAGTTATTTATTCCTAAAACTATCCTGTCTAGGCTCTCCATTCTCAACTTCCTTGGGACCCAAAGCTTAAAACACTTGGTGCACTCCACCATGTTGGAAGGCCTTGGACATCTTCCTTTTGCTCAAGAAAACATTAAAACACCAAGAGAAGATTCACCTTCCATCATCTCTGAATTGGACATACCAGCTGAGGTGGCCGAACCCACGGTATACAAATCGTCATCTCATGAGCCTACTACAATGACCCCACTGGAGGCTAGTGTGGCTTCTGAAGCATTGAAGATGACAGAATCCTCTGACGAACCATGCCTCATTATCTCAAGAGGGCCATCACAGAGTTCCTCAGATCCTTGTATGGGCAGAGATTCGTTGTTCTCTTATAGAAATGCCCAAAGGCTCAGGACCTCCTAAGCTGTTACAGGTAGATGTCACCCCTAAGAATTAAAAACAAAACTTAAGCATACAACATCCCTTCTGCATCCAGTGAGATGGAATGGATTGATTTTCCTCAGGGGTTATTTAAGGCAGTAATGTCCCTGAAGCCCCCTTCATTTTTGATCCAGCCTTCTCAGGCCACACCACAGAAACTGGCTTTAGATTCTTCCTCCTCTGATGAGGAAGCAGAGGGGGATTCTGACCACTCTCTTGACTACTTTTTCCATTTGCAGTCCCTTGAACAGATATCTACGAATGAGAGAGATTCCCTCTCTCTCCAAATTTCCCCTTGGAAGATTCCTCCTTTGAAAAGACCTTACAAAGCATGATGATGCATTTCGAATGGCAATATAAACAGGTGTCTGAAGTGCAAAAGGTATAATATAATTTTTTAGAGATGGGCACTCTGGTATCTCCTCCATTCACAGAGTGCAAGATGCTTACCTGGATGGAATTCAAGCCAACTCTTTTATACCTGACTCTCAATGTCTAGCTCCAAAAAGGACAGACAGGTTCTTCAAAGTTCATGATGAACTAAAGTACCGGTATAAAGAAACCTGTGACGGACCTAGTTGTAATATTCCTGGCTTTGAATAAACTTTCTAAGCTGATTCCTGGCACTAATGTTCTCCCCCCTGACAAGGACAAGTCCAACAATGGATAAATGAGGTGAGAAAGTGTATACTTCCTCCACTTTAACTTTCAGAGCAATCAAGTCCCAAACTCAAATTACTAAACACAGTGGTTCTGTAGTTGCCTTTTCCAGGGCAGCTGCTACTGGATCAGTTTTCAGGTAGTATGCCTGGCTGCAAGGCCAGTCTATTCCCAAAGATTTCAAGTCTAAAATTTTAGATTCCCCTTGGATAACAACCTTCTATTTGGTTCACAAGATAACAGCCTTTTCAAAGCTTTGCAGGAACAAGACAAGACAATGAAAGACTGCCATCAGCTTCTGCTCTCTACAGTTACCAGGTATCATAGAAGTTATCAAGCAAAATCTACCTCCTTTGCTAAGTGAGATTCTAGAACCCCTCATAGGCAGAGGAAAATTCTTAAAAAAAGTTTCCCTGACAAAACTCAGAGAAATACTCCTCCCAGGAGGCCTCAGTTTGATAGTTGATCCCTGTCACTATGTTCTGTCCACCACTGCTTCCAACCCCGGCCCCCCCTTTTCCTCTAAGTAAGATGGTCACTTACTGTGTGTGTGTGTGTGTGTGTGTGTGTGTGTGTGTGTGTGTATATATATATATATATATATATATATATATATATATATATATATATATATATATATATCCTATCTTGGGAAACAATAACCTTAGACAAATGGGTTGTAAGCATTATTAAGGAGTGTTCTGTGATGTGTTGGTAAAGCAGCCCATCTTCCGGGGAATACCCTACACCTCCTTCTCCCAATCAGATCCATCTGATGGAACCTGTCGTACAAGATTTACTGGCTAAGGGAACCATGATAGTTCCCCTTATACTTTTTAGGAAGGGGATTTTACTCGAGAAACTTTTTTCACCCAAGAAAAGAGGGCCAATGGAGACCTATTCTGGACCGCTCCCAGCTAAACACTTTTTTGAGAGTTTCCTCTTTCAGAATTTTGTCCTTACACACACTCCTATTCTTCCTCCTCCCTTAGGCCTTCCTGGTATCCTTAGACCTAAAGGATGCTTATTTGCATATTCCCATTCATCTTTCCTGCAGAAAATTTCTCAGTTTCTTTACTGGATCATCACACTTCCAGTTTACTGCTTTGCCTTTTGGTCTTTCTAGAGATCCAAGGGTTTTCACAAAGTGTCTGGCCCCAGTGGCTTTCTGCCACACTCAGGGCATATACATCTTCCCCTACATGGACGACCTCCTACTTTAGGCTTTGTCCAGGAACATCCTCTTCGAACGTTTTCATTACACTGTACTGCTATTGACCCTTCTGGGGTTCACAGTTAATTAGAAAAAATTCCAACTCAGTGTGGTCCTACAATTAACTTTTTTGGGATGCAACCAGGGCACCTCTACCATGCATGCCTCTGTTCTGGAGTAGAAAGTCACCTGTATAGCTACCGAGTTATTCATACTTTCCATCAGGGCTTATTGCTCAGTGAAATAAGCTCTCAAGGCTCTGGGACTCCTGGCTGCCACAACCCCTATGCTTTCTCTCACCAGACTACACATGAAAATACAGTGGTATCTGAAATCAGTGTGGTCCCAACACACACACTGTCGATGCCCGCATCCCTCTTGTTCCTTGCACCAAAGGAGTTCCATCTTGATGCAAGGAACAAGAGGGATGTTGACCTCAACAGGGTGTAGTGCCAACACCCACACTCTCCCGAGGTCTGCATCCCTCCTGTTCTTTGCATCAAGACGGAATGCTAGTTGGTGAAGCAACCAGGTTACTCCCAGCCCAGGCCTTTTCTTCACTCCAGCCCCAAGTAGCCAAGTCCTGTTTAAAAGATGCTTCTGACAAGGGAATAGGGGACTTGGACAGAAGACCACAGAGTTCAGGGACAGTGGCCTGCCCACATAATGAAATAAATGGGGTCCGAATGGAGAGATAAGTCAGCAAACAAAGGAGAGTAGTGTTGGTGTAATTGAATTCATCCTTATGTCTGTAAGTACCTTCGTGAGATAGGTCCTATTTTTTCACAAAATCTCACCAAGATGAAACTGATTTATAGACTGTATTTATGTAGTATATATCATGGACAGAAGTACGTCACAAGTTGTAAAAGATAGCTAGGTGCAGACGACCCAGGATGAAAAATTGTCCAATCATGGTTGGAGCACTGGTGCCAGGACTGGAAAAATGACAGTGTAGAATCCTCAAAATATGGAAACATTCCTACAGTGGGGCCAGGCCCAGGGATAGGATCCCCCCCCCTTTGTAGAAGAAAGTAGCAGACCACAAAAACTGATAGGCCAAAGACCACCCATAAAGATGATAGAGTGGACTATTGAGAATAAGAAGGAAATTATGTATTATGTGAAAAGCCCAGAATTTCCAGACACAAACTATACAAAAAGGTTAAGAGAGAAATTGCAGGACAGAAAAATATTTCCATAAGAAAAACTGTCAGAAGCCTCAAAAAATTGTGTTCCTTAATACAACGAATTTGTGAAAAACAGCGTGTAAACCAAGAAACTTTGATCTGTTTGGAAAAAGAAGTATTGGAAGAAGTGCAAAAATATAAACAACAAAACCTAGAGATTTTTGAAAAGTACAAAAAAGAAATATGGATATGCGAAGGAAAGAGATTTGATATGGTGCAGTATTTATGCAAATCGAAAGCCAAATTTATCAGTATAAGGAAGGAAGCCCCAAAGAGATATGAAGAAAAATGCAGGCAAAGGCATCCAAATATGGAACATTTCACAATAAAAAAATATCATGAAGACGGAAAAGATTAGTAAAGAAGGAAGTTAAATAGAAGTTGAAGTTAGAGTTCCTGCGAAGTGAAGGATTTGGTATAGAAGGTCTAATGCAAGTTACATCACAGCATGATGGAACGAGTCCCCAGAAGAGAAGATCAGGAGACATCTGAAGAAATATGGACATGGGAAAGAAAAAAGAGATTTAATTTGGTGTAATATCTATGCAAATGAGTAAGCAAAACTAATCCATGCAGTCCCAAAAAAAAACAAAAAAATTATTCTTGTTTCCCGTCTTTCCTGACCTATAGTAGTCCAAATACAGGCTTTGCTATATTCTGGACTTTTGGAAAGTTCCTGTGTTGCCCATTTCCTTTCTTGGATAAAGGGAGGCTTCTTTGTTCACCAGTGGCAGTGGGGAGCTTAGAGCAGCCTATCTATCCCTGGAGGAGTGTTCCCAGCACAAGAATCTGGTAGTCTATTGGCCGTTTGGGGCCAATTTCTAGCTCTTTCAAGTCCCCCTGTATAAAACCCGCTTTGGCGGGGCTTTGCGCGATTTTGTGCATAGCGCAGCATCGGGCAGCTCCGCTTAATTGGGTTTAAACCATTCACAGCTCCACAAAGTCTGCTCTTCACTTTTTCCCTTAGAACTGATCTAGTTCTCATAATAAACACACTATTCCTACTCTAAAGCCTGGCACTTGCTCACTAAAGCAATTGTATAAGTCAGCACTAAAAAATTAAAAGCACTACACCCTCACAAACTCCCCTTGAGTACCTTGTTCCCCATTGGCCCTTTTTTTCAATTATAAAGGAATTCCCAATACTATTGTAGCATGTCCAAAGGTCAGTTGTCAATCTCCTCTCCAGTCCAGCTGATGAGTCTGGGAATCTTGAGGCAATGTTACAACTGCCTCATGTACACAGACAACCCTCTCTTCCTCCCAACAAATTCCAACACGTGAGAGATGCAACCATATAGCCAAACTGGAGGCTAAGCTCTCTCAACTCAGTACTGGCATAACCAGTCAGGAGGAGAAGGAAACCACACTCACTACAATTCCAGTCTCGCATAGACCTACCACGACAGCAAACCAAACATATAAACATACAAAAACATACTCAGAGGCTCTAAATAAAAATCTGCCTACGCAGCAGAGACCTCCAAAGCAGACACCCAAGCAACCGCTACCCCAAAACAAAACACGTGCAGCACATAGCTTACAAAGCCAGTGTGCCAAACAGTCACAGCCCTTAAGGCTAAACAACACACCTGATACACTTGTAATAGGTGACTCTATCGTCAGGCACACTGACGGTCCCGCTCTCCAGGTTGAACAAGGAGAAGGTCACGGTGAGCTGCCTGTCGGGCGCTAGGATCCGCCACATAACACAAGCACTCAGGTCACTCCAAGGCAAGTACAAATATGACTCGGTCATTGTCCATGCTGGTGTGAATGACCTGAGACGTACCTCCCTGGACTACATGAAAAGAGACAAAGAGGAGCTCTCTGAGCATGTAGCCCAGGCCGGTATGACCCTGACCTTGAGTAGCATCTTACCCTCACCAAGAATGATGCCACAATATGAAGACAAGATGATCAATTTCAACAATTGGCGTAAGTATTGGTGTCATTCAAAGGGGATCCAATGCCTGTCAGCCTGGGATGACATGCTTGACAAGCCACGATGCTTCGCTAGGGACGGCTTGCACCTGTCACCCCTGGGCTTTCGGATATTGGCAAAGGCTCTTGCCACCCCCATAGTGCCTTTTTAGGCAAGGCTCAAAAGACAAACCCACCTCCATGGGTATCACAAGGGATAAAAAACTAAGAGTAATGCTACTCAATGCCAGAAGTCTAAACCTCAAGATGCATGCACTCGAAACTCTCCTTAGCATGGAGAACATCGATATCTGTGCAGTAACAGACACCTGGTTCAAGGCTCCCGAGAGCACCCCAGCACTACCAGGTTATACCTCATACCATGCTTTTCAGCCCCAAAACTTGGACCGAACCACAAAAGGAGGGAGAGTATCAATATTCGTCAAAGATACCCACACCTCCAGGTTGGTGGCACAGCACGAAGCATCAGAGACTATTCATGTGCAACTAACAGTGGGTAAAACTGCCTTCCAGTTTATAGCCTGCTACAGACCACCCTCCCAAACCCAGGAACCCCACTCGGCCTTCCTGAGAACACTGGAAAATATGAAGGTCTCTCCAAACACCATTATATTGGGCGACTTCAACTGCCCAAACATAGACTGGGGAGCATTACTCTAGCTCCAACACCCTAGCCCAAAGTTTCCTAGAATTTATAAACTCAGATGCTATGGAACAACTTGTTACCACTCCCACAAGAGGGGAAAACATACTGGACCTGATCATCACCAACATGGGGGCTCTATGCTCCAGACCAGAAGTGTAGCCCTCACTGGTAAGATCAGACCATAAACTAATCTCACTGGATATTTACATCCCGACCCCACCCCCTGCCCAGAAAACCACAGTGAAAAACTTCTCTAAAGCAAATTTCACACTCCTCAAAACCGAAGTGGAATCCTTCAAAGCCCCCAGGCCCGTGGAAAATATGGCCCAGACTGCAGAATCCTTTATAAACACATTCTATGAACACCTTCAGGAATGCATGGATCATGCAATCCCAAATAAAACCAAGACCCAATCCTCCAAAGGCAGGCGTCCTGTCTGGTTGACCCCAGCCATAAACAAAACTATACAATAGAAGGAGGAAGCTACTACATGATAGAGCAAAATCCCAAAAAGGGAAGGCATCTCTGATCAGTATTAGCAAAAACTGGGCACTCATAAAATCATCTAAGGCCAGCTTGAGAAAAATTGCACAGGACACTAAGGATAATCACAAGGCTTTCTTTAGTTATGTTAGGAACCTGGGTGGGAATTCCCAGATATGCTCAGAATTAGTCCAAAATGACAAAAAATACACCGAACCCACAGACATTGCCAACATCCTATCTGACGGGTTCAGCGCAAACCCCCCCCCCCCCAAAAGGGCAAATATCAATCTCAGCAGAGTGCTGCCCCCCTGACATCTCAGATGCTCAGGTAAGAGCCGCCCTCTCCAAAACAAAAAATCACAGCATCAATGGGACCAGACGGTGTCCCGGGCTGCGTCCTACATGAACTCCAAGAAGAGCTAAACCCAAACATAAAACTACTGCTCAATCTCAGCCTTACTACAGGATATGTACCCAAAGAGTGGCATACAACAACATTGGTCCCTCTCCACAAAAGTGATGCCTCAACGGATCCTGGAAACTATTGCCCCATAAGCCTGACTAGCTTGGTCTGCAAAGCTATGGAAAGGATCATCATGGACCTCATAAATAAAGATATTGGGGACCTACAGACACTGGATCCTACCCAGTTTGGCTTTGTTAAGGGCAGATCCTGCCTCTTAAACCTGGTTTATTTCTTTAAAACAGTCACCAAGGCCATTGATGAGGGGAAGGTGGTCCACACAGCCCACCTGGACCTCTCAAAAGCCTTCGATACAATACCCCACTCGGGCATTATAGATAAGCTCACCAGCTTAAATATAAACCGCTATGTCACTAGATGGGTTGCAAACTGGCTCAAGGACAGAACCCACATGGTTAGAATTGCTGGAGCCATGTCAGACTCCAAACCAGTTACAAGTGGCGTCCCACAAGGCTCAGTCCTGGGACCTCTCTTGTTTGGTATATATTTCTCGGAGGTACAGGCCAACACGGAAGGACTGTGGCTGACCAAGTTCGCAGATGACTGCAAACTAGGTGCCATAATCGACTCTCCAGCCGACACAAGCATCCTACAAAAAGGGCCTCATAGAAACAGACAACTGGTGCCAGAGCCATGGCCTCAAGCAAAACGCCAAGAAGTGTATAGTCATCCCCTTTAGCAAAAACAAAGTGCCCACAAATTACCACATAGGTGGTAATCCATTAAGTATGGAAGAAGTAATTAGGGACCTGGGGACACAAGTTGATAGCGATCTCTCATTTGAAAACCACGTGGCCAAAGTGGTTAGAAAAACATTTTATATAGCCCACCTAATCATGAAGGGATTCACATCTAGATTAGGGGAGGTCATCGTGCCTCTTTACTCATCCCTCATCAGGCCCATAATTGAGTACAATGCCCCTTTTGGGATGTACCTTACCAGACACCTGCAGCAACTGGAAAGACCCCAAAAGTACCTCACCAAGAGGATCAAAGGGCTCAAACAGATGCCATATGCTGCCCAGTTAAAGAAACTCCAGCTCTACTCAGTGGCATACCGCCTGCCCAGAGGCGATCTGTACCGGACGTATAAAGCCATGTCCAACCCACAATTAATGGACATGCTGCACCTCAGAAAATCCAAATCCCATCGAGCTACGTGCTCGAGAGACTTGAACCTCAGCACTGAAATAAATAGGACATGCTGGAGAGACAGATTCATAACCCAAAGGCTCCCTTCACTCTGGAATAAAATCCCAGTCCAGGTTAGGCAGAGTCCCTCACTGACTCTCTTCAAGAGGAATCTTGATGAGTGGATGGGAGCTCGTAGGTTTACCCCGGGTATCACTTCTGTGTCACTGTTAGACAGAGGCACAGTATACTAACCTCGAAAAAGGGCATAGCAAAATTAATTTAAAATGGGTGGCGAAAGCCAAACACACTCTGGCTAGGCTTATAAATGCCCTAGGGCATGTAGCCTAGTATGAACCTATGAACCAAAGATATTTCAAGAGAAATACAGGTAAAGGAATCCAGACATGGAAGACTTTACAGTACAAAAAAATAAGACAGAGGAAAAGGAGATTAGTAATGGAGAAGTTAAAGAAATAGAAAGTGAAGTTATGGAGTACCTGTAAAGTGAAGGATTCGGTGTAGAAAATCTAATTCAGAAAGCACCACAACATGATAGAGCAGTGGACATCCAAATTAAGGGGAAACCAGTGGAACAGGAAGCAATTTGTCAGATGCCATATGACGATATTTGAAGCGTTGCACAGGAAAACAGTATAAACATTCACTTGAAGCTGGACACAAGAGAAGGAACAGGAAACTGTGGAATCTCTGACGCAGTCAGTGTTGAAGATTGATAAGCCAATGAGTTCCCATATGACAGAGCAGCGGATGGCATAGGATGAAGATATTTTGGAGCCTTCCACAAATAAAAGTCTAAACGTTCACTTGAAGCTGGACAGCAAGAGAAGGAACAAGAAACTGGAAACTAACGCAATGTTGAGGAGTGATAAGCCCTTGAGTTTCCATATGACACATCAGCGGATTGCACAGGATGAAATTGAAGAGAATGTGCCACAGGAAGATGCTATAGAACTTTATATAGAATGCTCACAGGAAGTGGAAAACAAAAAATGTGTCCTTAGTTTATAAGAAAATGAGCTAAGAGAAGAGTTGCTTGATTTGGTAGAGATGGGTAGACATATTACGATTAAAGAAAGAAATAGACTGCAGAAGGTCAATAAAACCCAAAAGGTAGAAGTTTGATAAAACAAATGAACACAGTAATTGACTGTCCATAGAGATCCATGCGATATAACAGAAGTAAACAGGATATATTACTGTGCAGCTGAATTGATAACTGATAAAGTTCTACCACAAGAACACAGGGTTGTGAGGGAAAGGAAGGGGAGAAATCGAATACCATCATGGAAGTACAGAGCAGAGAAAACTAAAGCAATTGAAACCGTAAGTGTCACTGTTGGAGGAGTATAGCAGGTCATCAAAAATACTTAGAAAGATAGTTATGATAAAGGCAATGCGCAGTATTAGAACAGATCAAGATCTATCATGCACTATCGCAAATATTTTATTTATTTTATTTTATTTTACGTTTATTGAATGGGTTAGTCCAGTTGGGCCGGAGCCCTTTGGAGACCCAGGGAGAAAAGCGCCACAAAAAAAAAAAAACAGACAGTGATGTAACTAAAGTAACATAATAAACTAAAAATCTCAGTACAGGCAGAAAAAACGTTGAAGATACGCAGATAAATATAAAGGAAAAGTACAAAATAACCTATTTATTGATGACCCAAAAAAGTGTTATAGAGACTTGGGAAATAAGGTAAAAGGGAATTGAAAGACCACCAAAAAAAAGAAGAAATAGATACGTCTTGGAGAAGTATTTATGAAGATCCTGTGGAACAAAACAAAGATGCTAAATGGATAGAAGTAGTAAAAGAAAGAATAAGAAGTATAAAGGTACAGGATATGAAATGGGATGAAGTAACAGCCAGAGAGATTGAAACAAAGTTAAGGAAAGCCTCTGTGTGGAAAACCCCAAGCCCAGATGCAGTACCTAACTTCTGGTTAAAAGTATTAACATATTTGTACGAAGATTTAGCCATCAGTAAGAATTATTTATATGGGCACACCAGACACCAACCTGGCTAACAACAGGAAAAACTGTGCTCCTTCTTAAGAGTTTACCTGCAAGCTACCCTAAAAATTATAGACCAATAACTTGCCTTTCAACGACTTATAAACTATACACTGGAAGTGATGCTGACAGAGTTTATAGTCATTTAGAAGAAAACTCAATTATGGCAGCAGAACAAAAGGGCAATAAAAGAAAGTCTTATGGAACAAAGGATCATTTGTTAAATAAGGTCATAGTGGAGAACTGTAAAAAGGAGAAGAATCTGAGTATGGCATAGATTGACTACAAAAAAGCATTTGAATAGTATCCCACATTCATGGATAAAATGGTGCTTAAAAATGTATAAGATACACCCTACACTGATCTGTTACATTACAGTGGCCATGAAACAGTGGCACACCACTTGGCAATTAAGCCATAATAAAGGACAAATTATTATTCCAGGGATAAAAATTGAATGGGGGATATTCCAGGGTGAATCTGTCACTGTTACTATTCTGTCTTGCCCTTAACCCATTAAGCTGTCTACTTAACACCTTAGGCCATGGCTGTAATTTGGCTCTTAGAAAGCAGAGTGTAAAGACCTCTCATCTTCTCAGTCGATTTAAAACTGTGTAGCTCATCAGATGAGGAACGGAAAGCACAACTGCAAGTTGTCTGATATAAGAATGTCATTTGGTCTTGATAAATGTACAAACGCAACCTTTCAAAGCAGGAAAACTGCAGCATCAGGAAGATATCAGTTTGGTACAAGAATGTGATATAAAAGAACTTGAAAAAATGGAAGAAATCGCAAACCAAAGGCACTCTGAAGAAGGAAATACTTTAAGTCCATGGACTAAGTCACTCCACTTTATTCAAAGTACCATAAGAATTAAAATACCATAAATGCTTAACTGAGTCACTGCGTTTTTGTCTTTCTCTACAAAGACTTCATCAGATGTATAATTAAATGCTGATACTGCCTCTTATATGTTAACAAATCAATTAAATATGCTAATAGGTTTAAATCAAAATATTTGACTATTCAGTTATATAAATGTTGTTGATTAATGTGTATTGCCTGCTTTTTATACCCCTAGTAAAAGAACTTATGCACTCTCTGAATACCCTACACTTAATAAAATTGTAACATACAAAATACTTGCAATAAAATATAATACTTAAAAAAATATTTTATATATTAAACTGTAAGTTACCAGGGTTTAAACAGGAGAGTTAAGTATGATTCCTAGGAGTTTTGATTTTAACATTTTTAATACTTTTAATATGGTTTAATATAAGAGATCTGTGTAGTGGGTGTTTTTAAGTGGTGTCAGATTTTTTAGAACAATTTCAGAATAATTTTATTTGCACTAATGTTATGTTAATGATTGAAGTTTCATCTCAACATTTAAATGTTTATTCATCAATAAGTTTTGTTTATAAGGTTTGATATACGGATTGCTGCAGTGAATGTTTTTAAGAGTCGTTTATTATTCTTATTTTTTGTTTTTTTACCTGCATTAGCGTTAATAGGCCAGTAGATTGAGCTATTGTATAGATTATATGATTTCATGTACTTACACAATTTAATATGTAAAATAATATTTTAAATATTATATTTTATTGAAAGTATTTTGTATGTTACAGTTTTATTGAGCATAGGGCATTCAGAGAATCTATAGAGGTTCATAGGTAGGTACTAGGCTATCGGCCCAAGGGCCTATGTAAGCCTAGCCAACAAGGTTCCCTGGCTTACGCCACCCAAGAAAGTTATTTTCCTGTGTGCCACTGTCTAGTAGAGACACAGAAGTGATCCCTGTGGTGTATTTCCCATCCACTCATCAAGATTTTTCTTGAAGAGTGCTAATGAAGAACTTTGCTTGACATAGATGGGTAGCCTGTTCCAGAGTATGGGAAGTCTCTGGGACAGGAATCTAAACCTCCAGCATGTCCTGTTTATTGTGGTGACAAGGTTTAGGTCCCTAGAGCGTGTAGCTCGGAGGGATTGGGATTTATTTAGGTGTAGCATGTCCAACAGTTCTGGGTTTGACATAGCTTTATATGTTAGGCAGAGATCACCTCGGAGTAGGTGATATGCTCTAGAGTAAAGCTGGAGTTTTTTGAGGCGGTTGGTGTAGGGCATTTGTTTGAGGCCAGTAATCCTGTTTGTGAGGTACTTCTGTGGCCTTTCCAGCTGCTGCAGATGTCCTGTGAGGTACATTCCAAAAGGGGCGTTGTACTCTATAATGGGTCTAGTGAGTGTCGAGTAGAGGGAAACAATGACCTCTTTTTTCCTGGATGAGAACCCTTTTATGATGAGGTGTGCCATATAGAAGGACTTCCTGACTACTGTGGCGATGTGACTATCAAAGGAGAGACTACTGTCCACCTGGGTCCCAAGGTCTCATCACACATTTGGTGTTAAGTAGATTGCTGCCTATGTGGTAGTCATTGGGTACATAGTTTTTACCAAAGGGGATGACACTGCACTTTTTGGCATTGAGCTTGAGGCCATGGCTCTGACACCAGGCATCTGTCTCAGCGAGGCCCTTCTGTAGGATGTCCACATCATTTGGGGTCTTGACTATGGCTCCTAGTTTGCAGTCATCTGCGAACTTCATTAGCCAGAGGCCTTCTGTGTTAGCCTGTACTTCAGAGAAGTAGATACTAAACAGGAGAGGTCCCAGGACGGAACCCTGTGGTACTCCACTTGTCACTGCTTTGAGGTCAGATTTGGAGTCTGCAACTTTTACAGTGTGGGTTCTGTCAGTGAGCCATTTGGCAACCCATCTTGTGACGTAGGGATTTATACCTAGTTTAGTGAGTTTAGCAATAATTCCAGAATGGGGGATGGTGTCGAAAGCCTTGGCGAGGTCAAGATAGGCTGTGTGAAACACCTTACCCTCATCTACGGATTTGGTGACTGCCTCAAAAAAGTTGATCACGTTCAGGAGGCATGATCTGCCTTTCACAAAACCGAGCTGGGTGGGATCCAGAGTTTGGAGGTTACCAATGTCTTTGTTTATGAGTTCATTGATACGTTCCATGGCCTTGCAGACCAGGCTCCTCAGGCTAATAGGTCGATAGTTCCCGGGATCAGTGGTGGCTTCCTCTTTGTGGAGTGGGATAACTGTTGCTGTGCGCCATTCAGTTGGCACAAAGCCTGATCCGAGGCTATTATTGAACATGGTGCTTAAATTGGGAGCCAGTTTGTTCTGAAGTGCGTGTAAAACACAGCCTGGGATGTTGTCCAGTGCCATGGATGCTGTATTTTTGGCTTTAGAGAGTACATCTTTTACTTGCATAATTGTGATTACAGGGACTCTGCATTCTTCCTGTATAGATGTGGGCCCTTTGGGTGGGGAGGGAGGCAAAGTTTGCACTGAACCTATCTGCCAGAATGTTGGCAATATCAGTTGGTTCTGTCATTTTCATGCCGTTGTGCTGTAACTCAGAGCAGATCTGGGTGTTGCCATTGAGATTCTTGACATAGCTGTAGAATGCTTTGTGGTTGTCCTTAGAATTAGTGGCGATTTTGTTTTTGTAGCTAGCTTTGGAGGATCTTATAAGGGATCTCAGCTTCTTACATTGGCTGACCAGGGAGCTCCTCCACTCATGGGATTTTACTCTCTTTTGCAACAGTTTCTTCCTTCTGTTGTACAGTTTGTTTATGGCAGGGGACCACCAGATTGGCTTCATTTTTCTTGGAGGATAGTGTCTTGGTTCTGTTTGGGATAGCACGATCCATGTACTCGTAAGTGCTTATAGAGTGCATTTGTGTAGGATTCAGCAGTTGTGACTGTATTGCCCATCTGCACGGGCGTCATGAAGTTCACCACTTCTGTCTTAAGCATGAAGTTGGCTTTGAAGAAATTTTTTACCGTGGTTTCCTTAATGGGGGGTGGGGGCGGGATGTGGATATCAAGGGTGATTAGCTTATGGTCAGTTCGGACCAACGAGGAGTTGACTTCATGTGTGTAACACTGGTCACTCATGTTGATAGTAACTAGGTCTAGGATATTGTTGCCCCTGGTGGGGGTGTGGATAACTTGATCCAGGGCATTGGAGTTTAATGAATTCCAGAAAGCATTGAGCTAAGGATTTGGTACACGAGAAGTTTTCCCATTTAATGGTGGGGTAGTTGAAGTCGCCCATTATTAGGGTGTTTGGTTGAACCCTAATATTTTCCAGTACATCAGGAAAAGAGGAGTGGGAATCCTGGGGCATGGTGGGGGATCTGTAGCAAGCTACAGTTTGGATTGCAGTTTTTCCCAGAGTTAGTTGCACTTGGATAACCTTGGATGCATTATTCTGAGCAACTAGCCTGGAGGTGTGGATATCCTTAATGAATATGGACACGCCTCCGCCTTTGGTGTTTCGGTCCAGGTTACATGCTGAAAAAAGTGCGGCATAAATTATAGCCTGGTAGTGCAGGGGTGCTCTCTGGAGCCTTTAACCAGGACTCAGTCACTGCACAGATATTGATGTTCTCCATTTTAAGGAGTGCCTCGAGTGAGTGCATTTTGAGATTTAGACTTCTAGCATTGAGTAGCATTAACCTCAGTTTTTGCTTGCCTGTTCCTGTTACGGTGGTGTATTTGTTATTTGAACCTTGCCTAAAAAAGGCATTATAGGGGCAGCAAGAGCCTTAGCCAATATCTAGAATCCCAGGGGAGACAGGTGCAGGCCATCTATGGCAGAGCATTGTGGTCTGTCGACCATGTCATCTCAAGCAGACAGATACTGGATCCCCTTAGAATGACACCAGAAGCTTAGCCAATTGTTGAAGTCAATAACTTTGTCCTTGTACTTGCGGTATCATTGTGGGTGATGGCAGAATGATACTCAGGGCTAGGGTCATACATGCCTGGGCTATAAGTTCGGAGAGCTCTTTTCATGTAGTCCAGGGAGGTACATCTCTGGTCATTCACACCAACATGGACAATGACAGTCATATTTGTACTTGTTGTGGAGTGACCTGAGTTTGTGGGCTATGTGGCGGATCCTAGCACCCGACAGGCAGCTGTGACAGTAACCTTCTCCTTGTTTAGCCTGGTGAGTAGGACATCAATGTGCCTGACTTAGTCACCTATGACTAATGTGTTGGGTACGTTGTTTTGCCTTATTGGCTGTGGTTGAGTGGCACACTGAGTCTGTGGGTCGTGTGTCATTTGGGTTGTGATGGGGTTGTTTGCATTTCTGCTTTGGAGGTCTCTGTTGCTTAGACAGATTATTATTGAGAGCCTCCGCAAATGTTTTTGTGTTACTATGTGTAGATTTTGGTGGTTTAGATTTAGTGAGACTATGTGATGGGTGTGGTGTGGTGCAAATGTTTACCTTCTCCTCATGACTGTCAAGTTCAGTCTTGGTTGGAGAGAGCTTTACCTCCGGTTTGGCTAGGTAAATGCATCTCTCACAGGTTGTAGTGTTGGGTGGTAGGAGGAGAGGGTTGTCTGTGTATATGAGGCAATTTCTACATTGCCTCAAGATGCCCAGATTCATCAGATAGACAGGAGAAAACACTGGGAGCTGACCCTTGGACATGCCTTAATAAAAAACTATTTTCCTCTGGGTAAGTGAGGAAAGTGAGTACAAGAGCTGTTTTTTCTTAGCAAGTGAGAAAAGTAAGTACAAAAACTGTTTTTCTGTAGGTAATGAGGAAGGTTGAGTGTTATAGCAATTAGTAGCTTATTTAGTGCTTACAAGTTCTGAACAAGTGCTGAGCACGAATAAGCAAATTTAAGTGCTAAAACTAAGAATCTGTATCTGCACTAGACGAGTTACAGGACAGAAACAAGTGCAAATGCAGGCTTTCAAATCAGAAAGTTGAGAGATGGAAGAGATTGCCCAAACGGCCAATAACTACAATTTCTGTGTCAGAACCACTCCTTATTTGGTAGACAGGTTACCTAGTGCTTAACACTCCCACTGATAAGCTAGAAGGCTTCCCTCCAACACAGAAAGACTTAGGGGGCTCAGAAGCTTACATACAGTTCTGGATGCAGCAAATCCATATTTGGAACACTAGTTACAGGAAAGGTAGGAAACAGGCTTACAGTTTTTTATTTTACAAAAAAGTAGTAAAAACAATTCACTTGCAGTGCAAGCTAGCACACTTGAGGAGTTGTGTCTTTCGGCTTTTCCCAGTTAGGGTCGCCACAGTGGAACTCCGGTCCGCTAATCATTGGTAGTTTATTTTTACGTGCCGAGTTACCAGCCCTGACACACAACCTTCAACGAAGGTACGCCCATTCACGCATGTCTCCATGCAGAAGACGCTCTAGATGAGAATCGAACCGGACAGCGTCTTGCTGTGAAGCGACAATGAGTATGTAGCAATATTAGACCAAACACAGTTTAAAAAATGCAATTAAATTAAAAAGGACTAAAAGCAAGTGCAGAAAGATTTTTTTAGGCAGAATGTGGTAAAGAGATGGGACTTGGGGGAGTGTCCCAGATCAGGTCTACAGTGGGGTGGGCAACTGCAAAAGCCACCAAATTTAAACTACAAGCCAGAAATAGGGAGGGTGGATGGGACAAAACTGTTTCAACAGAGATCTAAGCAACAATTAACAGTACAAACTCTAAAACCAAAAAAATATACTCAGCTCAGTATATTTGTAGATAGATTGGAAAGCAGTCTCTCAGAACAGGGAGACAATAGTTTCAACAGAGATCTAAGCAACAGTTAAACTCTAAAACCAAAAAATATACCCATCTCTGTATATTTGCAGATAGATTGGAAGGCAGTCCCTCAGAACACAGGTTCCAGCAATTAAATGCAGGCTGTTACTAACAAGTCTAATTTTATGCAAGTGATCCTTGAGTAAGATAACACACAAGCTGTAAAAAAACAGTTATACCAACTGAAGACACGGCAGAACATAGGCGGGGGACAGTTTCAACAGAGATCTAAGCAACAATCAACAGTACAAACTCTAAAACCAAAAAAATATACTCAGCTCTGTATATTTGCAGATAGATTGGAAAGCAGTCTCTCAGAACAGGGAGCCAATAGTTTAAACAGAGATCTAAGCAACAATTAAACTCTAAAACCAAAAAAATATACTACGCTCTGTATATTTGCAGATAGATTGGAAGGCAGTCTCTCAGAACACAGGTTCCAGCAATTAAATGCAGGCTGTTACTAACAGGTCTAATTTTATGCAAGTGATTTCACTGTTGCAGTCATCACACTTGGGTTATCTGCCTGCAGGTAGCCCTCAGTCGGCCCGAATACCAGAGACTTAGTATTTCTGCATCGGATGCTGTCGCTCCAGGACTGACGTCATGTCGTCAGGGGTATAAAAACAGGCAGCCAACGCCATTACATCAGTCTTTCTTGCTGAGGAGCCTGAAGCAGAAGCAGTTCGCAAGTGCCGGTCGGCCGCTACCTGAAATTTCGTTTATGAATTGAATAATCCTGAAGTCTTCTAAAGCTAAGTACCTGTTGGGGATCCTTTTTTCTTGCTCTAACCTATGTCAGAAAAAGTTAATAATTGTCTTGCCTTTTGAAAGCAAATACCTCGCAATGATTTTCATTCTTACTGCGTCACCTGTTTAGGCCCAGACCACAACGGACCACTCTGTCTGTTTTGTGCTTTAACACCTGAACTGTTCGTCATCGGGCTTTCTTTGTCGCTAAATTCTTTCGCTCTTGATCTCCGTATTCTGAGATAGCTTTGGTAAGCCATCCGACTACTGATATTCTGAAAAAACGTAAGGATAAAGACAGAGACAGACCGCATAGGTCCAAAGCTGCCGACGACCCTTCCGTTAAGCTAGTCACCAGTCCGCCGGTACTCATTGAGGCGCTTTGGCAGCCCCTGATGCCCGCTTCAGTGAATTCACAGGCCTCTACCGAGACCCATTCGGAGTCCAGTATGCCTTGAAATGACTCTAAGACTATGGAACCTGCGGATGTCTCCACCTTCGATAAGTCCAGAGCAGCTGTGCATGTGCTGGCTTCTGAGGCGGATGTTCATCGTGTTTCACTGTTGCAGTCATTACAATTGGGTTATCCTGCTGGCAGGCTACCCGCAGTCGGCCTGAATTCCAAAGTCTAGGTCCGGTATCAGCTGCTGTCGGCTCCTCCCTGACATCAGTGTGCCAGGGGTATAAAAGATGCAGCCGACACCATTTTTTTGTCTTTCTTGCCGCGCGGTGCCCGAAGCAAAAGCAGTTCGCAAGCGCCGGACAGCCGACTCCTGAGATTTTCATGTTGGAATTTCAGATCCGAAGTCTAAATTAAAAGCCAAGTACCCTGTTGGGGAAACTTTTTTCTTGCTCCAGACCGATGTCAGAAAAAGTTAATAATTGCATTTCTTGTGGGAAGCAAATACCTGATAAGGACTTCCATTCTTACTGTATTCCTTGCCTAGGCCCTGATCACGACGTTGCTAATTGTCAGTTTTGTGCTAGAGTTAACCAACGCACTATTAAGCATCGATACGATTTTGCATTTCACTATTTTGGCAGAAGATTTAATTACACTATGTCGTCGGATAGCCATCCGACTACTGCAATTCAAAAGAAACGCAAAGAAAAAGGAAACAGGCATCTGAGGTCCAAAACTGACGACGAGGCTTATTCTAAGCCAGTCGCCGGTTCTCAGTGAGGCGCTTTTGCAGCCCCTGACACCTGCTACTTTAGAGCCGCAGGCCGCTTCTGTCTCCCATGTGGAGCCGACTAGGCCGCAGGAAACTCAAGGTATTGGAACCTCGGAAACTATTCTCTCAGATGGGTCCAGAGTCACTGATCAGGCATCTGCTTCTGAGGATGTTTTCAGACCTACACAGTTATATGTTAAAACGACTTCAGCTTCAAAGGCAAAGACTAAAGCACCTCTAAAGACAAAGAAACAAGTACAACAGCCCCATGGACAGGCCTCCATGCCTAAAAAACAGATGCTCAAAATGTCCGAAGACCTAATTACTTTGATCAGGGGTTCTCATCCTCCTTCTGATAAGAGGCCTAGGCAAGAGACAGAATATGAATCTTCAGATCAGGTTTCCATTTCTTCTGATTCCTCTTCTGATCAGGAATACTTTCTTCCTCCCTATGAGGATTCTGATGCTGAAGAATCTTTCCCTTCAGCCTCTCCTCCTGAGGATTATTCTTTTGGGGAAACTCTGCATACCATGAGGGAGCATTTCCACTGGGAGAGTCAAGATTATTCAGAATCTAAGAAAAGGCTCAGAGACTTCCTTTTACTACCTCAGCACAGGTCCCTTGCTATTCCACCTGTAGACATTGTAGATTATGTATTTTTCAGAGTCCAGTCTGACTCCTTACTCTTTACCTCCAGCTCCTGTTAAGCCAGACATACTACAGGGTTCCTGATTCACATTAATTTCTTTTTAAGAACCCTGCTGCTGACCCAGAAACTATCTCACAGGGTCCCAGAAGGGTCAAGGCTTCCACTGCAAAAAACCCTACCCCCTCTGACAGGGATTCTAGGGCACTGGACAGATGGGAAAGAAGATTTACACTTCTGCTACCTTGGCTATAAGGGCTTTAAATTGTCAGTTTCATATGCTTAAATATCAGCAATATATTATGTCACTGCTTAAACAGAAAATGTTGATTAATTCTGAATGTGCAGAAAACAAAGAAATGCAGGATTTATTGCATGCAGCTGAACAAGTGGGAAAGAATACTTTGCAATGTGGTTTTGATTCTCTGGAGGCCACCTGCAGGGCCGCTGTTATGGGTTCTGTCATTAGGAGGCATGTTTGGTTAAAGGAACAGAATCTGCCTGATCATGTTAAAGCAAAATTATTAGATGCTCCATTATAGCATGATACCTTGTTTGGTGTTAAAGCAGAAGAGGTGTTGAAGAAACAGTCAAGGATTTCTTACAGGTTCAGCCTCCAAGATTTAGCAGGCACTGGCCTACAAAGAATTGGTCATTTCCAGTTTCAGACAGGCCACAAAGAGGCAGATACAGACACCCTAAAGGCAGATCCCAGCCCCAAGGTTCATACAAGTCTAAACAGTGGGGTACTTCTACCTCCAAAAGTGGAGAAGACAAATCACGGCCATACAGGAAACAGTCCCATTGACTTCCCCCTGCCTGCGCCAAGCACTTATATTTTGGCAGCACCTTTAGGGGGAAAACTAGCGCTTTTTTCTCAGAATTGGCATGTAATAACCCAGGACAAATGGGTCTTGAATATAGTGTCACAAGGCTACAGGTTTCACTTTCACACCCTGCCAAGGGCAAACGGTTTGCCATACCTGCCAAACAATCAATGGGCAGAGGCACAAAAGCAAGTGTCATCCCTCATGGACATGAGGGCCATTCAGCAAGTACCACAGCAAGAGCAGGGACAAGGATTTTACTCAAGACTGTTCTTGGTGCCCAGAAAGGACAAAGCCTGGAGACCATTACTGGATCTGTCTATTCTGAACACATATCTGGATATTCCAAGATTCAAAATGTTGACTCTGCAGCAGCTTCTGCCCATGCTAGGCAAGAAGGCTTGGCTTGTGACTTTAGACCTAAGAGGCATACCTGCATGTCCCAATCAGACAATCATGCAGAAGATACCTCAGAATCATAGCTGGCTCAATGCACTACCAATTCTCTGCACTGCCCTTTGGCTTATCTACTGTGCCCAGGGTCTTCACAAAATGTCTGGCTCCAGTAATTGCATTTTGCAGACAGAGGAATACAAATATATCCTTACTTGGACGACTGCCTTATTCAAGTAGAGAGCAAAGACATTCTACTACAGCATCTGGCGTTTGTAAACAAGATTACTAACATGCCTGGGTACACAGTAAACAAAAAGAAATCAAAACTAGTACCCTCTCAAGAGATAATATTCCTGGGTGCAAGCTTAAATACACCTGCCCAGATGGCTTATCTCATGCCAGACAAACAAAGGCAACTGACTACTTATTTCAAAATGTTGGCAACAAAGACCCAGTTATATGAGGAAACTTCAATGGTATCTAAAAAGTGTTTGGACTCAACATTGCCACAGCCTGGAAAAATTACCCTCATTCCCTGCCTGCAACAGGAGTTTTGATGGTGGGCAAAGGCCTGTCACCACAACAAGGGACAGCCTTTGGATTTACCCACAGCCAGGCAGCTGTTAACAACAGATGCATCAGATTATGCCTGGGGGGCCCACATGGCAGGAAGATGTATTCAGGGCACATGGTCCACAAGCCAAATGCATCTACATATCAACCAAAAAGAGATGCTAGCTGTTCAAAATGCCTTGACAGCCTTCAAGAATCTACTTCATCTGGGACAACTACTGATAAAGACGGACAATACTACAGTCATGTGGTGCATAAACAGGCAGGGAGGCACTCATTCCTACCCCCTATGCAGACTAGCCATGACTTTGTGGGGGACTTACCAAGTACATCTGCAGGCACAATTCCTGCCAGGAAAGATAAATACTCTGGCAGACGAGCTAAGCAGAAACCTCATGGATCCCCACGAGTGGAAATTGGATCCACAAGTCTTTAGTATGATAAGAAGGAATTGGGGATGCCCGGACATAGATCTATTTGCCTCCCCTCACAACTGCCAACTACAGAGATTCTGCACAAGGACTTATCACAAGCAAGCATGGAAAGTGGATGCTCTATCTTTCAGCTGGAAAAACTTAACAGTATATGTCTTTCCTCCACTGCCTCTCCTCCCCAAGGTACTCATAAAAGTCAGACAAGAGACACCAAAAATGATACTGATTGCCCCAGACTGGCCCCGCCAGCACTGGTACCCAATCCTAAGGAACTTGTCCCAATACCCAGCCTGGACGTTACCTCAAATTCCTCACTTACTGTCCCAACACAACAATCAGATCCTGCACAGCCAACTCAAGGCCTTAAATCTGGCAGCATGGAGGATAATGTAGTCATTCAAAACACACCTCTCTCCAAAGTGGTGATGGATGTTATTTTGGAGGCCAGGAGGCCTAGTACCAGAAAATCTTACGCTGAAAAATGGAACAGATTCTGTGCTTGGAACCAGGCACAAGGGATTGACACGACTGTACCAAATATTCCTCAGATTTTGCAATATTTAGCTCAGATGCTGGACAAAGGCCTATCCTTTTCATCAATTAAGATTCATGCCTCTGCCATTTCAGCTCATTACAATACAGAGCCACCTGTTTTTTCTCATCCTTTATTAAGACAGTACCTCAGAGGAGCCAAAACTTAAGGCCCCCAAGGAGATCACCAATACCTGCATGGGACCTCAATTATGTCTTGGAAAAACTCACACTGCCTCCTTTTGAGCCAGCCACAACAGCTGATATAAATTTTTTATCATGGAAAACTGCTCTGCTCCTAGCAATAACCTATGCAAGACGAGTCTCAGAGCTACAGGCACTCATGGCTGTGGAACCTTTTATCATTTTCCATCCAGATAGGGTTCCTCTGAGGACAAACCCAACTTTTATGTATAAGGTGGTGTCCATTGTGGCCCTTAACCAAACTATTCGTTTGCCTACCTTCTACCCAAACCCACAGAATAAGGGTGAGAGACTTCTGCATTCTTTGGACATAACACAGACAGCTGCGCTTCTACTTGGACAGAAACAAAGCTTTCAGAAAGACTGAACAATTACTAGTGGCATATGCTGCAGGATCACAAGGAAAGGCTCTCTCAAAGCAGACTATTTCCAAGTGGCTAGGTTACTGCATTCGTTTTTGCTATTCACAACATGGCAAATCAGTGCCTAAGGGCATTAGGCCACATTCAACCAGAGCAACAGCCACTTCAGCAGCCTTCCTCAGAGGAGTACCAACCAAAGACATTTTAGAGGTTGCAACCTGGAGTTCAGTGCACACTTATACAAAGCACTATCACTTACCACTCTACTCTAACCACTCTACTCTAAATCCAAGGCAGGCTTTGCCACTGCAGTTCTGCAGGGACTCATAGCCGCTCCTAATCCCATTTAGCTCCAGCCTCCCAACCTTAGCTTTGGGATTCGACCCAATTGTAATGACTGCAACAGTGAAACACTGTGAACATAGTACAGTTGTGTACATAACATAAATGTAGATGTTCGAGTGTATTCACTGTTGCAGTCCAGGTTACCCTCACACCCTCCTCCTTATCTTTGCTGGAACTTGTCTGTACTTCTCTGTCCTATACAACCTATGTGGTGTATTTGCTTGTAGATGAAGGGAAAATTTACCTTGGTGCATGCATGCTTTATTGACATATTTTTAGCCTACCCTTTTAGGGGCACCTGACATCTGGGGCAAGAAAAACTGCGTTGGCTGCATCTTTTATACCCCTGGTGCACTGACAGCAGCGAGGAGGCGACAGCAACCGATGCCGGACCTAGACTTTGGAATTCAGGCTGACTGCGGGTAGCCTGCCAGCAGGATAACCCAATTGTAATGACTGCAACAGTGAATACACTCGAATATCTACATTTATGGTAAGTACACAACTGTACTTTATTCGCTCAACCGATGTTTATCTCAAACCGATGACTAGTTTCTTAGGCCCAGAGTGCACACTACACCTAGAAAACCGACGACCAAAGCGCATGCACCTGCTCCCATGCCACAAAAACAAATGCTTAGAATGGCAGAAGACGTTATTACGCTGATTAGGGAAAGTCAGCCTTCCCCTGCTAAGAGAAAACGAGACCAGTCCCCTACAGCTTCTACAGACCAGGAGTCCGATGACTCTTGAGATTTCTGATTATGAGGACATGCCCTTATCTGCTTATGACGATTCAGATGCAGAAGAATCCATTCCCTCTGCCTCCCCTCCAGGGGATTTTTCTTTTGGTGAAACCTTGCATACCTTAAGAGAACATTTTCACTGGGAATGCCAAGACTATCCTCAGTCCAAAAAGAGACTCAGAGAATTTCTAGAGCTGCCTCAGCACAGGTCTTTAGCAATACCACTTGTACTGGATGTTGTTGATGTTTTTATGGAATCAAGTCTTTCTCCTGACACTTTACCTCCTCCCCCTAGGAAACCAGACAGGTACTACAGAGTACCTGACACTCACAAATTTCTTTTCAAGAATCCTGCTGCTGACCCAGAGATCATTTCCCAGGGGCCTAAAGGTATCAAGGATACTTCAGCCAAGAATCCCACCCCTTTGGACAGGCATTCCAGAGCTTTGGACAGATGGGGTAAGGTGGTATATACCTCTGCAACTCTTGCTGTTAGGGCATTGAATTGTCAGTTTCACATGCTGAAATACTAGCAGCATATTATGGAACTTATTAAACAAAAAGTGGCAACCTTTACAGACTGTGCAGAAAATAAAGAATTACAGGAGCTTATGCACCCTGCAAGCCAAGTAAGTAAGCATACTTTGCAGTGTGGCTTTGACGCCCTAGAAGCATCTTGCCAGGCAGCAGTCACTAGATCTGTACTGAGAAGACATGCTTGGCTGAAGGAGCAGACATTGCCAGACCATGTCAAATCCAAGTTACTAGACGCTCCTTTGAACAAGTCAGTTTGTTTGGCACCAAAGCAGAATAGGTTCTTAAAAAGATGGAAGAAAAAGCTAATTCTATGCAGACTATTAAAGATTCAGTAGGCATTGCCCTTCCAAACACTGTTTTTTCCCAGCCCCATCCAGGCCTTCTCAAACCAGACCCAGGGGAAACAGTCCACCCAGACTACAGCTCAGGGTATGCAGAGATCTAAGCAACGGAGTGCCTCCACCCCTAAAGCAGGGAGTGGTAAGCCACCTCCTTACGGAAAAAACTCACAAATGACGACTTTACTCCACTCCCCAGCCCTGCCCAATTGCTTGTGCCCCTAGGAGAAAAACTTGCTCTTCATGCAAAAAATTGGATGTCCATCATACAGGACCGGTGGGTCCTCAACATTGTATCCCAGGGGTACAAATTTTATTTCCATTCACTGCCACCCCAAGCAGGTTTCCAGACTTTCCTCCAAACCAGTGGGCAGAGGATCAAAGCCAAGTAGCTTCAATATCAGAGCTATTCAGCTGGTTCCAGTAGAACAGAGGGGTCAAGGATTCTATTCCAGACTCTTCATGGTACCCAGGAAAGAGGGCTCTTGGCACCCAGTCATAGATCTTTCAGTTCTCAACACCTTCCTGGTGGTACCAAAATTCAGAATGCTTACCCTGCAACAGCTTCTTCCTATGCTAGGCAAGGATGCCTGGTTAGTCACCCTAGACTTAAGCCTATCTGCACATCCCCATAAGGGAGTCATGCAGGAAGTATCTACGTTTCAGGGCAGGATCTGTGCATTATCAGTTCTCTGTAATTCCCTTTGGCTTATCTACTGCACCCAGAGTTTTCACAAAATGCCTGGCTCCAGCCATTGCATACTGCAGGCAGAGAAATATTCAAATTTTCCCATACTTGTACGACTGCCTGATTCAGGCGGACAGTCAGAAATTACTGTTGCAGCACCTGACATTTGTGAAACACCTTCTCATTTCCTTGGGGTACACCATCAACAAAAAGAAATCAAAACTGGTACCCAGTCAAAAGATTGCATTCCTGGGAACAAGCTTGGACACAACATCCCAGACTGCTTTCCTCATTTCAGAGAAACAAGTCTGACAGCCCACTTCAAACAAATGGCCACCAGAACCCAGCTATCCGCAAGAAAAATACTTCAGGCCCTAGGGTTTATGGCCTCGTGTATACTGCTAATTCCATATGCAAGACTGCATATGAGGAAACTTCAATGGTAATTAAAAACTCTTTGGTGCCAACATTCTCGGGACCTGGAAACAGTCATTCCTATCATACCCTGTCTAAGGAGAGAGTTCCTTTGGTGGGCAGAAGCATGCTACCACAACAAGGGACTGCCCTTTTCTCAGCCCCATGCCGCCCAGACCCTAACCACAGATGCATCAGACTATGCCTGGGGTGCACACATGGATGGCAAATGCATTCAGGGCCACTGGAGGCCAAGTCAAATTCATCTGCACATCAACCAAAAAGAGATGCTAGCTTTGCACAACGCCCTGACACCTTTCAGATCCCTACTCTTTCCAGGACAACTGCTAATAAAAACAGACAACACTACAGTTATGTGGTACATCAACAAGCAGGGGGGAACCCACTCCTGCCCACTCTGCAGGTTAGCAATGGCCTTGTGGCACACGGCCTTGGACATGCAAGTCCATCTGCAAGCTCAATTCCTGCCAGGCAAACAAAACTCACTGGCAGACTACTTAAGCAGAAATCTCCTAGACCCACACGAGTGGCAGTTGGAGCCCAACACCTTCAACCTTCTCATTCAGAAATGGGGGACCCCAGAGGTGGATCTCTTTGCCTCCCCCTACAGCCACCACCTCAGCAAATTCTGCACAAGGAATCCTCACAGCAGGACCTGGAAAGTGGATGCCCTATCTTTTCACTGGGTAAATCTGTCAATCTATGCCATTCCTTCTCTGCCCCCTCTCTCAAGAGTACTACTGAAGATAGGACAGGACAGACCAAAGACAATTCTGATTGCCCCGGACTGGCCACGCCAGCACTGGTACCCACTTCTGCGCAGCCTGTCACTAGTGCCACCCTTCTCCCCCAGAAACCCTAAGCAAGGAGGTGCTGGACATCATTCTTGAAGTCAGAAGACCCAGTACAAGAAAATCCTATGGTGATAAGTGGAAAAGGTTCTGCTCCTGGATTCTATCTAAAGGAGAGGACACAACTCTGCCCTCCCTGCCTCTAATCCTGAAATACTTAGCAGATCTACTCCACAAAGGCTTGTCCTCCTCCTCCATTAAGATACATGCCTCAGCCATTTTGGCTCATTACAACACTGAGCCACCTCTCTTCTCGCCCCTCTTATCAAACAGTTCCTGAGAGAGGCAAACAATGCAAGGCCACCAAGGAGAGCAGCCACCCCTGCTTGAAACCTTAACTTTGTACTGGAAGAGCTCACGCTTTCCCTCTTTGAACCTGCTGCATCAGCAGACTTAAAATTCCTCTCTTGGAAAACAGCCTTGCTTCTGGCCATCACTTCAGCTAGAAGAGTGTCTGAACTACAAGCACTTATGGCTGTGGAACCCTTCATTATTTTCCATGCTGACAGGGTTTCCCTCAGGCCTAACCCTTCCTTCATGCCTAAAGTGGTGTCCAGTGTGGCTCAACAGTCCATCCATTTGTCAACTTTGTTCCCTAATCCTCAAAATAAAGGGGAAAGGATCCTGCACTGGACTTGCACAGACAGCTCAGATTCTACCTTGATAAGACTAAGCCCTTCAGAAAATCTGACCAGTTACTAGTCAGCTATGCAACAGGGGTAGAGGGCAAGGCCATTTCAAAACAAACAGTTTCCAAATGGATAGCACACTGCATCCATTTCTGTTACAAACACCATGGGAAACCAACCCCTCAGGGGGGTCAGAACACATTCCACTAGGGCAACATCTACCTCTACAGCATTTCTCGGTGGAGTCCCTACCAAGGGACGTCCTGGAAGCTGCTACCTGGAGTTCAGTACACACCTTCACCAAGCATTACCACTTGCCTATTTTTTCCAAATCCAGGGCAGGTTTTGCAACAGCAGTCTTGCAAGGCATACTAGCCAGCCCTAACTCTTCTTGACTGCCTCCACCCTTCTTCACCTTTGGGAATCCACCCGTGTGTGATGACTGTAACAGTGAATCACGAAGAACATAGTACAGTTGTGTACACTTACCGTAAATGTAGATGTTCGAGTGTATTCACTGTTGGAGTCCTGGTTTCCCTCCCTCCAGCCCCTTGGTTTCTCTCTCTCCTTCCTCTCTATGGCTGTTACTCACCCCTTTCAGGGGTATTGGTATTTACTTTTACGGGTGGTGTTTTCCCACCATAACTTTGCTCCCTATTTGAGGGGCTCCTTATATTTGTGGTAAGAAAAACTGATGTAATGGCATCAGCTGCCTGTTTTTATACCCCTGACGACCTGATGTCAGTCCTGGAGCGACAGCATCTGATGCAGAAATACTAAGTCTCTGGTATTGGGGCTGACTGAGGGCTACCTGCAGGCAGATAACCTAAGTGTGATGACTGCAACACTGAATACACGAACATCTACATTTATGGTAAGTGTACACAACTGTACTGTTCTTTTACTAGGGTTATAAAAACCAGGCAATACACACTAATCAACAACTATTGTTGCATAATTGTATATTTAAATATTTTGATTTAAACCTATTAGCATCTTTAATTGATTCATTAACATATAAAAGGCAGTGTCAGCATTTAATTATGCATCTGATGAAGTCTTTGTAGGGAAAGACAAAAATGCAGTGACTCATTTAAGTGTTTATGGTATTTTAATTCTTATGGTACTTTGAATAAAGTGGAGTGACTTAGTCCGTGGGCTTAGTGTTTCCTTCTTCCGAGTGCCTTTGGTTTGCAATATAAAAGAACTCGAGCAAGAGGGAGTATATAAATATTGGGAATTGATGATGGGTCAACAATAAAACATGAACAAATGTGAATAAAACTTAGTAAGGAATATTTTAGAAGACTTAGATTAATCTCGAAAACAGCGTTGTCATCAAGAAACAAAACTCAAGACTATAAACCATTTTGCTGTTCCTGTCCTAACTTACATTTTTGGAGTGATTGATTGACCCCAAAATGTGTTGGCTAGATCAGACAGGAAAACAAGAAGGGTGATTCATGCTCACCAAATGATTTATAAAAGTCAGTGCATACCAAGATTATATATTTCGGATTCTGATGGAGGTATGGACTTCCTTGAAATTGATTACATGTATAGATCTGCATTCATGGGACTGCACACACATCTGCTGACTTCATAAGACCCAAAATGTAGTGAAAGCTTTGAAACATGAGGAGAATAAATCTAAATTGACTCCCTGCTTAGTCTAGCACAAGCATATCTGCGTCAAGCAGGAATAGAAATCAAACCAGAAGTAGATAAAAAACAGGCAGCAACTGAATGTGCCAAAAAACAAGAAAGAATATAAGGTGAAAGATTAGATGAGAAGGCAAGAAATGTAGAAAATGGTTTACCTTTATAAAGCCGAATCACAGTGGTTCAAATGCTCATATGAGCGACTCGTAACCACGAAAGTGAAAACGTTTCGAACATTAATGTCGAACGGAAAAAAAAGTGTAAAGTAGGGGAGTAAGCCCCCCTGCACCCCCCCCACACACAGACCCCACTTTAATATTCTAATTCCGAGATCGCACTACAGTGGGGAAAGGGACCATTTTCCGAACCCCACTATAGTGCAATCCCCCCCACAATGTCGAATGTGCAATGAGCAAATGTCACTGTGCATTCGCTCATTCGAAACTTTTTTTATTCGGCATTTTCAAACTTTGCAAACGGCCTTTTGAACAATTTCTGTTCGCCTGAGTGTGAATCGCCTTTCTAAAGGTAAACAGTCTAAAATGCATAAATATAGTTGCAAGTATAGAAAACTTCTGGAAGAACCTTATGATGTTCATCGTGTTACCCTGCTGCAGTCATCACACTTGGGTTATCCTGTCGTCAGGCGGTCCCGCAGTCGGCCGGAATTCCAAAGTCTTGGTCTGGAGTCGGTTGCTGTCGCCTCTTCCCTGACGTCAGTGCACCAGGGGTATATATAATGCAACCGACGCCATTTGGTGCCCGAAGCAGAAGCAGTTCGCAAGTGCCGGACAGCCGACTCCTGAGATTTTCGAATTTCAGACCGAAGTCTTCTATAAAGCTAAGTACCCCATTGGGGAAACTTTTCTTGCCTCAGACCGATGTCAGAAAAAGTTAACAATTGCATTTTTTTGGGAAGCAAATACCTCATAAGGATTTTCATTCTTATTGCATACCTTGCCTAGGCCCAGACCACGACATCACTTCTTGTCGGTTTTGTGCTAGGTTTAATAAGCGTACCATTAAAAGACGCTTTGATTTCGCACGACACTACTTCGGTAGGAAATTTAACTACAACATGCCGTCGGAGCAACAGACTGCTGGCGTGCACAAAAAACGCAGGGATAAGGACAGGCAGCCCAGGCCTAAGCCAGATTCTGAGGCCTTGTCTGATCCGGTCTCCGGTCCTCAGTGAGGCTCCGACTCAGCCCCTGACTACCGCAGATCTGGAACCCGAGACTGCTACGGATATTTTGACGGAATGTACTAGGCCGATGCAGCATTTTACTTCAGGCCCTTCCGACGACTTTGCTTCAAAAGACGTCTGTGCTGCAGAAACGCCATCAGTTTCTGAAGGCGTTTTCAGACCGACGACTCTCACCATTAAAGCGTTTTCTAAGTCGAAGACTCCTCCTAAAACTAAAAGGACTGCACTTCAGTCTCCTGTTCAAGGCCCTATGCCTAAGAAACAGATGCTCAAAATGGCTGAAGATTTGATTTCTTTAATCAGGGGTTCACAGCCCCCTCCTGACAAAAGGCCTAGACAAGAGGAAGATTTTGCTTCCTCTGAGCAAATGTCCATTTCTTCAGACTCCTCTGAGGACCAAGACTATTCCTTCTCTCCTTATGAAGATTCTGATGCTGAGGACTCTATTCCCTCAGCTTCTCCTCCTGAAGACTACTCCTTTGGGGAGACTTTACACACTATGAGGGAACATTTTCACTGGGAAGGTCAAGACTACTCTGATTCAAAGAAAAGGCTCAGCGAGTTTCTTTTACTCCCCCAACACAGACCACTTGCCATCCCACCAGTTTTGGACATTGTGGATGATGTCTATTTAGAATCCAGTTTCAACCCAGACTCTCTTCCTCCTGCTCCGGCTAAGCCTGACAGATACTACAGAGTGCCTGATTCCCACAAATTTCTTTACAAAAGCCCAGTAGCTGACCCAGAGACGATCTCCCATGGTCCCAAAGGGGCTAAGGCTTCTATGGCTAAAAACCCAGTACCTTCTGAGAGGGATTCCAGAGCACTAGACAGGTGGGGGAAAAAGGTTTACACCTCAGCCACACTAGCTATGAGGGCACTGAATTGTCAATTTCATATGCTTAAGTATCAGCAATTTCTAATCTCTCGGTTAAAGCAAAGAATAACTACTCTCCCTCAACAATCTAAATTGAAAGAAGTACAAGATCTGTTGCATGCCACTGAGCAGATGGGCAAACATACCTTACAATGTGGGTTTGATTCTTTGGAGGCCTCCTGCAGAGCAGCTGTCACTGGGTCTATTATACATAGGCATGCTTGGTTAAAGGAACAAACTCTGCCTGATCATGTTAAAGCAAAACTACTAGATGCTCCCTTACAGCAGGATGTTCTTTTTGGAGTTAAAGCAGAAGAAGTTTTAAAGAAAATGGAAGATAAGGCAAAATCTATGCAGACAGTCATAGATTTCCTACAAGTACAACCCCCTCGCTTCAGCAGAAACTGGCCAACAAAAAAATGGTCCTTTCCAGCCACTGACAGACCACAGAGGGGTAAATACAGACGCCCAAGGGGCAGAGGACAACCACAAGCCCAGTATAAACCTCGCCAATGGGGCACTACAACACAGAAGGGAGGAGAAGACGGGTCTCAATCCACCAGAAGGCAAACTCAATGACTTGCACCTCATCTGGCCAAGCAATACTCTCTTGGCAGCCCCCTTGGGGAAAACTGCACTTTTGCAGACAACTGGCAGATAGTCACAAAGGACAAATGGGTCCTAGACATAATTTTACGAGGATACAGATTCCACTTTCACACCTTGCCAATGAAAAGAGGAATGCCAAACCTGCCACAAAATCAATGGGCAGAGGCACAAAAGCAAATTATAGCTCTCATGGACATGAGAGCCATTCAACTGGTACCTACTCGAGAGCAAGGTCAAGGATTGTACTCAAGGCTTTTTCTAGTGCCCAGAAAGGACAATGCCTGGAGACCAATTCTGGACCTTTCAGTTGTAAACACTTACAAGTACCCAAATTCAAGATGCTAACACTACAGCAGCTACTTCCCATGTTGGGCAAGGAAGCATGGCTAGTAACGTTGGACCTCAAGGAGGCATACCTGCATGTCCCTATCAGACAAAGTTACAGAAGATACCTCCGTTTCATTGCAGGTTCAACCCATTACCAATTCTCTGCACTGCCCTTTGGCTTATCTACTGCGCCCAGAGGTTTCACAAAATGCCTGGCACCAGTAATTGCATACTGCAGACAAAGAGGAATTCAAATATATCCATACCTGGACGACTGCCTCATCCAAGCAGAAAGCAAAGACATTCTCTTGCATCATCTGGCCTTTGTAAAGCATCTACTAAACTGCCTGGGGTACACAGTAAATGAAAAGAGGTCAAAACTAGTACCCTCACAAAAAATGACATTCCTGGGTGCCAGCTTGAATACAACGGCCCAGAAGGCTTATCTTACGCCAGACAAGCAACTACAACTGACTCAATATTTCAAGACAATGGCAACAAAGACCCAATTAACTGCAAGAAAAATTCTGCAGGCTTTGGGCTTCATGGCATTTTGCATACTAATAATACCATTTGCAAAGCTGTATTTGAGGAAATTACAGTGGTACCTAAAAAGCGTATGGTCTCAACACTGCCACAGCTTGGACACAATGATATCTCTCATTCCTTGCCTACAACAGGAATTTCTATGGTGGTCACAGGCATGTCACCTCAACAAGGGTCAGCCTTTCACCTTGCCCCCAGCCAGGCAGACTATCACAACAGATGCTTCAGACTACGCCTGGGGGGCACACATGGCAGGACATTGCATTCAAGGCCTATGGACTGCAGATCAAAGAAATCTGCACATAAATCAAAAAGAGATGCTAGCTGTACAGAAAGCTCTGACAGCCTTCAAGGATCTATTACATACAGGACAACTTGCAATAAAGACGGACACCACCACAGTAATGTGGTACATAAACAAACAAGGGGGTACACATTCCTACCCTCTGTGCAGGCAAGCAATGATCTTATGGAACACAGCTCTGGCCTACCAAGTCTAGTTACAAGCTCAGTTCTTACCAGGACAGAAGAACACATTGGCAGACAACCTCAGCAGAAACATCAAAGATCCCCACGAGTGGAAACTAGATCCACAAATATTTGCAATGATAACTCAAAAATGGGGCCTTCCAAACATAGACCTGTTTGCCAGTCCTCAAAACTACCAACTGACAAAATTTTGTACAAGGACTTTCCACCGTCAAGTTTGGAAAGTGGACTCTCTCTCTTTCATTTGGAAAACCCTGACAGCATATGCCTTCCCTCCATTACCTCTCCTCACAAAGGTTCTTTTAAAGGTCAAAAAGGAGAGACCACGACTGATTCTCATAGCCCCAGACTGGCCACGCCAGCACTGGTACCCGCTATTGAAAAATATGGCCCACAGCCCACCATGGATATTGCCTCAAATACCCCATTTGCTCACACAACAAAACAAACAGATTCTTCACAGCCAACTCAAAACTTTAAATCTGGCTGCATGGCCAATCAACTAAACATCCAACCAGCTCCTCTTTCATTAGCAGTTCTGGATGTTATTCTGGAAGCCAGGAGGCCAAGCACCAGGAAGGCTTATTCAGACAAATGGAAAAGGTTTTGTGCCTGGAACCAAGCTAAAGGCCAAGACACAATTCAGCCTCACATTCTACAGTATTTAGCTGAGATGTTGCACAAAGGACTTTCCTTTTCCTCAATTAAAATCCATGCTTCAGCTATTTCAGCTCACTACAACACGGATCCACCTTTATTTTCACATCCTCTTCTAAGGCAGTTCCTCAGAGGGGCAAAAAACATTAGACCACCCAGGAGAGCTCCTACACCAACATGGGACCTCAACTTTGTTCTGGAAAAACTAACACTACCTCCCTTTGAACCAGCTTTCTCTGCAGATCTTCAGTTCCTATCATGGAAGACTGCCCTGCTGCTAGCAATAACTTCAGCTAGGAGAGTCTCAGAGCTACAGGCACTAATGGCAGTGGAACCTTTCCGCATTTTTCATCAAGACAGAGTTTCTCTATGAACTAATCCTTCCTTCATGCCTAAGGTGGTTTCCAGTGTAGCTTTGAATCAAACCATCCACTTACCCACCTTCTTCCCCAATCCACAGAACAAAGGTGAGAGACTCCTGCATTCCTTGGACATTCACAGGCAGCTTCGTTACTACTTGGACAAAACTAAGGCTTTTAGAAAAACTGACCTGCTCTTTGTATCCTATGCTACAGCTTCTCAAGGGAAGGCTATATCTAAGCAAACCATTTCTAAATGGATAGGTCATTGCATACGTTTCTGTTATACCCATCATGGGAAACCAGTTCCTGCTCCCATTAGATCCCACTCTTCCAGGGCAACAGCTACCTCTACAGCCTTTCTCAGGGGTGTTCCAACCAAGGAAAGTTTAGAAGCTGCAACTTGGAGTTCAGTACACACCTTTACCAAATACTATCACTTACCTCTTTACTCTAAGTCCAGGGCAGGCTTCGCCACTGCAGTTCTGCAGGGTCTTATTGCCTCCACTAACCCCCTATGATACCACCCCCCCTACCTTAACTTTGGGATTCAACCCAAGTGTGATGACTGCAGCAGGGTAACACGATGAACATAGTACAGTTTTGTACCTACCATAAATGTAGATGTTCGAGTGTTCACCCTGCTGCAGTCCTGGTTCCCCTCCCTCCATCCCCTCTGATCTTCTGGAAAAATCTCTTCTATGCCTTACTGATGTATTTGCTTATAGCTGAAGGGATTTTGTGTTTGTGCAGTGTTCACTCCATTTGGTACTAATTCTGACCACTTTTTTGGGGGCACCTGACATCTGGGGCAAGAAAAACTGAAGAAAATGGTGTCAGTTGCATTATATATACCCCTGGTGCACTGACATCAGGGAAGAGGCAACAGCAACCGATGCCAGACCAAGACTTTGGAATTCCAGCCGACTGCGGGACCGCCTGACGACAGGATAACCCAAGTGTGATGACTGGTCCCAGCAGGGGGCTAACATCTGCATTTATGGTAGGTAAAAACCCAGTACCTTCTGAGAGGGATTCCAGAGCACTAGACAGGTGGGGAAAAATTAGGATAGTGGGTTTACATGAATTTTTACATAGTCCATTGACCATTAAAGATTGAAACAATACTAATTTCATGAATTTTTTTCATAGTTTGACTTAGGGATGGGGTCCATTCCCGTCATGGTATCAGAAACCCAAAAGATTTGGAGAAAAAAGATTGAAAGAATACTGTTTTGGTTTACAAAGTCCACTGAACATGTGGGAGAAACAGAAATGTAGGTTTTGTAAAACAGAATTAGAAACAGTTGCACATCTTGTTGCTGGTTATGATATACTGTTGGCAGAAGGACTGTATATTGAAAGGCATAATAATGTGGCAAGACGCGTTGGAGATTGTGCAAACATTGAAGTAGCTGAAAAATACTAGAAACATGAGCCACAAAGCATTATAGAAAACGAGTTTATATTACATGGGATCGTCCATTACCAACAGTTCAAAAAATAGATGTGAGAAAACCAGATGTAGTAGTCCATGAAACGAAGACAGAAGTAGCATTGATCATAGAAATAGCTACACCAAGTGAGTACAATGTCTTGCGTAGAGAGAGAGACCGTCATAAAATACCATGATTTGCAGGCAGAAATGAGGGCAATGTGGAATCAGGTTACCCAGACAGTTCTAATAGTAGTAGGAGCAACAGGTCTTGTAAAAAAGAATTTACATATTTCGATATGTTACTGATGCATGTAACTCCATATGATTTGCAGGAGGAGTCACTAGTGGGCACATTGTGAGTGCTGTGAAGAGCACTTCTGGCTAACATCAAAGACTGGAACAATACTTTGATCATACTTAGACTTAGGAATGGGGTCTATTCCTGTCATGGTATTAGAAATCCAAAAGACTTGGAGAAATTAAAAAAAAAATGAAAGAACACAAACCTAAAGGAAATGAAGACAATCCTGCAAGTCCTACAGACCTTCTTACATCTTTGGAAACACGGTACTCTGCTGGTGTACACAAGCAACACCACAGTGATGTCATAAACAAGCAAGGAGGCACAAGATTCTGCCACCTGTGCAGGGTGGCACAGGAGGTCTGGCACCTATTCTCTCACCGGAATGTTACACATGCTACAATGTATTTTCCCCCTCAGCAGAATGTATTGACAAGACTCTCTAAGCAGGGACATTGAGGACCCTCATGAATGGTCTCTGAAAACAGATGTCTTCAAATCCATCTTTTTCTCAGTTCATAAACACCCCAGGTAGATGTTTTTGCTTATTCGGAGCATCATCTACTCCGCATTTCTGCACAAGGAATTTATCACCTCTAGCCTGGAAGACAGATGCCTTCTCCTTCCAGTGGACAGGAAAGTTCCTTTATGCATAGTCCCCTCTTCCTCTTCGTCCACGGTGCCTACTCAGGGTCCAAGAGAAATGTCAAAACTCTTGCATCTGGCACCTTTCTGCCCAAGAAAGGACTGGTTCCCACTCCTGTTTCATCTGTCAAAGAAAAATGACTGGAGAATCCTTCCATAACCAGATCTAATTACTCAACAGAAAGGGCATCTTCTTTGTCCCCAACCTAACCTTAGTCCATCTCTGTGGATAAGATTTTAATCCCTACAAGATACCTTCTCTGAAGAAGTTGTTTGGGTTCTTCAAGAAGCCAGAAAACCCTACACCAAGAAATCTTACACAACCAAGTGGAAGAGATTCTCAGTCTGCTGCCTTTAACACAAACTGTAACCCCTTCTGGTGGACTTCCCACAGGCTGGGCATCCCCAGAGTGCTTCAGTACTTTTGTGGCTTACTACATTCAGTGTTGGCCTGCTCTTTCATTAAAGCTCACTTGTATACCATTAATGCTTGTCTATCCTTGGACCCCCCCGCTCATGTCCAGGACAGAGGTTAAGCTTTTCCTGAGAGGGTTTTTTTGTAACCCCACACACACACACACACACACACAAGGAAGTCTGTTGTCTCACCATGGAAAGTTAATTTTATTTTGGAAGAACTCACTTTACCCACATTTGAACCAGCTGCTTCTGCTGTACTCAAATTCTGCACTTGGAAAACAGTGCTGCTCCTGGTTCTGACTTCAGCCCATAGAGTAGGAAAAACAACCAAAAGACCTGTAACCCAGTAGAGTCCAGAAGTATTTTATTCACTCTCTTCACATTCACGTCTCGGCTAGAATGCCTTCAAAGAAGAATACACACCCAAAAAAGCACTCCATATAAATAGCGCAATCATTCAATAAAAATTCAATTAGAGAAAATCACAAACATAATTAAAGGAGAACTCTCCAATTAAGTTCAGAATTCATACCATTAGGTATAAGAGTATCAAACTTAAGAATATAGATGGCTTCTTTATATAAAAGTTTATTCTTAAAAGAAGTTTCAGTAAATTCACAATTATTACCCTCCACTTTTTCTAAAATGGTACCTTGTAAGCCCCCAGATAAACCCTGATGTGCTTGGTGAAAATGAACTGCCACAGAACTAGTTTCTTTAAAGTTTTCTATATCTGTTATATTATATTATATTATATTATATTATATTATATTATATTATATTATATTATATTATATTATTTTCAGCCCATAGAGTCTCTGAACTCCATGCTGTCATGGCTATGCCCTGTTTTCTCAGCTTCCACAAAGATAGGGTAAACCTTATAGCCAGTTTTCCTTTCATGCCACAAGTGAGCTAACCCTCAACTAGGCCATCAACCTGCTAACCTTCTTTCCCAGTCCCCAAAATAGGGGGGAAAGATTCTTACACTCTTTAGAAATTCAAATGCATTTGAAGTTTACCTGGACAAAACTAACAATGTCAGAAAAATAGACCCAGCTGTTCTTATCCTTGATGGATTCCAAGTTAGCACAACTAGTTTCCAAAGTATTGCAATTTAGATCTCAGAGGCTATTTTCTACTACTCACACCATGGAAAGACCTTGCCCACTTGTCTTAAAGCACATTCCATTCGAGCAGTGGCTTCATCTGGTGCCATGTACAAGGGGGTAGACGCCAGGGCCACTTAAGAAGCAGCTACCTGGTTATCTGTCCAAATCTTCACTACACACTGTAAGGTAGATGCCTTCTACAGATCCTAGGCAGTGTTTGCCAGAACATTTCTGTCTGGCCTGCTGGACTCTGTCTTCTCCTTCACTTTAAGCCTACCACCCTTCTCTCTCTAGAGCTCTGGAAATCTCCCATCTGTTAAAGATACTGCAACAGTGATCTCATTCAGGACATACTACAGATGTTCTTCATGTTTCACTGTTGCAGTCATTACATTTGGGGTAATCCTGCTGGCAGGTTGCTCTCAGTCGGCCTGAATTCCAAAGTCCTGGGTCAAGCTTCGGCTGCTGTCACCCCTTCCCTGACGTCAGGTCGTCAGGGGTATAAAAGATGCGGCTGATGCCATTTTCTTTAGTCTTACTTGCCGAGTGGTGCCTGAAGCAGAAGCAGTTCGCAAGTGCCGGTCGGCCGACTCCTGAGATTTTCGTGTTTGAGTTTCACATCCGAAGTCTTCAATAAAAGCCAAGTACCCCGTTGGGGAAACTTTTTTCTTGCTCCAGACCGATGTCACAAAAAGTTAATAATTGTATTTCTTGTGGAAAGCAAATACCTCATAAGGACTTTCATTGCTACTGTATTCCTTGCCTAGGCCCTGATCACAATGTTGCTGGTTGTCTGTTTTGTGCTATATTTAACCAACGCACTATTAAGAGTCGGTATGATTTTGCTTTAAACTATTTTGGACGCCGGTTTAATTATCCAGAAATGTCGTCGGATAGCCATCCGACTACCAGAGTTCACAAAAAAACGCAAAGAAAAGGGAGAGAGATAGACAACCGAGGCCCAAAACCGACCACAAAGCTTCTCCCAAGCCAGTCGCCGGTTCTCAGTGAGGAGCTTTCGCAGCCCCTGACGCCTGCTACTTTAGAGTCGGAGCCCGCTACCGACTCCCACGTGGAGTTGGCCATGCCGCTGGAAACTCAAGGTATTGGAGCCTCTGATACTATTCCTTCAGATGGGTCTGGAGCCACTGAGCAGGCACCGGCTTCTGAGGGTATACTCAGACCTAAACATCTTTACATTAAGCCAACCTCAGCTTCAAAGGCAAAGACTAAAGCACCTTCTAAAGCAAAGAAACAAACTCAAGAGCCATGTGGACAGGCCTCTATGCCCAAAAAACAGATACTCAAAATGGCCGAAGACTTAATTACCTTGATCAGGGGTTCCCATCCCTCTCCTGATAAAAGGCCTAGGCAAGAGACTGACTTTGAATCTTCAGATCAGGTTTCTATTTCTTCTGATTCCTCTTCTGATCAGGAATATTCTCTTCCTTCCTATGAGGATTCTGATGCTGAAGAATCTATACCTTCAGCTTCTCCTCCAGAGGACTACTCTTTTGGGGAAACCTTGCATACCATGAGGGAGCATTTCCACTGGGAGAGCTAAGATTTTTTAGAATCTTAAAAGAGGCTCAGGGATTTCCTTTTACTACCTCAACACAGGCCACTAGCCATCCCACCTGTGTTAGATATTGTAGATGTGTTTTCGGAGTCTAGTCTTACCCTTGACTCCTTACCTCCAGCTCCTGTTAAGCCTGACAGATATTACAGGGTTCCTGACTCTCATAAATTCCTTTTTAAAAACCCTGCTACAGACCCAGAAACTATTTCACAGGGTCCCAAAGGAGTTAAGGCTTCTGCTGCAAAAAAACCTACCCCCTCGGACAGAGATTCTAGGACACTGGATAGATGGGGAAAGAAGGTTTACACATCTGCAACCTTGGTTATAAGGGCCTTAAACTGTCAGTTTCATATGCTCAAATATCAGCAACATGTCATGGCATTGCTTAAACAGAAAATGTTATTAAACTCTGAATGTGCAGAAAACAAGGAAATGCAGGATTTGTTGCATGCAGCTGAACAAGTTGGAAAGCATACTTTGCAATGTGGTTTTGATTCTTTGGAGGCCTCCTGCAGGGCTGCAGTTATGGGTTCTGTAATTAGGAGGCATGCTTGGTTAAAGGAACAAAATCTGCCTGATCATGTCAAAGTTAAATTATTAGATGCACCTTTACAGCATGATACTTTGTTTGGTGTTAAGGCAGACGAGGTGTTAAAGAAAGTGGAGGACAAAGCTAAATCTATGCAAACTGTCAAAGATTTTTTTACAAGTACAGCCACCTAGATTTAGTAGACACTGGCCTACAAAGAATTGGTCCTTTCCTGTGTCAGACAGACCTCAAAGGGGCAAATCCAGACGCCCTAGAGGCAGAACCCAGGCGCATGTTTCCTACAGGTCAAAGCAATGGGCTGCTTCTACCTCAATAGTTGGAGAAGACAAATCACAACCATACAGGAAACCGTCCCAATGACTTCCCCTGCCTGCACCCAAGCGCTTATCTCCTGGCAGCACCCTTAGGGGGAAAATTAGCACTTTTTTCTCAAAATTGGCACATTATAACCCAGGACAAGTGGGTTCTAAATATCATGTCACAAGGGTACAGGTTTCAGTTCCATATCCTGCCAAAGGCAAACGGCTGGTCAGATCTGCCAAAAAATCAATGGGAAGAGGCACAAAAACAAGTCTTATCCCTCATGGACATGGGGGCCATTCAACAAATACCAGAGCAAGAGCAGGGACAAGAATTTTACTCGACTGTTCTTGGTACCCAGAAAGGACAAGACCTGGAGACCAATAGTGGACCTATCTATTCTGAACACATTCCTGGATATACCAAAATTCAAGATGATGACTTTGCAGCAGCTTCAGCCCATGCTGGGCAAGAACGCTTGGCTGGTGACTCTAGACCTAAAAGAGGCGCAAACTTACGTCCCAGTCAGACACTTATGCAGAAGCTACATCAGATTCAAGGCTGGCTCAATGCATTACCAATTTTCTGCACTGCCCTTTGGCTTATCTACTGCGCTCAGGGTCTTTACAAAGTGCCTGGCACCAGTAATTGCATTCTGCAGACAGAGGAATACAAATATATCCTTACTTGGACGACTGTCTAATTCAAGCAGAGAACATGGACATTCTTCTACAGCATCTAGCATTTGTGAAAATACTTCTAACATGCCAAGGGTACACAGTCAACAAAATGAAATCAAAACTACTACCCTTTCAAGAGATAATATTCCTGGGTGCAAGCTTAAATTCAGCTGCCCAAATGGCTTATCTCATGCCAGTCAAACAAAGGCAACTGACTACCTATTTCAAAATGTTGGCAACAAAGGCCCAGTTATCTGCAAGAAAAATTCTGCAGGCTTTGGGCTTCATGGCATCCTGCATCCTACTAATTCCATATGCAAGAATGCATATGGGGAAACTTCAGTGGTACCTAAAAAGTGTTTGGACTCAACATTGCCACAGCCTGGAAACAATGATTACTCTTATTTCCTGCCTACAACAGGAGTTTCAATGGTGGGCAAAGGCTTGTCACCAAAACAAGGGACAGCCATTCACATTACCCCCAGCCAGGTAGACAATAACAACGGATGCATCAGATTATGCCTGGGGGGGGCCCACATGGCAGGAAGATGCATTCAAGGCACATGGGCATCAAACCAAATGCATCTACATATCATTCAAAAAGAGATGCTAGCTGTTCAGAATGCCCTGACAGCCTTCAAGGACCTACTTCATCCTGGACAACTACTGATAGACAGACAACGCCAAGGTCATGTGGTATATAAACTAGCAGGGAGGCACACATTCTTAAAACGACTAACAAATAGTCTAGAAGAGACTAATAATAACTCAGAAAACAACATGAATTCCACACTGATAGAATTTAATAGAAAACACACTCTTAGCACCTCGGCCACAACAGCCTTCAACGAGTACAACAATTTTGAGAAAACACACTCCCATATATATAAGTAATCAATCAATTAAGCACAATTAAAGACATGATAAAACTCCTAGTCCTGAAATTTAAAGTGAACTCCATTTAAGCAAATCAAATACATTAAATGCAATATATTAATAAAAACAAAAACTGAAGTAAACCTCTCCAGTTTACTTCCTTATTTAAACCCATTGGTGATAATGTATTAAATTTTAATATAAAAACAGTTTCCTTATAGAGTAAAATATTTTTGAGTAATTTGTCATCCCCCTTCTTAACAAAAACTTGTTCTAAAATAGTGGCCTGTAATAGGTTAACATTACAGCTATCTTTCTCCATAAAATGCAGTGCCACGGGACTGTCTAGCATTCCCCTTTTAATATCCCAAATATGTTCCTGCAACCTAATTCTAAATTTATTTTTTGTTTTCCCAGTATAGAATAGGTTACAGGGACACTTAATAAATCACACCCGATGTATAGCATGAAAAACAGTTATGTGGTCTAAACATTTTCGCATTTATTCTGGAAAAGTTTAATTTAATATAGGGACATACATTACAATTATGACATGGTATAGTCCCACAAATAGACAATGAAAGACCCAGTTTACTTGCTGGAGAGACATAATATGCTTTATCTAATTTGTCCCCTAAATTCTGTCCTCTCTTATAAGCAACATAGGGAACATCAGGAATAAGTTTACATATCAATTCATCTTGTAACAAAAATTTCCAATAATATTTAATGAGATCCCAAATTTTACCAATTAAAAGTAGTAACAAAAAAGATTTTTTGTTGTTGTTTAGCTACCCTCCTAGATATCATAGTCTTAGAATTGACTCTCCCAACTTTAATATTGTAATTTTGATTTCTGCTGTTAACTTCCCCATCCGAATTAAATTTTAATAATTTATCAATTGATTCACAAATTAAACCTGTTATAACCCCTTTGTAAAAACATATTTATTTATCTGTTTCTCCAAATCAAGACCATCATTACAAAGTCTCGATAATCGAATAATTTCTCCATAGGGTAAAGATTTCAACGTATGAGGCGGATGGCAACTAGTCCCGAATAAATATTGGTTACCATCCACAAATTTTCAATGGACAGTAGTGGAAATAAGTCCATCTTTGTCTCCTGACAAGCAAATATCTAAAAAAGTTCACTTTAGTTCCAAACTGTAAACCATCAAATTTAATATTATATATGTTATTATTAATTTGTGAAACAAAGGTAGGTACTAAATTAGATCCCCCCCCTTGCACAGAAAAATCAAATCATCAATGTAACGAAAATAAAACAAAACATTTTGTTGCACAAATGTATTAGTATAAATATATTCCAACTCAAATTTAGCTATAAATAGGTTGGCATACATGGGGGCAAAAGGTGCCCCCATGGCCGTCCCCCTTAACTGGTGATAAATCACTTCATTAAAACTAAAAAAAAATTCAATAAACAAAAAAGAGTTATATCTATAATATAATGTGAAGTAGGACTACCTCCCGAAAAATAGTATAATGCTTGTATTCCATCATTATGACTAATATTTCTATATAAACTGACAACATCCAAGCTAGCCCAAAACATATTTTCTGTCCATGATATTTGAGATCTTTTCAATAAAATCAAAAGAATCTTTAATATAAGAATCAATTTTTTCTACAAAAGGTGACATCCATGTATGACAATACCAATATTCTGAAGAAAATAGCAGAAACAATAGGACGACCAGGAGGATTTATCAAATTTTTGTGGAGTTTGGGAAGACAATAGAAAGTAGCTAAATGACAACTCTCCACATTAAATTTGGTATCAAGGTCTTTTTTATAAATATAACCTAAATGTATAGCCCTCTCAATCAATAAAGTAAATTCTTTCATAGCATTCAAATATTTTGCAACCTCAGTTATTTCATAAGTCGAAGCATCATTCAAATGTTGCATACACATGTTATAATATTGGGTGTAATGAAGCAAGACAATCTTGTTACCTTTATCAGAAGGCTTAATAATTAAATCATTTCTGTTCATAAGACTTTTTAAAGCAAGCCATTCATTCTTGGTCATATTGAAATGCCAAGAACTTCTATCACATATATCAACAAGTGCTTGTACAGAAAAATTAACCATGTCTGAAAATTGTATAATTGTACCATTAGTGTAGGGGGGTATCAATTTACTACAAAAATCAATGCCTGTAGTATTTAATAATGAATAGGCATTAGGAGAAGTAAAAAAAAAATCACCATCATCAGATAAACAAGAAAAAAAGCTGTTGTCACTACTATCAGTTTCAGGACTATATTCATAATCATGTTCATTCACCCGCTCATCCCCTTGTGCAAAAAAATTTTAAATGAAATTTTCTAACAAATTTAAACATTTCTTGTTTAATTAAATGATTCCTAGGTATGACAGTGGGTGCAAATTTCAAACCCAACTGAAGAACAGATATTTCTTCATCAGTTAAAGCAGAACCAGATAGATTAACTACATTGGATACAAAAACAGATGTAGAAACAATATTAATATTATTCACATCAGTTCCATCTACCTCGTTTAAACGTTTGTTTAAATTGTCCCTCACGTGTCTGAGAACTGAAACCAGTTCCTCTTTTCTTATTTTCTCTTTTGATGTTTTCTTCATTCTGACGAAAATGTTGTTGGTGTCCTTCAGGTTCTTGTGCATTAGGTAATGGTGGAAAATCATGTGATGTTATGTAGTCCAATCTCGCCTACATTCCTACTCACAGGTTCGGAGCCGAATATCGACTCCGACTCGGCCAACTTTTTATTTACTAGCTCGAAGTCTCCCATTGGCTGGGCTAAGCAGGTATCCCATGCTGCACTGCTCCGTATCCCTAGATCTCGTTTGCCGCTCATGGAGCTAGGACGTGGTCTCGCTTGGCTGTGGCTAAGTACCTTCTTTTTCAATTTCTCTCGAGAAATCATAGCTGTTTAAACACAAAAGCTATTTTAATAGCCATTTCTTCTTGTTGCATGTTTGCAGTGTATTATATTTGTGTAGTTGGTATCCCTCACTGTTCCGGTGGGCTAGGCCCGTTTAACTTAGAGGACCTAGTCCTCCTTCCTGTGTAGAGTTTCGTTCCCTTGGGTTTGTTCTTGATTTTTGGTCTAAGCCTGTTCTTAGTGTTTTCCCTTGTGGTTAGTGTTTTGTGAATTGTAAGAACCGTTTTACTTAGAGGTTCTTGGTTCCCTTTGTGTGTACTGTGATTGGTCATTTTTCCCGCCCTTGGTGCTTTCTTCAGGCTAAGTTGCATTCTGGTATTCTTGTTCATTATGTCTAAGGATCAAAAGGAACATAAACCTTCCGGGTTTAAAAAATGTTGCAAGTGTAATTACAATATGTCCATTACAGATGGAGACTCCGTATGTGTTTATTGTCTAGGAGCAATTCATTTGCAAGAGTCTTGTAGTTTCTGTCACGCCTTCAGTCCGAGGGTGCTCCAGGAGAGAAAAAATAAACTAATATTGAAGGGACTTTTAAAACCTTCGTTTGAGGAGTCTTTAGACTCGACGTCTAGTTCTCAGTCCAAGTCTAAAGCTTCAAAGGTGAAGAAAAGATCTCTGGCTCCGTCTGTATCTTCGCAGCCTCCGGAGAAAATCTCTAAACTGGACGCTACCTCCTCGGCTCCTCTGTCCTCGGGGCCGCAGGAGGTATCTGTAGTAATAGAATCGGTGTCGGCTCCTATTTTATTGGAACCCATTCAGAGCCGGTCGCCCAGTGTTAAGCATGGCTCTCCTGAGAGGAGATCCCAATCTCCCTCCCTGTCCTCCAAATCCTCCAGGCTTTCTGATTTGGATGTTGATAGCGTGGTACAGAGGCTCCTGCAGTTGCCGGTGTTGGCAAAATTTTTCTCTGCTCCGACCCAGTCGGCTCCGGAGCCTGTCCCGATGCTTGTGTCGATGGTTCCTCCTCCGAGCACTTCCTTGTCTTCGGAGCTGGAGTGCTCCGCTCCGAGTGATGTTCTTGCGCCGGCTCTGATACCCCTCAAGGGTTTATTGGGGCCGACGTCAGCTCCGACCCATTCGGCTCCGTCCACAGGGTTCGGCACTCGGGTTTCCTCGGTCGGGCCCAAGGGGGATACTTTGGGACACCTGTCGGATCTGAGCCTCCCTCTCGGCGCATCGGCTCGGGGGACCCCGACCCCGGTCACGGCCTCGGAGGCTGGTCGGTCCTCGGATTTGAGGGGACCCGCCTTCGAGGCTATGCGGAGCGCACTGGGCAGATCGTCAGTTACATCACCTGGATCGGTCATTCCGTCCCCTTCCACCCTGGCTAGAGCCTCTGACGTCCCCCTATCCATAGATGGCAGAGCCCAAAGGTCTGGGGATACCCCCATGAGCGGTCCCCAACTTTCTGAGGGGCCCTCAGAGTCTGTGCCTGAGGAGCCCCCTAGAAAGAAGTCATGCAAGAGGAAGCACATAGACTCCCAGGACGAGTCTCTCACTTCTGATACCGACCTCGAGGAGTCCGAGGGGTCCCCCAAGTCATCCTCTGATGACGTCTCTTTCTCCAGCATCTTGGAGATATTGAGACAGAGAGGTGACTGGCCGTCCAAAACCCCCTCTGAGGAGGAGTCTGTATTCCTCAAGGCCTTTGGTGCTCAGCCTTCCACCTCCTGGGTGTCTCCACCCTTCGACGAACTCTTGGATTTAATTTGTCGAAGGGTGTGGGAGAATCCTGATTCGGTGGAACCTGTACCCCAAAGTCCCAATAAGTTTCTTTCTAACCCCCAGGGAAAGAGTTTCTGTCCAAAGGGGTTTCTGTAGATGCCATGGTGGTGGCGGCGGCCACACAGCAGGAAGTAGCCGAGTCTTCTTCCTCCGTCCATCATCCTAACAAGGAGTCTAGGAGCATGGACCGGTACGGAAAGCGTACCCTCTTGTCAGTGACCCTTCACCCTACGGTCACTGAACTATCTGTCACTTTACTCTGTTCCAGAGAGATCTCCTCAAGGAGTTAGGAGATACTGTAGCGGGTAATGTACCTGAGGCGGTAGCGCACACGGTTAACGCCCAGGTGTCTACCCTCAATTCTGTGGTCAACTCGTCCATGAGGCTCATATCATATGCAGCCGAGGGGGCAAGTAGGGCAGCCAGTTCAGGAGTAGCCCTTAGGAGGTAAGCCTGGATGTGCCTGTGTCATTTCGCGGAGGCCTTCAAGTCTTCCTTCAGTGACGCTCCCTTTGATGGGTCCTCACTCTTTGGGACCAAAGTGAAAGACACCCTCACCAGGTGCGAGCAAGAGGGAAAAAGACCCTGTCTGCCGTAGGGGTCCGTTTTTCCCTTCCCTCAAGACCTTATCCCAAGGCTCAGAGGGGAGGGAAGATGTGGTTCAAGAAATCGCAGAAATTTTTCCCGGCCGCACAAGGTGAGTCCCCCTCCAGAGGAAGAGGAATTGGAGGTTATTCTGGAAGACTCCGCCCTAGAGGCAGAGGAGGCCCCAGCAACTCGGGAGACCATGATTCCTTTCGCAGCTCTTCCTACCATCGTTCCTGATGTGTTGCCCAACTGTGCTGTTCCGGAGCCAGTCTGGGGCCGCATATCGTTGTACCCAGAAGCCTCGGAAAGCATCACCCAGGATCGATGGGTATTACGAATAGTTTCCGGAGGGTATGCCATCCCCTTTTCGTCAGACACCCCTCCAGTCAGAAGAATCCCAGACGTTCCACCCAGTCAGAGGGATCACGCAGCATTAGAGGTTTCAAAGCTGCCAAATCGGATTAGGGACTTACTCAAGACACTTTTTGGTGCCGAAAAGAACAGGGGACCTGAGACCCATTCTAGATCTCAGCAGATTAAACCACTATGTGCTGAAGTCCAAGTTCAGAATGGTCACCCTTCAGTCCATTTTTCTGTTGATGGAAAAAGAAGTATGGATGTGCTCCATCGACCTCAAGGATGCTTACTATCATATCAAAATGAACAGGGCATCCAGGAGTCACCTACGCTTCCGGCTTGGAGCCAGTCATTTTCAGTTTCGTGCCCCGCACTTTGGTCTCACCATAGCCTCCAGGGTGTTCACCAAGTGTTTGGCGATGGTGACAGCTCACTTGAGACGTCAGGGATTCCAAGTGTCTCCGTACCTGGACTGGCTCCTCACCGCGCCCCTACCAGGCATCTACTCATCCAAGCCAGGGACTCTACCATTATACTCTGTTAACGACTAGGAATAACATTGAACTGGGAAAAAAATCTGCCTTGCTGCCCTCACAGCATGTCCCATTTATAGGCGCAGAGCTAGACACCGTTCAGATGCGGGCCTTTTTGCCCCACAAAAGGATCGGAGTATTACAAAATCAGGTTCACGCTTTATTACCCCTCAGGAAAGTACAGGCGAGATGGGTTCTTCAGCTTCTGGGCATCATGGCAGCTACCATTATGCTAGTGCCGCTAGCGAGATCACACATGAGGCTTCTTCAATGGCTTCTCTTTGCCCAATGGTCTCTCCAAAAACTCCCCCTTTCTCACTAGATCCTACTCACGGACCGATGCAAGCAGGATCTCAGTTGGTGGCTGTGCTCCACCAATCTGAATGAGGGGAAACCGTTTGTCCCTCCGTCACCTGTCGCCACGGTGACCACGGACGCCTCCCAGATGGGGTAGGGGGGCATTATCTTGGCAGGACGGTCCAAGGCACATGGCAAGATCACGAGGTACATCTGCACATCAATGTCTTAGAGATGAGAGCGGTGTTATTGGCGTTGCGAGCACTTCAGAGCTCTCTTCCTCTGTGGATGATTGCAATACACTCAGACAACATGTCTGTTGTGTGGTACCCAAACAAACAAGGAGGAACCAGATCTTACCCCCTGTGCAGAGAGGCAATGCGAGTGTGGCAGTGGGCAGTGTATTCCCAACGGTTTCTAGTGGCAACACACATTCCGGGGAAGGCCAATGTGATAGAAGACAGGCTGAGCAGAGCTATTCTGATGTCTTACGAGTGGTCCCTGAACCGTCTGGTTGCGGATCAGATTTTCAGCAGGTGGGGTCAGCCTTGCTGCGATCTTTTTGCCAATCCCATCAATGCCAAATGCAGCAACTACTTCACCCTGATCCCCCCCGCAGGGGGAGTCACCCAGGGATGCTCTAGTCCGCAATTGGCCCTCCAGTCTGCTCTACGCTTTTCCCACTTTTCCTCTGTTACCAAGAGTGATTCAGAAAGCCATTTCCATGGGAAGCAAGATGATTCTAATTGCCCCACACTGGCCTCACCAAGTCTGTTTCTCCTTTCTCCATCAATTCGCGGTGGACACTCCTTGGATTCTGGACCCAGTTCCAGACCTACTGACACACGTCGGGACAGTTCCATCCCTCCCTGCGGACCCTCAGGTTGACAGCCTGGTTACTCTACTTTCATCGTTAGTCAGACTTCATCGTTTTTCACCTGAGGTGGTGCACATTTTGTCCTCTTCTCATAAGTCCTCGACTAGGAAGATTTACTCCAGCAAATGGAAGAGATTCTCTATTTAGGCTCAGGCCCAAGGATCTGACCCTTTCACAGCCCCAATTGCTGCTGTCTTGGATTTCTTGTCTATGCTCTTTCAGCAGGGCTCTGCGCCCGCTACCATAAAAGTCCAGCTGGCAGCTATTTCAAACTTTCATACCTCCTATGAGCCTTCCCTTATGGCCCATAAACTCTGTAAGGCCTTTCTAAAGGACACCTTATTACTCTGGCCTCCTGTGTCCGAACCTATCATGCCCTGGGATCTAAACCTTGTTTTGCAAACTCTTACTTCCTCACCTTTCGAGCCGGCTGCCACCTGCGAGTTAAAGTTTTTGTCATGGAAGACAGCCTTTCTAATAGCCATCACATCAGCCAGACGGGTGTCAGAGATTCAAGCTCTCTCCATCAAACCCCCGTATTTAATTTTTCACAAGGACAGAGTTTCTCTCAGACCCAGTCCGTCCTTTCTCCCCAAAGTAACATCTTCTGTTAATCTCAATCAGTCTATTGAGCTGCCAGTGTTCTTCCCTCAATTCTCGAACAAGGCAGAGTTTAGGTTCCATCAACTGGATGTGCACAGACAACTACGATTCTACCTATACAGGACCAAACACCTACGAAAATCTGACCAATTGTTTGTTTCCTTCTCAGGAAATAGACTGGGTTCTCCTATTGCCAAGGTTACCATTTCTAGATGGATTTCAAATTGCATTTCCTTCATTTATTCTTCAGCGGATAAGAATCTACCGTTCCCCATCAGGGCTCACTCTACTAGGGCTGTTTCTGCGTCTATGGCATACCATGCCAGACTATCTTTGGATGATATTAATGCTGCAGCCACGTGGGCTTCTCCACACACCTTTATTACTCATTACAAACTGGACGTAGCTTCTAGGGATAGAGCTTCCTTTGGTTCCACAGTCCTCAAGAGTATCTTCATTTTAGCCTCCCACGTTAGAGGTGCTGGGGACACTCTCCCGTGAGTAAGAATGTAGGCGAGATTGGACTACATAACATCAAGATGTTATGTACTCACCATAACGTTCGATGTATGTAGTCCATCTCGCCTCACATTCTTACGTACCCTCCCAACTGCCCCCTTCCTGGAGGATTTGGAGGTTGTAATTGGTTCTAAGGTACCCTTCAATGGTAGTTTCTGTTTTCTTATTCTTCTGGTTAGTGGTCTACCTTATTGGGTTGTTGTTATGCATGCGGTGTGATTGCTGGTTCCGCAGCAAACTAGATCTGGGGATATGGAGCAGTGCAGCATGGGATACCTGCTTAGCCCAGCCAATGGGAGACTTCGAGCTAGCAAATAAAAAGTTGGCAGAGTTGGAACCGATATTCGGCTCCGAACCCGTGAGTAAGAATGTGAGGCGAGATGGACTACATACATCGAACGTTATGGTGAGTATATAACCTCTTGTTTCTCCCTCTGAATCAGTAGTAAAACCTAAACCATCAGAGGAAGCAAAGGAAACGGACAATTGTTTCTTATTGTTTCTTTTCCCCGTTTGTCCTGAACGGAAATTATTCTTATTTCTCCAAAGAAAAGCCCGCCCATTACCGTAGTCACTGATATCTCTCTTAATTTTGGTAGATTTAAGGTGAACCTGTTCATTTTCGCATTTATTTAATTTCTCTTTAAAATTTTTGTAGATGTCATTAATTTTAAGGTCCCCTACTTGATTCAATAACTTTGAATACATATCATGCAATTCATTTTTAAGTTTCATATGTAATAGTTTTTCCCATTCCATAGCACAAGTATGTGCCGCAGCTAGCCACCGATCTTTAAACATTAAGTCATTGGTATCGGAGATATCAAAGGGAGTTGCTGGGCTTTTAAAAGCCCTTAACCCTCAAGGAGCAATATTTAATTCAGTATATCTGATAAGTCCCAAGAGATTAAAATGGCAACGCGTTTCTCGAAAGATTAATTTTTCGAAACTATCCACATTGTCCTGTATTTCCTGGGAAAACATACCAGAAGAATTACCACCAAGAGCTCCAAATGGGTTATGATATCTCTGCTTTCTGTCTTCCATGAATTTAAAAGTACAATCAGCGGAGATAGACTCACCATTGGATAAAGGTGTAGGTTTAGCACTTTTTGGAACGCCAGTAACACCTGTAGACTGGGAAGAAACCATCGGAGCCTGGGCACCAGCTGGAACAGTTGTCATATTAGGAGCATGAGAAACAACTAGAGGAACAGGAGCTGATGAGCCATGAATAATAAAATTGTCCATAGTTTTCTGAAAAACCATACCCGATGCACCTAGAATTCCCGAACCACCAGGAATCGGAGGGGTAGCGGTACCATTACTAACACAAGGAGAATCTTCCCGAAAGACTCTGGGAATGTTCAGCAAGGAATCCAAATCCATAAATCCAAAAACGACTAACAAATAGTCTAGAAGAAACTAATAATAACTCAGAAAACAACACGAATTCCACACTGATAGAATTTAATAGAAAACACAGTCTTTGCGCCTCGGGCACTGGAGATGTTTAGTTTTTGTTTTTATTAATATATTGCATTTAATGTATTTGATTTGCTTAAATGGAGTTATTTAGTGTTGTTCACTTTACATTTCAGGGCTAGGAGTTTTATCATGTCTTTAATTGTGCTTAATTGATTGATTACTTATTATATATATGGGAGTGTGTTTTCACAAAATTTTTGTACTCGTTGAAGGCTGTTGTGGCCGAGGCGCTAAGACTGTGTTTTCTATTAAATTCTATCAGTGTGGAATTCGTGTTGTTTTCTGAGGCACACATTCTCACCCCCTTTGCAGACTAGCCATGACTTTGTGGGACACAGCATTAACTTACCAAGTACATCTGCAAGCACAGTTCCTGCCAGGAAGGAAAAATACTCTGGCAGACGAACTGAGCAGAAACCTAATGGATCCCCACGAGTGGCAGCTGGATCCACAAGTCTTCAGCATGATAACAAGGAAATGGGTATGCCCGGACATAGATCTATTTGCCTCCTCTCACAACTACCAGCTAAAAAGATTCTGCACAAGTACTTATCACAGACAAGCATGGAAAGTGGACACCCTATCTTTCAGCTGGAAAAAAACTATCTGTATATGCCTTTCCCACTCTGCTTCTCCTCCCCAAAGTACTCCTAAAGGTCAGACAGGAAAAGCCAAAAATGATACTGATTGCCCCAGACTGGCCCCGCCAGTACTGGTTTCCAATCCTAAAGAACTTGTCTCATTGCCCAGCCTGGACCTTGCCTCAAATACCTCCTCTACTGTCTCAGCAAAACAATCAGATCCTGCACAGCCAACTCAGGACTTTAAACCTGGCAGCATGGCGGATAATGTAGACATACAAAACACACCTCTCAGTAAAGCTGTGATGGATGTCATTTTGGAGGCCAGAAGGCCTAGTACTAGAAAATCTTATGCTGGAAAATGGAAGAGATTCTGTGCTTGGAACCAGGCACAAGGAACTGATACAGCTGAGCCAAACATTCCTCAGATTTTGCAATACTTAACTGAGATGCTGGACAAAGGCCTATATTTTTCATCTATTGAAATTCATGCCTCTGCCATTTCGTTTCATTACAATACAGAGCCACCAATCTTTTCTCATCCTTTATTAAAACAGTACCTCAGAGGAGCCAAAAATTTAAGGCCTCCAAGGAGATCACCAATGCCTGCATGGGACCTCAACTATGTCTTGGAAAAACTCACCCTGCCTCCTTTTGAGCCAGCTGCTACTGCTGATATAAAGTTTTTATCTTGGAAAACAGCTCTGCTCCTAGCAATAACTTCTGCAAGACAAGTTTCAGAGCTACAGGCACTCATGGCTGTGGAACCTTTTATCATTTTTTATACAGACAGGTTCTCTCTGAGGACAAACCCAACATTTATGCCTAAGGAGGTGTCCAGTGTGGCTCTTAACCAAACTATTCATCTGCCAACTTTTTATCCAAATCCACAGAACAAGGGGGAGAGAATTCTGCATTCTTTGGATGTACATAGACAGCTTAGATTCTACTTGGACAGAACCAAAGTGTTCAGAAAGACAGAGCAATTACTAGTGGCAAATACTGCAGGATCACAGGGAAAGCCTATCTCAAAGCAGACTATTTCAAAGTGGATAGGCCACTGCATTCGTTTCTGCTACTTACACCATGGCAAGCCAGTGCCTAAGGGCATTAGGCCACATTCAGCCAGAGCTGCAGCCACTTCAGCAGCCTTTCTCATGGGAGTACCAACCAAGGACATTTTAGAGGCTGCTACTTGGAGTTCAGTGCACACCTTTACAAAGCACTTTCATCTGCCACTCTACTCTAAATCCAGGGAAGGCTTTGCCACTGCAGTTCTGCAGGGCCTCATAGCCACTCCTAATGCTTTTTAGCTCCAGCCTCTCAACCATAGCTTTGGGTCTCTACCCAAATGTAGTGACTGCAACAGTGAAACACGAAGAATATAGTACAGTTGTGTACACTTACCATAAATGTAGATGTTCGAGTGTATTCACTGTTGCAGTCCAGGTTACCCACCCGCCATCCCCCTTTCTTCTGATGGAACCTATCTTTCCTTTCTCTGATTTATACAAACTATTTGGTGTATTTGCTTGTAGATGAAGGTAAAGTTTATATTGCTGCATGTATTTATATATATATATATATATATATATATATATATATATATATATATATATATATGTAAATTTTGGCTACACTTTTAGGGGGCACCTGACATCTGGGGCAAGAAAAACTAAAGAAAATTGTGTCGGCCGCATCTTTTATACCCCTGATGACCTGACGTAATTGACGACCTTGGCGACAGCAGCTGACGGAGGACCCAGGACTTTGGAATTCAGGCCGACTGAGGGCAACCTGCCAGCAGGATTACCCAAAATGTAATGACATGCTACAGTGAATACACTCGAACATCTACATTTATGGTAAGTGTATACAAGTGTACTTTATGTAAGAACATACCATAACAGTAGATGTCCTACTGATCACTGTTGCAGTATTCCTTCCTTTCCACCTTATTCCCCCTTCTCTTATATTCTCTCACTGTTGGCACAAAATACTGTGATATTATGTCTTACACACACTTTCTTCCAGGATGTTACATCTCTTCTTGGGAAGTTTACTTATTTATTCAGATTAAGCCCCCTTCTACCTGTACAGCCTTCTTCCTCGGGTTGCTGCTGCTGATGTGTGTCCAATTTTATACCCCTACACCAACAAGCTGAGCTCATTGTCTAGATGTACAACCTCTGAGGGTAAGCTTTCGTACCCCCCCAGACTTGGGCGAGCTACAACCCATCTGTTACAAATACTGTGACAGTAATCAGTAGGAAATCTACTGTTATGGTAAGTTTTTACGCAACTGTACTTTTCTGAAAATGGCTAGGGGCAATTACCACAAGCTTCCTCACAGTCTGAATCTAAGACCAGGGGTGTTTGATGCATCCCAACATCAATCATCCGTTGACTGACTAAATAATAGGATCTTAAATCCTTTTAGGCATCTTTCTAAGGATGTGCACCAAGTACTAATGGAGGCAAACAAAACTTCTACTGTAAAATCATATATTAGCAAATGGAAAAGGTTTTCTAGTTGGTGCCAGCAGCATAACCAGCACCCATTCAGGGCTAGTTCTTTAGTTTTACAATATTTGTGTGTTACCATCCTATTCCTCTGTTAAGGTTAATCTGTCAGCCATTTTAGCATGTCTGCCCTTTAGTCCTACTATTTCACTGCAGTTTTAAACAAATTGTTCTTGAAAGGGGTTTTGCATAAGAGGACACCTAGAAAACCAGTAGCCCCACTTTGGGATCTTAATTTTGTGTTAGAAATGCTATCAGTTACACCATTTTAAACAGCTAATCTGGCTGACTTGAGATTCTTAACGTGGAAAATAGTTTTACTAATTGCTCTGACCTCTGCAAGTAGGGTATCTGAGTTGCAGGCTCTTACGGTGAGTTAACCCTTTCTCATTTTCCACAGGGACAGGGTTTCTTTGAGTACTAATCTGTCTTTTATGCCTAAAGTGGTTTCCGAGTTCACTTTAAGGCAAGCTATCCATCTCCCTATTTTTTTTCCTAAACCTAAAAATGAGGTAGAAAGGATATTCCATGTCTTTAATGTCGACAGGCAACTCAGTACAGTCTTGACAGAACTAAATCTTTCAGGTCTTTGGATCAGTTATTTTTTGTAAAGGTAAGAAGAAGGGGCAAGCTGTGTCAAAGCAGACTTTTTCCAAATGGTTGTGTAAGGCTATTACATATGGTTATACTCGCCATAACAAATCTGTTCCTGGTAGGTTCGAGGCCTGCTGTGCCAGGGCCTTGGCTTCATAAATGGCTTTTTGGAAAGGGATGGATTCAAGAAGTATTCTAGAAACTGCAACTTCGTCCTCTGTATATACTTTTACAAAGTACTGTAAACTTAATTCCTTCTCTAAGTCTAGATCAAGCCTTGTTAGGACCATTCTCTAGGGACTCCTGGACCCTTCTCCTTCCACCTCCCAAATGTAGTTAGCTATGGCAATCTACCCACATAGCTAAGGCTACCATAGAAGTGATTATAGTGATTAACATAGCATAATTGTGTAAGTTGAACTTAACATAACAGTAGATGTTCGAATGATCACTGCTACAATAGCCACTCCCTTCCTTCATCACCCTTGTTTTTTTGGTGTGTTTTTTATGCCAAGGTGGAGACATTTATGTTTTCTTGTCACTACACATGTCTACAGTGGTGAGGAAATCATTCTATGTTGCACAACTTATAAACAAAGGTATAGCATCTAAGTCTAAGGAAGTCATTGTTCAACTGTATTTGGCATTCATCAGACCTATCATTGAATACAGTGCCCCCTTTGGTATGTACCTTACTAGGCATATCCAACAACTAGAACGTCCACAGAGGTTCTTCACTAAAAGAATACAGGGAGCAAGTAATATTTCCTGTGCAGACCTTCTCAAGACCTTATCCATGTATTCTGTCTCCTACAGGCTTTTGAGGGGAGATCTATGCTTGGTATATAGGGCATTGTCAGACCCCACTCTGATGGACCTCCTGCATATCCACAAAGCAAACAGTATCAGAATTACAGTTGGGCATTTCTAAACCTGAACTTGAATAAGTTTTTTTTCTTCCCCCTTTTTTTGTTGCATAGCTAGTTAATCATTTGCTGTGTTTAACTTGATTGAATAATTGATTTTAGCTGGTTCAATTTGATGTGACTGAGTCACAGTACTAGTGTATAAAATCTCTCAGTTCTTTTTGTAATTCATGATCTGAAGATTGTTATTATTTATTATGCAAAGCTAGTCTCTATTAAAGTTTGTTACATTTTATTGCCTTTTTGCCGTTTCTGTGGTGAGACTGAACGTGTTTTTGCATCTACTATTCTTGGTTTGTGATGAGCAGTCTCCGTTGGAAAGAGCAGTTTCTTTTGCTACACTATTTTGTTTACTTAACTGCTTCTCCACATAGCATGGCCAACACGAACGTTGAACTGGACTACAATCCGGAACCGAGGACTAATACAGTTTCCAATAGATGGACAAGTATTACCAACAACAATGTTAATCCTTTATTGGCTCTGGATTTGCAGCTACTGACTCCTATGAATGTAGATAATGACATAGACAATCTGGAACAATTTAATTCTTTATCCAGACAGCTGGAGAATGATTTATTTAGGCTGCAACGTCTAGTTTGGCAAAGGAAACATATGGAGGCTTGCCTGCATTTTCGGCTCATCCTTAGAGGCATGCGGGTCCTCTGCATGCCTACATATGGGGAGAGCCATCCAGTTTTGTTAAAACTATGGCAAGACATCAATCTGGATGCTAGCTTCAAATATGTACAGTTGCTTATTGACTATTTCAAGCCTATCGAACAAGAACTGTTATCTAAAGTGTCCAGATTGAATACTGAGATTCGTGACAGCTTTAAAAATGACTCTTGTATTAAGAAACTTGATAGCATCTATGCCCAAGTGGATGCCTACTCTATTAAACTTCAGCAAATCAAACATAAGAACTTGCAGCGCGATTTCCAGGATTTTTCAACAGGGGGCGTGTTTGTCTGGCAGAAGAGATCAGATCGTGCTACTTTGGCGGGCAATTCTGCTCGCAATACAGCGTCCAACGATACTACGCTTGTAGCAGCTGGCGTTTGTGCCTCTTCCTCAGCAGAAGCAAGATCTCTGAGCTCTGGGGGTAGTTCTAACACTCCTTTTGTCACTCCTCCTGAAATGCTTCCTTCTAGAGGGGTTGAAGTAACTGTATCCACACCGTTACCTAATCAGGAAGCTGATCATAATTCCATTACACTCGGGGACTTAGGGGCCATACGTAAGTATGGTTCTGATGGTAATGATCGTTTTTTACCTCTTCCCATCAAGAACAATGTGTTCCAACGGGATCGTTCCAGAAGCTGGGACAGAAGAAAACGGAAACTATCGGGAGACTATCAGCAGCAACAAAGGAGAAGACAAAGACAGTAACAAACCTGTTTTTCAACCTTTCCAGGTTTGTGCTTACTCCATCTGACATTAACATTTTAAATAAAGGTTTATCCTTTATTCCTTCGCAGGGCAGTGTGCTGCATGACCTATTGATTGATTTACGTGTATTGTAGCCCTTAAACTATGTTTTTTTGATAAAACAGAAGGCAACGTTAATGATTGTATAATAGGAAACCATATATGTAAACGTAAGAGTACTTATTCGCCAGTATTACCAGCACATGTTGATAATTTTGTTAGGATGTGTGAAAGGGATTTATATGAGTATTTTTTTAGTGGAGCTAGAAAATGTTTATACTTCAATATGAAGCCAGAAGAGAGATGTTCACTTCACAAACTTTCCTCTAACCCAGCCCTTACTATAAGACCCGCTGACAAGGGAGGGGGAGTAGTGCTGTTGAATACTGATGATTACAGAGATTCCATGGTTAATATGCTTAGTGACTTTAACACTTATGTAAAAATTAATGCTTTGAAGTTAAACAACATAGTTAAAGAAGTAAATGACACATTTTATGATTTGTTGATGTGCCGTCAAATAACGAAAGAGCTATACGACTTCTTTTACAATGAAAACCCCAAAACACCAGTGATTAAAGGCTTGCCTAAAATGCACAAAGCCATAGATCCCCCTCCACTAAGACCTATTGTTAGTGGTGATAAATGGGTTACAGAGAATATCTCAGTATTCTTAGAGAAGACACTGAGACCATTTGTTGACAACATCTCTACCATTTTGAAAGATACTTATGAACTTCTGGATTTTTATTTTATTATTTTATTTATTTTACATTTGTTGACCGGGCTAGTCTAGCTGGAGATATTTCCATTTTCAGTAGAGGCCTGGGGAGAAAAGCTCCACATACTTAATAATATAGAAAAAACAAAGCAATAAGAGGCAATGCCACATACATTAGGAAGGAATTAACGTAACATTGTACAGTAAACCATCGGGATAAAAATGTGGAAGATAACGTTTACATAACATTAGTTGGCAGAGTAGTAATGTAAAGGAAGAGAGAGAAGTGAGGTTACAGGCTAATAGTAGAGTATTAGTCAGGGTTACAGCAAGGGCATAACCATTGAAGTTTTAGGTGATTTTTAAGATTAAGTTTGAAGAGGGGAAAGGAGGAAATAGAGGTTAGGTTGGGTGGCAGCATGTTCCATTGCTTACCTGTGGTGGTGGAGAACAAGGAGTCACCAGCCAAGTTGTTAGATTTGGGTATATAAGCTAGGAGTTTATTAGAGGAGCATAGGGAATGAAGATTATTATAGGGTGTTATAAGATTGTTTAGTGTAGGTGTGTTGTTAGGTAGGTAGAAGATTTTGTGAGCAGTTGTTAGTTGAGAGAGTAGCAGAGCATTTTGCAGTTCAAGCCAGTCTAGCTGATGTAGGTTAATGCAGTGATGGGTTCTATAGGGCTTACCAGTTACAAACCTAGCAATACTGTTGTAGGCTTTGGTAAGTTTGTTGAGATTGTTTTGCTTTAAATTGGTGTAAATGGGAGAAGCATAGAGGAGGGTAGAGAGTAAATGAGAGTGGGCAACGGTAGTTCTTGCTTTTGGGGTGAGGAAGGGTCTTATCCTATACAAGGAGCCTAATTTTCTGTTAACGGACTTAATGGTGTTATTAATATGATTGTCAAAAGTGAGTTTATTGTCTATTGTAACTCCTAATAACTTACAGGTCAGTTCAGGTGATATAAGGGTTCCATTACTAGCTAGGATGGAGAAGTGTATGGGTGGGGTCTTGTTGTTAGGAGTAATTAGAAGTAATTTGTTTTTTTTGGCATTCAAGAGTAAGCACCGGTTTTGGAACCATGTTTCTACTATGGAGAAGACAGTTTGGCTTAGAGATTTCAGCTCAGGGAGAGATTTTGCAGAACAGATGATAGTAGAATCATCAGCATACTGTATGCAGGTGGATTGAGGAATAGCTACATGAAGATCATTTATGAACAGAGAGAAGAGAAGGGGTCCTAGAATAGAGCCCTGTGGAACTCCTAGTGAAACAGGGAGATAGGAAGACAAGTGATTTTGCCACAAAACAGCTTGTTTTCGGTTGCTGAGGTAAGACTTGAACCAAAGGATAGAATTAGAATCCAGAGAGAGGGATTGTAGGGTATTTATAAGTAGGGAGTGATTGACCATGTCAAAGGCTTTTGACAGGTCAATGAAGAGTGCAGATGAGAGGCAGTTATTGTTCCGGTTGGTGTTAATAGTATTGGTGAAAGATAGAAGGGCAGTGGTGGTGCTGTGAAAGGGTCTAAAGCCATGTTGGCAGCTGGCCAGGATGTTATTTTTGTTAGGTAGTCTATTAGCTGATGATGGATACATTTCTCCATGATCTTAGCTAAAGGTGAGAGTAGTGCTATGGGCCTATAGTTGGAGTACTCATTAGAGTTGCCTCCTTTATGTAAGGGAATGATGTGGGAGATTTTCCAAAGATTAGGGATAGTGCTTTCAGAAATGGTACGTTAATGAGAATAGCTACAGGATGAGCAATTGCTCTGGCTGCAAGTTGAAGGTATTCAGCTGGAAGGTTGTCATCAGAGGGTGTACAGGGTTTTAGCTTGTGAATTAGTTTCTGGATAAAGGAGATTGAGATGGGTTTTATCTTGAAAATAGGAAGATTGTCATGTTGGGAATTAGGTAGGTTAGTGTTTGTAGAGGTTAGCTGTGTGGCCAGGGTTTGAATGGTCTCTGTAAAATAGGTATTGAAGGCATTGGCAATTTCTAGATTGGTTTTGTTTTCTGACTCTAGGGGTGGAGGGGTACTAGAATGGCCGGGCTGAAGAAGGTTATTAATGGCAGTCCAAAATCTTTGTGGATTCTTAGTGTGAGACTGTTGAAGTTTACTGTAATAGGCTTTTTTGTCAGAGAGTATGGCTTTTTTAGTAGTATTACGTAGTTGTCTAAAGTTCAGGTGATCTGAGACTTCTCTACATTCTGGATCTGTTAGATAACATTAATTTGGAATTTCGGAAAGGAGAACATCTATTAATAACTATGGATGTGAAAGATCTGTTCACTTGTATTCCTAATAATGAAGGCATTGAAGCTATCAGAATGTTGTTTCAATATTTTCCTACCATAGACCGCAATCAAGAAATTCTCATTTGTCAGTTATTAGATTTGGTTTTGTCGCATAATGTGTTTGCACATGGGGATGACCTATATTTACAACTAGCTGGTGTGGCCATGGGCACCCCATGTGCCAACACTTATGCGAACCTAGTAGTCTATCAATGGGAGAAAGAGTTTCTCTTCACTCATAGAGATTTCAGCAAGGTGCTGATTTACAGACGTTTTGTGGACGATGTCATGATCGTCTGGAATGGTACTCTTACAGAGTTTGAGACTTTCATGAAATATCTAGAAACTACCAATAATTTTCTTAGGTTTACATTTGATGCTTCCTATGAATCAGTCAGTTTTCTTGATGTTAGTTTGAATATACAGGAGGGTAGACTGACTTCAACCCTCTACAGGAAGCAATGTTGGAAGAATGCTATACTTCAGTTTGATAGTATGCATCCTCGTCATGTTTTTAAGGGCATAGTAAAGAGTCAATTTAATAGGTTGTTAAAGATTTGTAGGCAAGAAAGTGATCGGGTGATGGAATTTGATAACATGGAGAGAATTTTTGTTGAGAGGGGCTATGATGCCTTCATGGTAAAGAAAATAAGATCTCCGGTCACAGGAGAAGCTCAAGATTTGGGATATACCATGCCCTATAAATATAGTAAGACTTACTGTAGTAACAATAAACATAAAATTAAGACAAATTTTATGGAGAGACTTAGTTTTATTACAACATACACTAATGATAGTACTGCTATCAAGAATATTATTTATAAGAACTGGGGTGTGTTGACCATTGATGACAAGACAGCTAAGATTGTTGGTCACACCCCTAGTTTTACTTATAGAAACAATAAGTCTCTTAAAAAGCTGTTATGCAAGAATGTAGGGAGTAATGCTTTAGACCATCTAGCAGTTTTGGGACAGTTAGGTACGTTCCCTTGTAGAAAATGCAACTATTGTCAACATATATCCACTGATTCTGACTTTATTCACCCTACATTAGGTATTTGTGTGAAACCAAATTGTTATGCAACTTGTGAGACAGCTGGTTTGATTTATCTAGCTTCCTGCAATGAATGTCCTGCGTTTTATATAGGACTTACAAAACGTAAACTCAAGCAGAGGATATATAACCACCTCTATGACATCAGGTGCAAAAATGAACTCAACGCACTAGCCAAACATATTTCCGTGAATTTTGGCCATGCCTTCTCTTTTAGGGTTTTGCAGGTAGTACTTCCAGGGAACAGAGGTGGAGATTATATGAATTACTTAGAAAACAAAGAGCTAGAGTGGATTTTTAAATTAAAAGCACATCACTCACCAGGACTTAATGCCTATGTCTCCATAAGGTCTTTTTTAGCTTCATGATAATTTATATATTTCATAGATTGTATAATGGTTTAGCAATGACCATTAGATATATGTAGCCACTTGGAGTTTTGAATATTGTTGTTCATATATGCACTTATATGCTTTATGTAGTTTTGACATATGCCCTACTATATAAGAGCATTAATAAATAATAATTAATTTAGGGTCATTTTATATTTCCAGATCTTGCATTTATATTTATATTTGTAACATATTCAATGTTTTTAATAATAGTTTATCATTGTGTAATTGTTTACATTACAGATTATATTTTTCTTTTTATAACAATGTTTTTTTTTAAAAAGAACTCTTGAACACATGAGTTTAATGTGTGTATGCTTTAACTTTTATATATACCAAATGATGGCTCAAAATTTTTAGATTATTAATATTCTAATGGAATTATTTACCAGAATGATTGCTCCATATTTAAAAATTGGGCATTTCTAAACCTGAACTTGAATAAGTTTTTTTTCTTCCCCTTTTTTTTGTTGCATAGCTAGTTAATCATTTGCTGTGTTTAACTTGATTGAATAATTGATTTTAGCTGGTTCAATTTGATGTGACCGAGTCACAGTACTAGTGTATAAAATCTCAGTTCTTTTTGTAATTCATGATCTGAAGAAGCGTATTTATTATACGCGAAAGCGCTAGTCTCTTAAAGTTTGTTACATTTTATTGCCTTTTTGCCGTTTCTGTGGTGAGACTGAACGTGTTTTTGCATCTACTATTCTTGGTTTGTGACGAGCAGTCTCTGTTGGAAAGAGCAGTTTCTTTTGCTACAGTATCAGAATTACCCGATGTTCTTTGTGTTTCACTGTTGCAGTCATCACACTTGGGTTATCTGCCTGCAGGTAAACCTCAGTTAGCCCAAATACCAGAGTCTGGGATTTCTGTGTTGGTTGCTGTTGCCTCTTCCATGACGTCAAGTCGTCGGGTATAAAACATGCAGCCAACGCCATTACATCAGTCTTTCTTGCCGAGAAGGAGCCCGAAGCAGAAGCAGTTCGCAAGTGCCGGTCGGCCGCTACCTGAAATTTTTGTTTTTTCGAGTTTAAGACCTGAAGTCATCTAAAGCGAAGTACCCCATTGGGGATACTTTTTTCTTGCTCTAATTGATGCCAGAAAAACTTAACAAGTGTCTTGCCTGTGAAAATCAAATACCTCACAGAGATTTTCATTCTTACTGCGTCACCTGTTTAGGCCCAGACCACAATGTCCCTCCCTGTCGGTTTTTTGCCTTGTTAAATGCCCAAACCATTCATCGCCGGGCTATTTTTGTAGCTAAATTCTTTTGCTCTTGTTCTCCATATTCTGAAATGGCTTTGGTAAAGCCATCAGACTACTGATCTTCTGAAAAGCGCAAAGACGGACAGACTGCATAAGTCAAAAACTGTCGACGACGCTTCCGCTAAGCTAGTCGCCAGTCTGCCGGTACTCAGTGCAGCCCCTGATGCCCACTTCTACAGATTCGCAGGCCTCTGCTGAGACACATTCAGAGTCCGGTATGCCGCAAGATGCTTCTTCAACTATGGAACCTGCAATGTCTCTACCTTGGATGTGTCCGGAGCCGCTGTGCAGGCACCGGCTTCTGAGGGTGTATTCTGGCCTACCGATATTCATATTAAACCGACAACTTCATTTCCAACTAAAACTACCGAGTTTCTCAGGCCCAGAGTTCGCACTACGCCTAGAAAACTGACGTCCAAAGTGCATGCTCAAGCTCCCAGGCCACAAAAAACAATGCTTAGCATGGCTGAAGACCTTATTACTCTAATTAGAGGAAGCCAGCCTTCCCCTGCCAAAAGACAAAGAATTGAATTTCCTTCTGATTCTACAGACCAAGAGTCTGACTCTGATCCTTCTGATTACCAGGACATACCCTTATCTACATATGAGGACTCTGATGCAGAGGAATCCATTCCCTCTGCCTCCCCTCTAGAGGATTTTTCTATTGGTGAAACCTTGCATACCTTAAGAGAGCATTTCCGCTGGGAATGCCAGGACTACCCTCAGTCCAAAAAGAGACTGAGGGAATTTTTAGATTTGCCTCACCACAGGTCTCTAGCTATACTCCCTGTCCTGGATATTGTAGATGATGTCTTCTTGGTGTCCAGTCATACTCCTTACCACCAGCTCCTAGAAAACCTGACCAGTACTACAGAGTACCTGACTCTCACAAATTTCTCTTTAAGAATCCTACTGCAGATCCAGAGACCATTTCCCAGAGACCTAAAGGCATTAAGGCTACTACAGCCAAAAACCCTACCCCTTCGGACAGGGACTCTTGAGCTTTAGACAGATGGGGTAAGAAGGTATATACCTCTGCAACTCTTGAAATCAATGCTTTGAATTGCCAGTTCCACATGTTGAAGTACCAGCAACATATTATGGAACTCATTAAACAAAAAATGGTGTTACTTCCAGATTGTGCAGAAAATAAAGATTTCTGCAAACCAAGTTAGTAGACATACTTTGCAGTGTGGCTTTGATGCCTTAGAAGCATCTTGCAGGGCTGCTGTCACTGGGTCTGTACTGAGAAGGCATGCTTGGCTAAAGGAGCAAGCCTTGCCTGACCATGTCAAAGCAAAATTACTAGATGCTCCATTAAATCAGGAGCATTTGTTTGGCACAAAAGCAGTTGTTCTTAAAAAGATGGAAGAAAAAGCTAAATCTATGCAAACTGTCAAATATTTCTTACAGGTGCAGCCACCTAGATTCAGTAGGCATTGGCCTTCAAAAAACTGTTCCTTTCCAGTCCCTCTCAGGCCTTCTCAGTCTAAACCCAGGGGAAACAGACCACCAAGGCTACAGTCTCTGGGTATGCAGAGATCTAAACAGTGGAATGTTTCCACCTCAAAACACATCTATATCACGTTATCGAAATATTACTACATGGAATCAATAAAGGTCGAACTTTATTGATCGAAGTAGTAAAATTTCGAATAACAAAAAAAACAAAAAAAAAAAAACCGCGTAGTGGGGGACAAGCCCCCCTGCACCCCCCATTTACCTGTGCGATGTTCTGGACTTTCAACATTGTTGTGCCAACCGTATCATATTCGATATTGTCTGCTTACGACAACGTGAACTAGACCCCGTCAAAACCAGGGAGTGGTAAGCCACCCCCATATGGAAAAAGTTCACAGTGACTTTCCAGTTATCCTTCCCAGCCATGCCCAAGTACTTGCGCCCCTAGGAGGAAAACTCGCCATTCATGCAAAAAAACTGGATGTCCTTTACTCAGAACCGATGGGTTCTAAACATTGTATCCCAGGGATACAGATTCTACTTCCACTCACTGCCAACTCCAAGCGGCTTGCCAGATCTTCCTCCAAACCAGTGGGCAGAGGCTCAAAAGCAAGTACTTTCCCTTCTCCATATCTGGGCTATTCAGCCTGTTCCAGTAGAACAAAGGGGACAGGGTTTCTACTCCAGACTGTTCCTGGTGCCCAGAAAAGAGGGCCCTTGACGCCCTATCTTGGATCTATCAATTCTCAACACCTTTCTGGTGGTCCCAAAATTAAATATGCTTACACTGCAACAGCTTCTTCCTATGGTAGCCAAGGATGCCTGCTTAGTCACCCTAGACTTATCTGCATATCCCCCATAAGGGAGTCTTCCAGGAAATTTCTACGTTTCAGGGCAGGCTCCTTGCACTATCAATTCTCTGCACTTCTCTTTGGCTTATCTGCACCCAGAGTATTCACAAAATGCCTGGCTCCAGCCATTGCATACTGCTGGCCGAGAAATATTCAACTCTACCCATATTTGGACGATTGCCTGATTCAGACGGACAGTCAGGAATTGCTACTTCAGCACCTGGCATTTGTAAAAGGACTTCTAACTTCACTGGGATACACCATCAACAGAAAGAAATCACAACTGGTGCCCAGTCAACAAATTTTATTCCTGGGAGCAAGCTTGGACACAACTTCCCAGACGGCATTCCTCACTCCAGAAAAGCAGGTCCATTTGACAAACTATTTGAAATTAATGGCCAACAAAACCCAGCTATCTGCAAGGAGAATACTGCAAGCCCTAGGGTTCATGGCCTCATGCATTCTGCTAATTCCATATGCAAGACTGCATATGAGGAAAATTCAGTGGTACTTAAAAAAGTTTCTTGTGTCAATATTCTCAGGACCTGGAAACAGTGATTCTTATCATACCTTGTCTAAGGGCAGAGTTCCTTTGGTGGGCAGAAGCATGCAACCACAACAAGGGACTTCCTTTCACTAAACCCCTCGCCACCCAAACCCTGACCACATATGCATCAGACTATGCATGGGGGGGCTTACGTGGCAGGCAAATGCATTCAAGGAAAATGGATCCCAGAACAAATTCCCCTGCATATCAATCAAAAAGAGATGCTAGCTGTACAGAATGCTCTGACTGTCTTCAAATACCTTATTCTTCCAGGACAGCTCCTGATAAAGACAGACAAACACCACAGATGTCCTTCAAGGATGCATCTGCAGTCATAACATATGGGTTGTCCTGCCTCAGGCAGCCCTTCGGTCGGCCGGATTCCAAAGTTTGGGTCTGGCCTCGGCTGATGTCGCACTTTCCCTGACGTCAGAGCGTCTGGGGTATAAAAGCATCAGCCGACGCCATTTTCCTCCGTCTTTCTTGTCGCGCGGTGCCCGAAGCAGAAGCTGTTCGCAAGTGCCGGTCGGTCAGATCCAGTGAATTCAGCTACCGAAGACTTTGAAAAAGCTAAGTACCCCGTTGGGGACTCTTTCTTGCCTCAGCCGATGTCAGACAAAGTAAATAATTGTTTAACTTGTGGGAAACAAATACCTCATAAGGATTTCCATTCCTACTGCCTTCCTTGCTTAGGCCCAGACCACGACGTATCGGCCTGTTCAGCCTGTGCTTCCTTCAACCAACGAATTCTTAGACGTTGGTCGGAGTTTGCAGAGGAATTTTTCGGGGCCAGTTTTGCATATAAAATGCAGTCAGAGACTCCGACTTCACATTTGGTGAAAAAACGGAAGGACAAGGACCGACACTCGCAGCCCGCGGTTTCGGCTGAAACCACGGTAAGGCCTACCGCGAGTGTCTCGGTTTCGGCCGAAACAGAGTCCTCGGAGATTCCTTCTTCTGAATCCATTCAACCACCACCGCGGCCCGGGAGGCCCCGGCTGAGTCGGCTACCGAGCTACCTACCGAAACTGGTGTCCAGGAAATGTCCGACACCATACCTTTGGACATTTCTACTCCAGCACGTGGGGCAGCTAGGCCCCCTGCTTCCATGTCCATTAAGGCCTTTTCTAGGGCTAAAGCTGCTAGACTTCCTAAAGCTTTGCCTCCCAAGACTACCTCCCAGAGGCCTTCCTCTAGTTCCCAGATCCTCAGCCTTGCAGAGGACCTTATTTCTTTGATTAGAGGTTCACAACCTCACCATACCTTTGGACATTTCTACTCCCCCCTGCTTCCATGTCCATTAAGGCCTTTTCTAGGGCTAAAGCTGCTAGACTTCCTAAAGCTTTGCCGCCCAAGACTACCTCCCAGAGACCTTCCTCTAGTTCCCAGATCCTCAGCCTTGCAGAGGACCTTATTTCTTTGATTAGAGGTTCACAACCTCACCCGGACAGGGCCTCTCACCCTCCACCAGACAAAAGGCCCAGGACTGACCCCTCTGACCCACACACTTCAGATGAGTCCACGGACAGATCTGAGTTGTCAGACCACCAGGAGGAGGCCTGTTCGCCCTATGAGGATTCTGATGCTGAATAATCTATCCCTTCAGCTTCCCCTCCTGAAGAGTATTCCTTTGGTGAGACTCTGCACTCCATGAGAGAGCATTTTCAATGGCAAGGTCAGGAATTCTCTGATTCTAGAAAAAGATTAAGGACCTTTTTACATTTGCCTCAACATAGGCCCTTAGCTATACCTCCTGTTTTGAATGTAATTGATGATGTGTACAATGATGTCAGTACAGCCCCTGATACTCTCCCTCCGGCCCCTGCCAAACCTGATAGATACTACAGGGTACCGGATTCTCATTTCCATATGTATAAAGCCCATTCTGCAGACCCAGAAACTATTTCTCAGGGCCCAAAAGGGGTTGCGGCCGCCACTGCCAAAAATCCTCTACCCTCTGAAAGAGAGTCTAGAGCTTTAGAGAGATGGGGAAAGAGGGTATATACTTCTGCAACTCTTTCTGTCAGGGCATTAAATTGTCAATTTCATATGATACAGTACCAAGAGTATTTGTTAGATGAAATGAATAAGAAACTTTCTTCTCCTGAACCCCTTGACCGTAAATCCCTTCAGGATTTGATACACAACTCTCAGCAGGTTAGTAATCATTTCTTAAAATGTGGCTGTGATGCATTGGAGGCTTCATTTAGATCAGCTATGACTGGGGCAGTTATTCGTAGGCATGCCTGGCTGAAGGAACAATCTTTTCCAGACCATGTTAAAGCTAAACTCCTGGATGCTCCAATGGAGAAACAAAATTTACTTGGCTCCTCTGCTCAGGAGGTCTTAAAAAAGTTTGAAGAAAAGGCAAAATCTGTGCAAACAGTTAAGGATTTCCTGCAAGTACAACCACCGAGATTCAGCAGAAACTGGCCTTCTAAAAATTGGTCCTTTCCAGACTCAGACAGAGCCCAGAGAGGCAGGAACAGACGCCCCAGAGGCAGAGGCCAATCGAAGGGCTCCTACAGCGGCCATCAGTGGCAGCCTGCCAACCAGAGGAGTAGTGCAACAGCAGCAACAACAACTACTACACCAGGACAGGCTCAATGACTTTACTCTGATTCCGCCTACCAGGACTCAACTGGAAGCACCCTTGGGCGGAAAGCTTGCTTTATTTTCAAAAAACTGGCATTATATTACAAGGGACACATGGACACTGCAAATAATAGACAAAGGATACAGGTTTCACTTCCACACTTTGCCAAAAAGAAACGGAATGCCAAACCTACCACCAAATCAGAGGGCAGAGGCTTTAAAGCAGATCAACAGCTTGCTTCAAATGAAAGCTATAGAAAAGGTACCACTTTCAGAACAAGGCCAAGGATTTTACTCCAGACTATTCCTTGTACCAAGAAAAGAAAATCAATGGAGGTCTATACTCGACCTGTCCGCGCTGAATACTTACCTAATTGTGCCAAAATTCAAGATGCTGACCCTACAGCAACTTCTTCCCATGTTGGGCAAGGAGTCTTGGCTGGTGACTCTAGATCTCAAGGAGGCATACCTGCACGTCCCTATTCGACCAAGTTGCAGAAGATACCTCAGATTTCTTGCAGGATCAGAGCATTATCAATTCTCAGCATTGCCCTTTGGCTTATCTACTGCGCCCAGAGTATTCACAAATCAGTAATTGCACACTGCAGACTTCAGGGGATTCAAATCTACCCATATCTGGACGACTGCCTTATACAAGCGGACAACAAGGAAAATTTGATAAAGGACTTGGCCTATGCCATCCACCTGCTACAGACCTTGGGATACACAGTCAACATCCAAAAGTCAAGACTTGTTCCATCCCAAAGGATAACCTTTTTGGGTGCAGATCTGGACACAACCACCCAAATGGCCTTTCTCACAGAAGAAAAACAAAAACAACTTCCAGATTACTTCATGATTCTGACAAGACAAACTCAGCTTACTGCAAGGAAAATCCTGCAGGCCCTGGGTTACATGGCATCCTGCATAATTCTGATACCACAGGCCAGGCTGCATATGAGAAAATTGCAATGGTACCTAAGGAGTGTATGGTCTCAACACAGTCACAGTTTAGAAACTTTGATACCAATCATTCCCTGCCTTCAAAAGGAATTTCTGTGGTGGGCTCAGGCCTGCCAGTCCAACAGAGGGTTGCCTTTCAACAAACCAAAAACAAAACAAACCATCACCACGGACGCTTCAGACCGAGGATGGGGAGCACACATGGAGGGCAAATGTATCCAAGGCCTATGATCTCAGGGGCAGCTACGCATGCACATAAACCAAAAGGAAATGCTGGCAGTGATGCATGCAATCGAGGTTTTCAAACCCTTCCTCCATCAAGGCCTCCTGTTGATAAGGACAGACAACACCACGGTCATGTGGTACATAAGCAGGGAGGCACACACTCCTACCCACTATGCTGGCTGGCTATGAATCTATGGGAACTATGCCTGAAACTCAATATCCAACTACAGTCACATTTCGTGCCAGGAAAAGAGAATACACTGGCAGACAGCTTAAGCAGAACTACCATGGATGCACACGAATGGATGCTGCACCCAGACATCTTCCAACTCATAGCAAAGGCATGGGGAATGCCGGAGATAGATCTGTTCGCCTCCCCCATCAACCATCAACTGAAGACATTCTGCTCAAGGACATACCACCCACAAGCTTGGAGGGTGGACTCTCTCTCTTTCAGCTGGAAAGCTCTAAAAGTGTATGCCTTCCCACCTCTCCCATTAATGTACAAGGTTCTACTGAAGATCATCAGGGAGGAGCAGCCAAGAGTGATTCTGATAGCTCCAGACTGGCCAAGACAACACTGGTATCCATTATTGAGAAGCATGTCACAGGCAAAACCATGGCCTCTCCCCCTATGGCCTCTTCTTCTGACGCAGAACAATTTCAAGATCATGCATCCCAACTTGAAAACATTGCAGCTAACTGCCTGGAAAATTCCTTAAATCCCAAACAAAATGTTTTATCACAGGGAGTGAAGGACATTATCATGGAAGCTCGCCGGCCTTCCACAAGGAAGACATACTCGGCTAAATGGAAAAGATTTCTCATTTGGAACACATCAAAAGGCACAGATGTGACAGTGGCAAGCATGACACATATTCTGGAATACTTAGCAGAATTGTTCCACAATGGCCTGTCCTATTCTTCCATTAAGATTCATGCCTCAGCAATTTCAGCAGAATACAATGTGGATCCACCTATCTTCTCACACCCTCTCCTCAGGCAATTTGAGAGGGATCAAAAATATTAAACCTCCAAGAAAACCCCCTCTACCTGCTTGGGATCTCAACTTTGTGTTGGAGAAACTAACACTTCCTCCTTTTGAACCAGCAGCATCAGCGGATCTACAGTTTCTGTCTTGGAAAACTGAGAAACTAACACTTCCTCCTTTTGAACCAGCAGCATCAGCGGATCTACAGTTTCTGTCTTGGAAAACTGCATTCCTTCTGGCAATAACTTCAGCAAGAGGAGTAATTGAGTTACAAGCATTAATGGCAGTACAGCCATTTCTTATCTTCCATCAGGACAGAGTTTCACTAAGAACCAATCCTACTTTTATGCCAAAGGTGGTATCTAGGGTATCCTTGAACCAAGCTATTCACTTGCCTACGTTCTTCCCAAATCCACAGAATAGAGGGGAAAAACTTCTGCACACCCTGGATATACACAGACAACTACGCTACTACTTGGACAGAACTAAAACTAGCAGAAAAACTGACCAACTATTTGTAGCATATGCTACTGGGGTGCAAGGAAAAGCAATTTCCAAACAGACAATTTCAAAATGGATAGGAAATTGCATTTGATTTTGTTACTCCTTTCATGGAAAGACAGTTCCTGAAAACATCAGGCCTCATTCCACAAGGGCCACGGCCACCACTACAGCCTTCCTACGAGGGGTGGCTACCAAGGACATTTTAGAAGCTGCTACTTGGAGCTCCGTGCATACATTTGCCAAACATTACAATCTTCCTTTATACTCCAGATCCAGAGCAGGTTTTGCTACTGCAGTCCTGCAGGGGATCTTAACTACACCATCCTTTTCTTAGTACCTCCTCCCCCAGATTGGCTATGGTATTCTACCCATATGTTATGACTGCAGATGCATCCTTGAAGGACATAGTACAGTTTTGTACCTACCATAAATGTAGATGTCCGATAGGTATGCATCTGCAGTCAGGTTTACCCTCCCTCCTACCCCTCTGTGGTATTCCTAGGGTACTTGCCCCTCTTTTAGCTAGCTGGGGGAATCTATTATGGTGTATTTGTTTGTATATACATGTATGTATATATATATATATATATATATATATATATATATATATAATTTTGCAAATGTTTGGAACTTTATTGCATTTATCCAAATTTAGCCTTCATCTGGGGCAAGAAAAACTGAGGAAAATGGCGTCGGCTGATGCTTTTATACCCCAGACGCTCTGACGTCGGGGAAAGTGCGACATCAGCCGAGGCCAGACCCAGACTTTGGAATCCGGCCGACCGAAGGGCTGCCTGAGGCAGGACAACCCATATGTTATGACTGCAGAAGCATACCTATCGGACATCTACATTTATGGTAGGTACTAAACTGCACTTTCTGTGGTACATAAACAAGCAGGGCGGAACTCATTCTTACCCACTCTGCAGGTTAGCCATGGCTCTGTGGAACACAGCCTTGAGCATCCAAGTGCACCTACAAGCTCAATTCCTGCCAGGAAGCAAAATTCACTGGCAGATGACTTCAGCAGAAATCTACTGGACCCTCACGAGTGGAAACTGGAACCCAACTCATTCAAACTTCTAACCCAGAGGTGGGCCTTTTTGCCTCCCCCCAAAACCACCAATTGAGCAAATTTTGCGCCAGAAACCCTCACAGCCGAGCCTGGAAGGTGGACGTCATATCCTTTACTTGAAAAAACCTCTCAATTTATGCCTTTCCTCCTCTCAAAAGTACTACTTAAGATCAAACACGAGAGGCCAAGGGCAGTCCTTATTGCACCAGACTGACCACGCCAGCACTGGTACACACTCCTACACAGTATGACAGCAGTGCTACCCTGGCACTTACATCACACACCTTCCCTGCTGTCTCAGCAGGAGGGACACATTTTGCATCCACAGCTGCAAACACTAAACCTTGCAGCCTGGCTTATTTCCTAAATGCACCACCAGCATCCCTCAGCAAACAGGTGCTGGACGTCATCCTTGAGGCCAGAAGGCCTAGTACTAGGAAATCCTATGCTGAAAAGTGGAAAAGATATTGTTCTTTCCTTGAGACCGACTCCAAGAACACAGCTGTGCCCAACTTACCTCAAATCCTTGATTACCTAGCAGAGATGCTCCACAGAGGCCTATCCTTCTCATCCATTAAGATTTATGCCTCTGCCATCTCAGCTCATTATAACACTGAGACTCCTCTCTTTGCTCACCCTCTCATCAAAACAGTTCCTGAGAGGAGCTAGCAATTTAAGGCCCACCTCGACCTGGGAACTTAGCTTTGTACTAGAGAAGCTCACACTTCCCCCTCCTTTGAACCTGCTGCTTCAGCAGAGTTAAATTCCTCTCTTGGAAAACAGCCTTAGTTCTAGCTATTACTTCAGCAAGAAGAGTGTCTGAGTTCCAGGCACTAATTGCGGTGGAGCACTTCATTATTTTCCATGCTGACGGGGTTTCCCTCAGGGCAACCCTTCCTTTATACACAAGGTGGTATGCAGTGTGGCTTTAAATCAATCCATCCTTTTGCCAACCTTTTTCCCTAATCCTCAGAATAAAGGGGAAAGGATCCTGCACTCATTGGACGTGCACAAACCGCTCAGGTTCTACCTTGACAGGCCTAAGCCTTTCAGAAAAGCTGACCAGCTGCTAGTCAGCTTTGCCACAGGGTCAGAGGGCAAGGCCATTTCAAATCAAACCATTTCCAAATGGATAGCACACTGCATCCATTTCTGCTACAAGCACCATGGAAAACCTACACCTCTGGGGATCAGAACTCATTCCACTAGAGCTACTTCAACATCTACAGCATTTCTCAGGGGAGTCTCTACCAGGGACATCCTGGAAGCTGCAACCTGGAGTTCTGTACACACCTTCACCAAGCATTACCACTTACCTATTTTTTCTAAATCCAGAGCTGGATTTGCTACAGCAGTCTTACAAGGCCTGCTAGTGAGCCCTAACACTTCTTGACTGCCTCCATCCTTCCTCAGCTTTGGGAATCAACTGAAGTGTTATGACTACAACAGTGAAACAGAAGAACATAGTACAGTTCTGTACACTTACTGTAAATGTAGATGTTCAAGTGTATTCACTGTTGCAGTTTTGTTTTCCCTCCCTCCTGCCACCTGGCTTTCTATATCCTTTCTATCTATCCTCTTTATGGCTATCTTTTATGGGAGGGGTATTTACTTTTTACTGGAGGTGTTCCCCACCAATTAATAGCTTCCTATTTTGGGGGCGCCTGTCATCTGGGGCAAGAATAACTGATGTAATGGTGTCGGATGCTTGTTTTATACCCCTGACGACACGTCATGGAAGAGGCAGCAGCAACGGATGTAGAAATCCCAAGACTCTGGTATTGAGGCCAACTGAGGGCTACCTGCAGGCAGATAACTCAAGTGTGATGACTGCAACAGTGAATACACTCTAACGTCTACATTTATGGTAAGTGTACACAACTGTACTTTCTAAAGACTTAAACCTTACCTGTGATATAAATAGGACCTGCTGGAAAGACAGATATGTATTCCAGAGACTACCCTATCTATAGACCAGGATCTTCATCCATGTGAAACAGAGTTCCTCCCTAATCCAATTCAAGTGCAACCTGGACAACTAGATGGGAAAACAGAAATTCATCCCTGGTTTGGCACCTATGTCTCTAATGCAAGCAGGTAACCTGTAAAGGGCTCATATCCCAGGCCCATGCTTACACGTATCAAGGTTATCAGAACTTGTCAGAGATTTGGGATGCATGGCTAGGCTTATGAAGGCCCTTGTGGTCGTTAGCCTAGTAAACACCTGTGATCCTATAACATTGTCCTTTTAGGACTGAACCTCCTTCTCTGTGCTGGCAGGAAAGCTCTGAAGGGCTTCACACCCAAACCTGTGTTTTAGTCAGCTCAACTTGAGCAGTTAGACAGTTTGTGTGTGTGGAAGGAGCCCTAAAACTTTGGAAGGTGGCCAGGCGTTATGTTCTTGACAGGATATAATCCATATATCTAAGGCTACTGCAGCAGTGATCATTCTAACATCTACTGTTATGGGGAAGTTCAACTTGCACAACTCTAGTTACTCTCACGAGACCTGAGTTATTTGCTACACCCCATCCTTCGTCTTTCTTCATTTGACTGCCTGGATGATAGAATTTTAATGCCTTTTAGAGGCACCTGTTTTCTGTGGACATGCAGCAAGTATTAATGGAAGTGGAGAAACCTTTTAATAGAAAATCATATATGGATAATATTTTCTGTTTGGTGCCAAACTGTCAGTCATATCCCTTTTAAGGCCTAGATGCTTGTGGCTCTACAGTATCTGTGTGAGTTGTTTATCCTCTGGCAATGTTTAAACATCTGTCGAGGTTCTCTTGGGTATGTCTGCCTGTCTTCCCATATATACAAGATTCAAATCAAACAGTTTTTGAAAGGGGTGCTGAATATCCATCCACCTAGAAAACTTGGCTCCTTTTTGGGATCTCAGTTTTGTCATAGCGAAACATGTGCTTTTTCCATTTGAATCATCTCACCAGACTGAATCGAAGTTCTTAACTTGAAAAAGTGTTACTGATTGATCTGACCTGTGCAAGAAGAGTATCTGAGTTACAAGCTCTCATGCCAAGTCAGCCTTATCTCATTTTCCATAAGAATAGAGTATCTTTGTGAGTAAATCCTTCATTTATGCCTGGAGTGGTTTCATAGTATACTTTGTGAGGCTGTTCATCTGCCTGTCTGTTTTCCAGGTCCAAAAAAGTTGTGTGTTGGGTGTGGGTGTGGGGGAGGTTGTTACATACATAGGCTATCCACAGCCAACTCGTACAGGAATTTGGAATTCAGGATTTTAGATCAACTGTTTTTTCCTATGAAGGTAGGGAAAATGGACTATCTGTGTTAAAACAGTTTCCAAATTTTTTCAAGCTGCTGTTTTCTGTTCTCATTATGAAAATATTTTCCAGGCAAGGTCAGGGCCCATTCTACCAGTGTTTTTGCTTCTTAGAAAGTGGTGGCCTCTGGAAGTGTTTGAGTGTGTTTTTGCAGGTCCAGAGAAGGTTTTGCTGGGATTATTCTCCCCGGGGCGTCTGGATTGTGTACCTTCTTTCTCCTCCCTTTCTTTTGAAGCTTTGGTAATCTACCCATATAGCTTAGGCTACCGCAACATTGGTCTTATGATAAACATAGTACATTTGTGTAAGGTGACATACCATAACATTAAATGGTCGAATAGATTATTGTTGTAATAAGGACATTGGGCTGGGTGTTAATATTTTTGTTTACCTTTTTTCCTAATATGTGCTTAAGACAGAAATCTAGCCTCCCATACTCTGAGGCAGGGAAGTTCTGAAGGTTTAATGTCCTAACCACTGACATTGTATGGATTTCCCCATGCTGTTCAGTGCTTAGGGCATGTGGCAGTTGCTTTTAAAGCTTTGGATGTTGTACAGTTGTCATACCTCTGGCAAGATGTAACCCATGTAGCCTAAACTACTGCAACATTTATGTATTTGAACATCTCCTGCAATGGTAAGTTAGGTTATACAATTGTATTTTTCCACCATTGTTTTTGTAACATTTTTGATGCTACCGTTTTGAATGTAACCTGGGCTAAGATTGCACTTGCTCATGCTGTGATCAGTGGTCTTCCCTGGTAACCAATATGCAAATAAAATAAAAAAGATGCAAGCTTTTGCACGAAGTACATGAAGAAGTACTCTGTGTTTGCTATTCATAAACATATTATACAATGGAGTACATTTATTCTAAGCTCTATGTTCAGTATACCACCTGCAATGATCATATTTCTAAGACAAACAAATGCAATCTGAGGTTCATGCTGCTCAATGCTAGAAGTCTAAATCTCAGAATACATTTGCTCGAAGCACTCCTTAAAGTGGGGAACATCGACGTTTGTGCTGTAACAGAGACCTGGTTTAAAGCAGCAGAAAGCACCAGTGCACTACCAGGCCATAACTCATTCCACACCTTTCGGCCTCAGAACTTGGACCGAAGCTCCAAAGGTTGGTGGTGTTTCCATATTCATAAAGGATGCGCACCCCTCCAGACTGGTAGCCCAACATAACGCATCAGAGATACTTCAGGTGCAGCTAACATTGGGTAAGACAGCGATTCAGGCTGTAACCTGCTATAGGTCCCCAACCATGTCCCAAGACTCACTCCACATTCCTAAGCACCCTAGAGAATATTAGGGTTCAGCCTAACACACTCATACTGAGCGACTTCAACTACCCCTCCATTAACTGGGAAAACTACTCCTGTACAAATACACTTGCTCAACGTTTCCTGGAATTCATTAATTCCATTGCCCTGGACCAGCTCATTCTTACCCCCACTAGAGTTAGCAGTATCCTTGACCTGGTCATTACTAACATGGGCGACCGCTGCTCTATACCAATAGTCATCTCCTCCCTGGCTAGATCCGACCACAAACTAATCACCTTGGAAATCCACATCCCTCCCCATCCCCACAAAGGTAACCACCATGAAAAAACGTTTCCAAAGCTAACTTTGGGCTCCTAAAAACAGAGGTGGCTAACTTCATGGCACCCATGCAAATGGAGAATAGTTGCATGACCGCCGAATCATACACCAATGCACTGTACAAACACGTACACAAATGCATGGATCTTGCCATACCCAGTAGAACCTAAATGCTCTCCTCCAAAAAAAGGAAGCCAACCTGGTGGTCCCCTGCCGTAAACAAACTCTACAACAGAAGGAGGAAACTGATGCGGGACAAGGTGAAGTCCCAAGACTGGAAAGACTCCCTTATCAGCCTCAACAAAAAGTTGAGATCCCTCATCAAATCCTCTAAAGCTAGCTATGAAAACAGAATTGCAGCAGATAATAAAGACAGCCACAAGGCCTTCTATAGTTACGTAAAGAATCTCCACTGCATTACACAGATTTGCTCTGAGCTAATGCACAATGGTACCTACTATACCGAGCCAGTAGATATTGCCAATATACTGGCCGACAGATTCAGTGCCAACTTTACCCGTCCCCCCCCCCCCCAAAGGACCAATCAGAATACCAGTAGATTGCTAGACACCCAGTATTACTGCTGCACAGGTTAAAACAGCACTATCCAAGGTCAAAAATACAGCTTCTATGAAACCTGACAATATTCCTGGCTGTGTTTTATATGAACTACAGAGTGAACTGGCACCTCATCCGTGTCTCCTATTCAATCACAGCCTCACCTCAGGCTTTGTCCCTACCAAATTGCACACTGCTGCAGTCATCCCTCTCCACAAAATAGGAGCGACTACAGACCCTGGGAACTATTGCCCTATTAGCCTGACCAGTATGATATGCAAAGCTATGGAACTCATCATCATGGACCTAATAAACAAGAATACAGGGAATCTCCAAACTCTGGATCCCACACAGTTTGGTTCTGTGAAGGGTAGATCATGCCTGCTCAACCTGGTTGACGACTTTGAATCAGTCACCAGAGCTGTGGATGAAGGCAATGTGGTTCATACAGCCTACCTTGATGTGGGCAAGGCCTTTGATACCATTCCCCACTCAGGATTCATAGAAAAACTCACTAAGCTAGGCATCAACCCATGTATCACTAGGTGGGTTGCAAACTGACTCACAGATAGAACCCACAGTGTGAAAGTAGCCGACCCCAAGTCAGACTGCCTACCAGTCACGAGTGGAGTCCCACAGGGTTCAGTCCTGCGTCCTCTCCTGTTTTGGTATCTACATCTCTGAAGTCCAGGCCAACACGAAGGGACTCTGGTTGACAAAGTTCATAGACGAGTGCAAGTTAGGAGCTTTTAACTCCCCAAGTGATGTTGACATCCTACAGAAAGGCCTCAGTGAGACCACAGACTGGTAAAAATATATAAAAACGATATAAAAAAATATTGACTGCTGTCAGAGCCATGGCCTTAAGCTCAATGTCAAAAAATGAGTTGTCATCCCCTTTGAGAAAGACATGGTTCCCATGAACTATCACATTGATGGTAGTCCACTGAACACAGAAGGAGAGAGATGAGAACGCAGGTTGACAGCAACCACTGATGTTAAGTTGTCTATCTCGCCTTCATTCTTGCTGGATGGGTTCGGAGCCGATCTCGGCTCCGACTCGGCCACTCTAAAAGCTCGAGAGTTGGTGCCACCGGCTCGAGGCTCCCCTTATATCCCACAATGCTAGGCGTGAGTTACCCCAGATCTCGTTTGCCGCTACAGCGATCGAGGTGTTTGGTTTCTACCGGCTTCTTGGTGAGTAATTGTAGAGTAAAATTTAGTCTACTTAAACCCCTTTAGTTTAATTTTTAACAGTTGTTTCCCTTAGTTTAGTGGATTTTGTCCCTTTTCTCTCTTATTATCCCCTTTTCCACAAGAACTTATAGTTCTTCCCTTGGGCCTTTGGGCCTTTTCCATCCTAGTGGTGTCTGTGTGTTTTTCTCAGAATTTAAAACTTTGATAGTTTGTTTTATTTTTTGAGTTTAAACTTGGATATGGTGTAATCAGTGTGTTTGACTGTGTGTGTGTGATTACACTTCCTTCTAAAATGTCTAAAGACTCAAAGGTCTCAGGCTTCAAGAAGTGTGACTCGTGCTGTCAGAAAATGTCTCTGACAGGCGGTCACACTTCTTGTGTTTACTGCCTGGGACCTTTACACCTGCAGGACTCCTGTGCTGTATGCCACGGCTTCAGCCCCAGGGTCCTGCAGGAAAGAAAAAACAAACTTATTTTGAGAGGTTTACTCAAGCCTGAGGGTTCCCTTACTGTTCCTTGGAAAGCCCTCCAAGGCTTCTAGGTCCTCGGCTCCAGCTTCTGAGCCGAGACCTCTGAACCTCCCGGCTGGAGTCTCAGACTGTAGTTTCTGTGGTTTCCTCGGCTCCGGCTGGAGCGGTATTGAAGTTCCTGTGTCGGTTCACCAGACCTTCGAACCGACATCTAGAAAGAGGTCCAGGTCACCGTCCCTTGGCTCCGTTCATTCGGCTCCAGCATCTCCTCTGCTGTCTGAACAGAGCCATAGATCTCACTCCTCTAGGTCATCGAGGCTGGACCATGACCTTCAGAGGGTAGTGAGTCGACTTCTCAAGTCCGAGGCACTGGCCCAAATGCTTCAGAGCCCGACTCATCAGTCGATGCCTGACCCTGTCCCTCTTTATGTTCCTCCTCCGACTCCGTTGAGCTCGGGGGGGGCGTTGAACCGAGACTGTGGTAGCGCGGAGCCGATACAGATGTCTTCGGCTCCATCGTCGGCTCCGATTTCTTCCTTAGAAGAATCTCGGCGCGGACTTCCCTCGTCGGCTCGAGGGGTGAGTGGCATCGGACCCTTTTCCGACCCGCTCTCCCTCTCGGGGCGGCGCTGGTGAGTTCGGCTCCGACATCGCCTCGAGCCATCACTGTCGGTGCCGAGGAGGTTTTAGCTTTTTTTCGGGGACCTCTGGCTCTGCCTGACAGGGACCGTGCGTCGAGGTCATGCGGAGTGTGTTGGAACCTGGTTCAACTCCACAGTCGGCTCCGTCCGCCCCTCCCTCTTCGGTGCCTCAGGTCAAGTCGGCTCACTCCCTCATCCCAGACCGCAGAGAGCCAGCTCCTCAGGAATCTCCTGTGGGGATCTCATCCTCTTCCGAGGCCTCTCCTGAATTGGCAGAAGAGCCCCCTCGGAAGAGAAAGTGTAAGAGGAAACACATAGACTCACCTGAGTCCGTCACCTCTGACACGGATTTAGAGGATTCGAGGGTTCCCCGTTCCCCTTCTGAAGATGTCTCATTTGCAGACATTCTAGAAATCCTTAAGCAGAGGTGGCCAGCCCTCAACCCTTCGGAGGATGAATCTGTGTACCTTGAGGCGTTTGGCTCGCCCTTCCACCTCCTGGGTTTCTCCCCTTTGACCCCCTCATGCAGGTGGTAGCAAAAGGCATGGGCGGCTCCTGACTCAGTGGACCCCACCCCAGGAGACCCTCAAAATTTATCACGGCACCAGCGGATAAACAATTTTGACCAAGGGAGTTTCTGTGGATGCTATGGTGGTTGCTGCTGCCACCAAGAAGGAACTAGCTGATCCTTCAGTGCCTGTCCATCCACCTAACAAGGAATCTAGGTCCATGGACAGATGCGGAAGTGGATGTTCTCATCAGCGACCTTTGCAATGCGTTAAGCTGAACTACCTATGCCATTTTACTCGTCTTCAAAGAGACTTGATCAAAGCGAGTGACATGTTGAAGGATCCTACAGCTGCGGGTTTTCAAGACAAGATGAACACTCAGCTGGCTACCCTGAACTCCATAGCTAACTCCTCCATGCGCCTCCCGGCTGATGGAGCGAGCAGGGCCGCAGGGACAGGAGGGCCTTGCGCAGCTTGCGCGAGCATGCCTGGATGCAGCTATGCAACTTTGTGGACCCCTTTAAAGCGTCTTTCACTAATTCCCGTTCGATGGATCATCTCTTTTGGTCCTCAAGTGAAAGAAACCTTGACTAGGTGCGAGACGGATGGCAAGACTCTTTCTGCCGCCGGAGTCCGTTTTCTACTCCTTCTAGGCCTTACCCCAAAGGCCAGAAAAGTGGGAAAATGTGGTTCATAAGCAATCTCAAGGGACTAGAGTCGGTTCCCGCCAGAGGCAGAGGGGGAACAACAATGGTAGACGTAAGCCCTAGAGGCAGAGGGTCCAAAACCAGGGCACTCGAGAAACCTTCTCTGATAAGCCCTTTCAGCATCCCTGAGGTGTTGCCCGACTGCCCACCTTCGAGGCAGTCGGGGTCACTGTACCCAGAAGCCTGGCTATCCCTAACTCAAGACAAATGGGTACAGTCCATCATTTCGAAGGCTATGCCATTCCCTTCGCTTCGCATTCCAAACCAATCAAAAATCCCTTCCAGATGTTCCACCGCTCAAAGGGATCTTGCAGCTTTGGAAATTTCAAAGCTGCTTGCAAAACAATTCAGCCAGTTCCAGCAGACCAGCAAGGATCCGGAATCTACTCCAGGTTCTTTTTAGTTCCAAAGAAAACAGGGGACTGGAGACCAATTTTGGATCTCAGTATCTTGAACAAGTCAGTCAAGAAAACAAGATTTCGGATGGTCACGCTGCAATCCATCCTTCCCCTTTTGGGAAGGGAAATTGGATGTGCTCTATAGACCTTCAGGATCTATCACATAAAATGAACAGGCGTTCCAGAAGATTCCTCCGCTTCAGGCTAGGAACCAGTCATTTTCAATTCAGGGCCCTGCCCTTTGGTCTCACCACTGCCCCGGTGTTTACCAAATGCATGGCAGTGGTAGCTTCTCACCTGAGGCGTCAAGGATTCCAGGTGTTTCCATATTTGGACGACTGGCTCCTCACAGCTCCCACCAAGCATCTTCTTCTAATGGCCAGGGACTACACCTTTCGCATTTGTCAAAATTTAGGCATTTCAATAAATTGCGAAAAGTCTGTTTTGTCGCCTTGTTGTACTATTACCTTCATAGGCGCAAATCTAGACACAGTCAACATGTCTGCGAGACTAACAGATCAGAGAGTAACAGACATACACAAACTGGTCTCGCTCCTCTTCAGCAGCAACAGAATCAAAGCCAGATTAGTTCTGAAAGTGTTGGGGATTATGGCGGCTGCCATACCTCTGCTTCCATTAGCCAGATTCCACATGAGAATCCTTCAATGGATGCTCTTCACGCAATGGTCATACCAGCAACTTCCGATGTCCCACACCATTATGATTACGCAGACGTGCAGGAGTCATCTTCTGTGGTGGATGTCTTCCCCCCAGCTCTTATTGGGAAGACCCTTTGTCCCTTCCCCTCCGGTTGCTACTCTGACAACGGTCGCCTCCCTGATCGGGTGGGGGGGCATTATCAGGGCAGAACTTCCAGGGCACATGGCAACCAGACGAATGCCACTTGCACATAAATGTTCTAGAGATGAGAGCAGTGCTTTTAGCGTTGCAAGCCCTTCAAGACTCTCTTCCCTTGGGAACGATAGCAATCCAGACGGACAATATGTCTGTAGTGTGGTATATCAACAAACAAGGCGGAACCAGGTCCTACCCCCTGTGTCGAGAAGCACTCAGACTGTGGCAATGGGCGATTTCTTCTCAGCGGTTTCTGATAGCAACGCACATCCCCGGGAAGTCCAATCAAATTGCGGACAAGTTGAGCAGTCTCTGAAAGACTCTGTTGTGAGAGAAATTTTTCTCAAGTGGGGTCAGCCTTGCTGCGACCTTTTTGCTACTCCCCAAAACAGCAAGTGCGGAGATTATTTCACCCTATTCCCTTTACCAGGCCAGCCCAGCAGAGACGCTCTAGTCCAAGTTTGGCCCCGGGGACTTCTGTATGCATTTCCTCCCTTCCCACTAATCTCTCAAGTGATACAGAAAGCTATCGCTCAGAAGGCCTCGTTGATCCTCATTGCTCCTTACTGGCCTCGACAGGTTTGGTTCCCCTTTCTACATCATTTTCTATTGAGCGACCTTGGCATCTGGACCTAGTTCCAGATCTTTTGATCCATCAGTCGGGTCAGTGTCATCGCTCCCTCCCCTCTCTGAAACTCACTGCTTGGTTCCTCCAATTCCAACCTTAGCCAGGCTTCCTCAAATATCTCATTCTGTCCGAGATATTTTGATAGCTTCCATAAATCTTCCACTCGGAAGGTTTATTTGAGTAAGTGGAAACGTTTATTGGGCTCAAGGAAAGGACATAGATCCTTTCACTGCTTCCATCCAAATGGTCCTTGATTTTCTAGCTGAACTCTTCCATGCAGGTTCATCTCCTTCTACTCTTAAAGTTCAATTGGCAGCTATTTCTAACTTTCATGTGGGCATTTCAGAGTCTGCTATCATGTCCCACAAGCTTTGTAAAGCCTTTTTGAAGGGAGTTTTCTACTCAGACCTCCTATAAGAAATCCTCCTCCCCTTGGGACCTAAATTTAGTTCTTAGTTTTTGATTCTTTCCCCTTCGAACCTGCAGCCTCCTGTTCTTTAAAATTGTTATCATGGAAGACACTCTTTCTAGTTGCTATTACTTCAGCTAGAAGAGTTTCAGAACTTCATGCACTCAGCTGTCGACCTCCTTATCTGTTGTTCCATAAGGACAGGGTATCTTTACGAACCAACCCGTCCTTTTTACCTAAGATAGCCTCGTCTAACCTAAATCAAAGCATTGACCTCCCTGTGTTTTCCAGAATATTCTAACAGGTCTGAACAAAAATTTCATTGGCTAGATGTTCATCGTCAGTTAAGGTACTATTTGGATAGAACCAAACAATTCAGAAAATCTGACCAGCTGTTTGTCTCTTATGCAGAAGGCAGAAAGGGACTTTCAGTTTCAAAGGTATCATTGTCTAGATGGCTAACATCCCTGATTTCCCTTGTTTATGAAATTAGACACCAAAAGCTGCCTAACAAACCTAAAGCCCATTCTACCAGAGCTTTGGCTACTTCTATAGCCTTCCAAGACAGACTGCCTATTGACACCATTTGTGCAGCGGCTACTTGGGCTACTCCTCACACTTTCATTTCTCATTATAAGTTGGATTTAGCTTCTAGGCATAGAGCTAACTTTGGTTCCACTGTTCTCAAGAGTCTGTTCCGTTAGGCCACCCAGGACAAGGTGCTAGGGGCGGTCCCATCCAGCAAGAATGAAGGCGAGATAGACAACTTAACATATAGAAGTTATGTTCTTACCATAACGTTCCATGTTAGTTGTCTTCTTCCTAACCCCCCCCCCTCCTTCCCCTGGCCTGGACAGACCTAGAGGAGTTTGATTGTGACCTCTCTTTCTACCACCTCTTTACTTTGGGTATATGCTCTGTGCATATTTCCTAGATCAGGATGTAGGTCACCCTTCTCTTCACCCATGTTTATAGAGGTGGATTTTGTTTCTAGTTATTCTGCTACTATTATAAGCTGGGTCTAGCTTACAAACGAGATCTGAGGTAACTCACGCCTAGCATTGTGGGATATAAGGGGAGCCTCGAGCCGGTGGAACCAACTCTCGAGCTTTTAGAGTGGCAGTGGCCGAGATCGCCTCCGAACCCATCCAGCAAGAAGAAGTAAGACAACTAACATGGAACGTTATGGTAAGAACATAACTTCTATTTTTGACCACCACATTGCCACTGTGGTCAGAAAGTCCTTCTATGTGGCACATCTCATTACTAAGGGTTTTGCATCCAGGAAGAAAGAGGTCATTGTCTCCCTCTACTCTTCCCTCATTAGGCCAGTCATCGAGTACAATGCCCCATTTGGCATGTACCTCACTGGACACCTGCAACAACTGGAGAGGCCACAAAGTACCTCACAAAGAGTATCCTAGGCCTTAAACACTTGTCCTATACGGACAGACTCAAAAACAACTCCCAACTATTGTCTTTCTCATATTGCTTACTTAGAGGCAATCGCTGCTTGACTTACAAACCCATGTCTGACCCAGCTCTGTTAGAAGTGCTACATCTAAAGAAATCCCAAGCCCTCCGCACCACATGCTCCAGTAACCTCAACCTCATTATTGCAATCAACAGAACGTGCTGGAGGGACACTCTGGCTAGGCTTATAAATGCCCTAGGGCAGATAGCCTAGTATGAACCTATGAACCTATGAATTCAGCAAGGTTACAAGATGTCTCAGAGAGAAATCCCATCATTCAGGGACATTGCTTCTGTTCCTTCCAACCAAACACTGATGCTTCTTCCTCTCTTGCAGGGTCTCCTTGACCAGGGCACCATAGATCTGGTGCTACCCCAGCAGCTATGAAGAGGCATTTGTTTGACTTTTCTGGTACCCAAAAACAGGATACCAGGAGACCTATGCTGTATTTTTTTCACTTCAACATCTTTCTGGAGGTGCCTTCCTTCAAAATGCTATCCCTTTACTTTCTCTTTAAACCTTCCTTCCTTTCATACTGTCTCAAACTTTTTTTTTCTCCGTAGACTTGAAGGCTGTATACCCGCACACCGGCATCAATCCACCTGCAGAAATTTTCTCAGATTTTATGTCTTTCACTCAAACTTTCAGTTCTCTGTTTTACCCTTTGGTTTATCTGTCACTCCACAGGGTCTTTACAAAGGTCTTTCTCCAGCTGTTGCTTTTGCAGAACTCAAGGAATACAAATTTTTCTTTATCTGGATGACCTTCTTGTCCAAGCTACCTCTCAGGATACTCTACACCTCACCTATATTTCACAGTTTCACTCACAGAGACACTAGGATTCACCTTCAGTCTCCAAAAATCATCTCTTAAACCCTCCCTGGATCTGATTTTTCCTGAGTTTACAAGCTAGATATACAGTTAGTGATGGCTTTTCTCCCATAAAAGAAAGTACAGTCACTCTCCAACTCCTTCCGGTCCTTCAGTGTGTACTTCTACAAGGGAGATCTAAGACCCTTGGGTTACATTGTAGCAACTATTTTAGTGGTGCTTTTTGGCAAGCTACACATGAGAAAAATCCAAATTTCCCTCCTGCCATGTCTGAAGAAAGAATTATGGTGGTGGATATCCCAGATCCAACTAAATCCAAGTCTCCCTTTTTGACCACCCACTCCCAATCTGTAATTGCACACAGATGCATCAGACCTGACTTCGGGAGTTTGGACAGACTTCTCTTCAGTTCAGGACCTGTCCTCTTCTGGCATGGGAACATGCTATAAAGGCATATCTGTTCCTTCTGGTAGTGTACATCCCATCAGTGAACATTGTGTTCTCAGATTCTGTAAACACATCCATTGAAAAGGGAGGTCATCCTGGAAGTAGTCCACAGATGGGGTATTCATCAAATAGGCTTGATTACCTCTACTCTGAATAGACAACTTAAACTGTTTCCCCTCTAGGACTCTTTTTCCCCAGGCCTGGAGGACAAAAATTGTCTTTCTACTGTGGGGGGGAGGTGTACCTGTGTCTTTCCTCTTGTACCTCCTATCCCAGAGATTCTCCTGAAGATCTGTCAAGACAGACCAAACATCTTACCGGTAACTCTCTTCTGGCCCCAGGCAGCACTGGTTTCCCTTCCTTCACCTAGCCAGGGGCAACCATTGCAAGGTATCCTACAAAGTGAACCTACTACAAAGTGAACCTACTTATACTGACAAAGGGCTCTTGGCTTCATCCCATCCTATAGGCTCTCAACCTGACACTGAGGATGATGGTATTTTAGTCCTTTTAGACACCATTTCTCTGGATACATGCTTCAGTTGACAAGAAAACCTACCAGTAGAAAATTTTGCATCTGCAGATGAGAGAGATTTTTAGTCTGGTGTCATAGAAAGAATGAGAACCCCCTTCAGGTATGTCTATGTATACTTGTTAAATCTGGACCTGCTTACTCTTCTATCAAGGCACACCTGTGCCACTTCACCCTCCCTTGCTTTCAAAAGTGTAAACTGAGCAGTTTCTAAAAGTCATCCTTCACTTGAACTGACATACAAGGGCTATTCCACCCCCCTAGGATCTCAGTTTCATTTTAGAAAAACTTGCTTTGCTACCTTTTGAACCTGTGACCTCTGCATCCTTAAAGCTTTGTACTTGGAAAACTATTTTGCTGTTGTCTCTGCCAGAAGACACTCTGAGCCTCAGACCCTTATGGCTGTCCCTCTCCTAATTTTCCATAAGGATAGGTTCTCACTGAGGGCTAACTCTTCTTTTGTGCCCAAAGTGGTCAATGAATTCTCTTTCACTTAGGCTATTTATTTTCGTACCTTCTTCCCAGACCTACAGAACAGAGGTGAGAGACTTCTACACTCATAGATGTACACAGGCAACTAAGATTTTACCTTGAAAACACAAAACACATCAGGAAAACAGACCAGCTTTTTGTCTCCTTTCTGGAAGACAGATTGGGCAACCCAGTCTCTAAGCACACTGTTTCCAGTTGGATCTCAAAATTAATTTCCTTCTGTTATTCCTACCTTGGCAAGTGCCCGCCTTCTCCAGTGAAAGCATATTTCTCCAGAGCAGTCTACTCATGTGGTGCTTTCTTCAAGGTTGTTGCTTCGAGAGCCATTGTGAAAGCAACAACTTTGTCCTTTACACACCTTCACAAAACATTACAGGGTGGACAACTTTTGCCTGATTTGTACTAGTTGGATTAGTAGACGGCTCAATTGTCTCCTATCCATCAACCCTTTCCAACTCTAAGCTTTGAGATTCACCCAGTAGCACTGGAATACTGCAGCAGTGATCTAGGGAAGGACATAGTACAGTTGTGTAAGATCTTGCCATAACAGTAGATGTCATAGTTGTCGCTGTTACAGTATTGCATCCCTCCCTACATCACCCTACTTTGTACGTATCCTTACACTTGTGGGAGCTGCCACTTTTCCCTCCTCTTTGCTGACCTTGTTTCTTAGGTCTGTTACTCAGGCTTGTCCAGGGGTTCCTGGCTTGTGATAGTTTGAGGTTCTTACACTCCTGCATTCACTTAAGCACTCTGTGCCTACAAGCTTCAGACTTGGGTCATGCACAGTGGATGTACTAGGGTGGAGAATGTTTTGACTTTGGTACACTGGCCAGACCTCTGACCTCTGGCTACCTCGGCAAGATAACCGAGTAGTATTAGAATATGGTAAGATCTTACACAATTGTACTACTTTTCTACCTCACAAAAGTGAAGTTTTTCTTATTATATTCAGAAGTTCTACTGATGGTGTTGCTCAGCTAATGCATCAACGTATGAAGGATCATAGTTATGTCTGAAGTCAGTTGGAAACCATTAATATTCTGTAGTCCTATCTCGCCTTCATTTTTACATATGGGTTCAGAGCCTATTACAAAGTTCGAAGTCTCTCAGTTGGCTCGTGGCAAGGTAGGTATCCCATAGTGCACTAGTAAGAATCCCCAGATCTCGTTTGTCACGTCTACGAGTTCAGAAGTGCTTTCTTTCTTGGCTGTGGCTAAGTTGGATTTTCTTAATTTTTCTATTTCTTTATCTACTTCTTATTTTTGACAAGATTAGTAGTTTTAATATAATTAGCGTAACTGTTGTTATTATAGTAGCAAATTAGTTGCGTGTTTTTGAATATTTGCAAATTTGTTGTTGAAAACTTGTTGGCCGACGCCTCTGCAGGCCCTTCTTCTTGATGAGTGGTATCCCTTCTTCGGTGTGCTAGTTTTTTTTTTTTTTTTTAATATTCAGATCTCTTAGGCATAGGTTCGTGTTTTGGTTAGGACCTATTCTAGCCTTGTGTTTTTGACTAGAATAAGTAGTTTAAAATCGATAGCTGTATGCAGTGTTTCTCTATCAACTCTTTTTAGCTATTTAGAGTGTTTGTTGCATTTATTGCAATTGTTGTTGCAAATTGTTGACGTAGCTTACTCGTCTGTTAGGGCTAAGCCCATTTAAGTTAGAGGACCTAATCCTCTGTCTTTGCTCATCCTTGTGTGGTGTTCTTCAGCAGGTCTAGGCCTGTTTAAGTTAGAGGACCTAGTCCTCTGTTGTTTTTTCCTTGTGTGCAGTACTTTTTTTTGCAGGGCTAGGCCCGTTCAAGTCAGAGGACCTTGTCTTCTCTTCCTGCTTTTCCCTCTTATGATAGTTTGTTCGTGACAATATGTCCAAGGAATCAAAGGATCATAAACCTTCGGGTTTTAAAAAGTGTCTCGAAGGTTTTCAAAAAATGTCCTTGACTGATGGACATAGTATTTGTGTTTACTGCCTGGGAGCCGTACATCTTCAGTTGACATGTTCTTTTTGCCACTCCTTTAGTTCTCGGGTTCTCCAGGAAAGGAAGAACAAATTGATCCTAAAAGGGCTCCTTAAGCCTTCCTTTGAGGAGGATTTAGCCAGCTCTTCATCACTGCATTCCAGCTCTCCCTCTTCTAAAAAAGAGAAGGTCAAGTTGGCAAAGAGACAGTCTCCCACACCGGCTATTTTATCTGGACCTCCACAAAAAATTACAAAATTGGACAAACCTTCTACCTCTTTGGCTCCACTGTCCTCAGAGCCGGTCGAAGTTATCGACATCGACACTCCAGTATCGGCCCCAAGTTTTTCGGAGCCGACTACTGAACACTTACCTTTGAGCCAGTCTAGAGAATTATTACTGGTTTCCCCAACTCTCAGATCTCCGTTTTTACAGAGATCTAGATCACCTACCTTGTTTTCCAGATCCTCCAAGAGTCTTTCTGAAGATGATGTAGAGATAGTAGTGCTTAGACTCTTGAAGTCATTGGCGCTAGCTAATTTGTTGCCGGCTCTGACCCAATCAGTTCCGGAGCCATCTAAGGCCATACCTCCTGCTTCTGTTCCTCCTTCGAGCCATGTCGGTCCTTTGGAGCCAGAGCTATCTGTGCCACTTGTTGTGGAACCGTCTGTTCCAGCATCTGTATTGTCTGTCTTGGAGCCGAGTTCCTCTCTGACACCTTCGGCGCCGTCCTTGGTGTCCGGGAGTCTAAGCTCACCAGTCGCCCTTGACAGGGATGCTTGGACCCGAACTTCATCGGTTCCGAGCCTACCTCTCGGTGTGTCTGCTTGGTTGAGCTCGGATCCTACATCTATCTCAGAGCCGGTCGCTTTGGAGCCGAGGGCTACTTCCGCTTCCTCAGAACCGGGGGTGTCCTCGGAGCAGGAGAGATATGCCTTTGAGATGATGAGGAGTGTGCTGTCTAGGTCTTCAGCTCCACACATGGGTACCGATGCTCTTCCTCCTCAAGCTCCGACCTTTGTCTCAGCACCATTTCACTTATCTTTGTATCCAGACGCCTGGCACGACATCACCCAAGACAAGTGGGTACAAAGAATAATTTCCTGAGGATACGCCATACCCTTCTCTTTTCCACCTCATCCCACCAAGAAAATCCCAGATGTTCCACCCAATCACAGGGATCAAGCAACTATAGAAGTCCAAAAGTTGCTTCAAAAGAGAGTCATTCAAACCATCCCCACAGACCAGATAGGATTTGGAACTTACTCCAAATTCTTTTTAGTGCCAAAACGAACAGGGGGACTGGAGGCTTATTTTGGATCTCAGCAAGTTAAACGAATCAGTGAAGAAGTCCAAGTTCCGAATGGTAACACTGCAATCTATATTCCCTCTGTTAGGGAAAGACAATTTGATGTGCTCCATAGACCGCCAAGATGCGTACTACCACATAAAAATGGACAGAGCATCGAGGAGTCATTTACGCTTCTGGCTGGGAGCCAGCCATTACCAATTTCGTGCTCTGCTTTTTGGTCTCACCACAGCCCCCATGGTGTTTACCAAATGCATGGTGGTAGTAGCGGCTCACTTGAGACATCTTGGATTCCAAGTGTTTCTGTACCTGGACGACTGGCTCCTGACTGCCACCACCAGGCACCTACTTCTACAAGCCAGGGATTCAACCATCTGAGTCTGCACTCAGCTAGGGATTACTATAAATTGGGAAACGTCTGCCTTGTCGCCCTCTCAATATGTGACTTTTATAGGCGCAGAAATAGACACAGTCGCAATGATGGCTCGCCTTCCTGCAGACTTAATACAAAATCTAAGACAACAGATATACAGCCTGCTTCCCCAGTACAAAGTCAAAGCGAAGACCGTGCTCAAACTTCTAGAAACCATGGCCTCTACTATAACTCTAGTTCCACTAGCCAGACTACATATGAGAATTCTACAATGGCTACTCTTTTTCCCAGTGGTCTCTTCAACAACTGCCTCTGTCTCATCCCATTTTGATAACAGAATCTTGCACCTTCGTTGGTGGATCCAGTCCAGTCAACTAACTATAGGGACACCATTCATTCCTTGTCAACCCGTTGCTACTGTGACCACGGATGCCTCCCAGATTGGGGGGGGGGGGTCATTATCTAGGAAGGACAGTCCAAGGCACACATGGCAAGAACACAAGGCCCACTTGCATATCAATATCCTAGAGATGAGAGCAGTGCTACTAGCATTGCAAGCACTTCACAATTTTCTTCCTGTAGGGACAATAGCAATCCAATCGGACAATATGTCAGTGGTATGGTATATAAGCAAACGGGGGGGGGGGGGAGCCAGATCCTACCCCCTATGTCAAGAGGCTCTTCGTGTTTGGCAGTGGGCGATATCTTCCCAACGCTTTTTAGTTGCAACGCATATCCCAGGGACAACCAGTGTGATAGCAGACAAGCTCAGCAAGGCAATCGTGATGCCTCACGAGTGGTCTCTGAATCAGAAAGTCGCGGAACAGATTTTCTGCAAATGGGGACAGCCTTGCTGCTATCTGTTTGCCAGCCCAATGAACGCCAAATACAGCAGCTACCCCCCCCCCCCCCCCGGGGGAGACACCAAGAGACGCACTTGTTCACAATTGGCCCTCGGGACTTATTTATGCCTTTCCTCCCTTTCCGCTAATATTGAAAGTGATCCAGAAAGGAAAGACCTTGGGAAGCCGAATGATTCTTATCACTCCTTACTGGCCTCATCAGATTTGGTTCCCCTTTCAAGGGCCTCACCTTCTAGACTATCCATGGACTCTGGATCCAGTACCAGACCTTCTGACACATATCAGGCACCTTCCATCCCGGTCTCCACACCCTCAACTTGACAGAGTGGCTGCTCCACTTCCATCCCTAGTCAGGCTTCATGATTTCTCCCCAGCAGTTGCACATATCCTGACGTCTTTTCACAAGCCTTCTACTAGAAAATTGTATGCTAGCAAATGGAAAAGATTTTCTCTCTTGGCATAAGAAAAAACATAGATCCTTACACAGCCTCCATTCCCTTAGTGTTAGAATTCCTAACTGAACTTTTTCATCAGGGATTAGCTGCTGCTACAATCAAAGTTCAATTAGCAGCGATCTCCAATTTTCATTTGAGACAACATGAACCTAACCTTATGGCTCACAGATTGTGTAAATCATTTTTAAAAGGCACTACCTTGCTAAGATCTCCCTGGGATCCAAATTTTTGTTTTTTCTAAACTTACTTCCCTGGGATCCAAATTTTTGTTTTTTCTAAACTTACTTCCCCACCTTTTGAACCTGCACATACTTGTGAATTAAAGTTCCTTTCATGGAAGAACATTTTTCTGGTAGCAATTACATCCGCCAGAAGAGTGTCAGAGTTGCAAGCACTTTCAGTCAAACCTCCTTACTTGATTTTTCAGAGAGACAGAGTTTCCCTTTGTACAAATCTGTCCTTCATCCCCAAGGTTTGTTCTCAATCTAATATGAGTCAAACTGTTGAACTGCCAGTCTTTTTTCCTAATCATTCAAACAAAGCAGAATACAAGTTTCATCAACTTGATGTCCACAGACAGTTAAGGTTCTATCTACATAGAACCAAGGAGTTTAGGAGATCAGACCAATTGTTTGTATCTTTTTCAGAGACGAGAAAAGGTGTGCCAGTCTCCAAGATAACATTATCAAACTGGATTTCAAGTTGTATATCTTTTATTTACTCCTCTAGTGGTAAAGAACTCCCGTTTAAAATTAAAGCTCATTCCGTATCCACATCTGCTGCCTTTCAAGCCAGAATTCCAATGGATATTACATGCGCAGCAGCAACTTGGGCTACCCCTCATACTTTCATTACTTATTACAAATTGGATCTGGCCTCCAGGGGCAGAGCCTCCTTTGGTTCAAAGGTTCCTAGGAGTATATTCCCGTAAGCCACCCAAGAAAAAGGTGCTAGGGACGCTGACCCATATGTAAGAATGAAGGCGAGATAGGACTACAGAACATAAAGATGTTATGTGCTTACCATAACGTTCCATGTTTGTAGTCCATTTTGCCCTTCATTCTTACGAACCCACCCTCCTATCCCCGTCCATGTATCCTTGGGGGATCTGGAGACAAGGTAATATCTATCTTGTGGAAATACCTTCTATCACTTTTTTAGACAGCAGCAAATAAGATCTGGGGATTTTTAATAGTGCACTGTGGGATACCTACCTTGCCACGAGCCAGCTGAGAGACTTTGAGCTTTGTAATCGGCCGAGTCAGAGCCGAGGATTGGCTCCGAACCCATATGTATGAATGAAGGGCGAGATGGACTACAAACATGGAATGTTATGGTGAGAATATAACTTATTTTTATCTGGTTCTGGTCCCATAATTTATGGTAGTTGGGGCCAGCCCATACACATTTACCTTTGGCTTTGGGATTTGCAGACAGCATTGATGGTTCATTTACATAGCTGTACCATGCACAAGAGTGCTATAGCAACAGTGGTGGGGTAAGCCACAAACAAGGGAGCTTGAGTGCATTTTTTAATATCTACCAGCCCTACTTCATGGGATATTACTTATCATTCCCACCTAGATTGCCTAGACCCATCTTTTGCAGTCCACAGATTGAACGATGTTTGTTTGTGTCTTTCGGCTTTTCCCAGTTAGGGGTCACCACAGCGGAACTCCGGTCCACTAATGATTGGCAGTTGATTTTTACGTACCGGCTTGCCAGGCCTGACGCACAACCTTCAACGAAGGTATGCCCATTCACGCATGTCTCCACGCAGAAGAAGCTCTCGCTAAGAATCGAACCGGACAGCGTCTTACTGTGAGGCGACAACGTTACCGCACCACCACCACCACGGGTCTACAGATTGAACGATGTACATGTTTCAATACGTAGGCAACTTATTCCAGTCTTGCATAGTCAACATTTAGTGAGTGCACAGTCTGTGAGCAGACATTTATTTTTGGACTTTCTCAGTTTGAGTGTCATAATGAAGAAATGTCATTTACAAAGTTGCTAGTGGAATCATTGCCTAGGTACAGTGTTGGACACTGCTGATGAGGTTATTTCAGACTCAGAAAGAGTCAGAATTTATTCTTTTTCATTTGACAGATTTTCTGAAGGTACTGAGATGTGTAGTGTCCAGCATAGTGATGATGCAGCATGCTGGGCTGCAGATGAGAAAAAGTCCCTGGGGTCATGGCATGCATTCTTTAAGTCAACCAGTTCTTTTGATCCTTTGACTTCAGGGTAAGCTTCTTTGGCAGGTGATGTGAGCAGACCATAACCAAAGGAAATGTTTTCTTCAGCTTTATAAAAAAAGATATTTCATTCCATCCTAGGTCATTTGTTTCTTCCAGAGCTTACTGGCTTTCTTTGCAGTATTCCCTGAACTGCATCATTTCTTACCTGTATAATGTGTTTCAGTACAAAATCATATTATGTACTGTATAGCACACTGTATTCCAATTAAACTTAGTTTTGCTATATTTTATTCTGATGTGGAGTCCCCCTCTTGGAGTTACCCAGTCACCTTTTAGCTTTAATTAATTTTGTGTTAATTTCAATGATTCAGTTTTTTATTTTATGAGGACCATGTAAGAGATTAAGTTGTACAAGACAGCTGGCAAGGTTGAATGGCAGCAGTAGCAATCATTTTTCTTAGCATTCATAGATACTTTTTAACTAGTTCTTCTGAATTTGATTGCCCCAGCTGCATATGACGTATTAGCAAACAAAAGGATATGCATGGGAAGTCTAGTTAAAACCATGTAAACACATACCAAAGACAGTTGGTTGCACCAGGGTTTCTGGGGTTCTGAGCCCAGTTGTCAGTGGGATGTATGTCTTCCTTCTTATTTACAGAGACTTTGGTAGAATGTGTTGTGGAGTAGACCATCCGAACACTAAAGCAGTGTCCACAAGAACTTCTTTTTCTACTTAGGATGGAGAGTGGGCAAACAAATTTTACAGATTTTCTGTATTAACATTAGATTTTTTTTTCCTGCATGCACTGGTTTGTTCAGCTTGTGCTTGTTGACCTATTAATTTATCTTATTCTACATAGCTTTGCCCCACCTCACCTGAAGGAGAGATTAGCCTTTTGGTCACTACAACTATTGGTGGAGTAGTAAGAGCCAAGAGGGACACCATGTAGTTGTCATTCACAACTGGCAGGGATTTTTATGAATTTGTTCCTTAGGCTGGTTTTGTTAATCGTACATGCAGTTCATGCAGATGTTTGCTGTTATTGTACCTTTACTTAGTGCCACATGCAGTTTTCCATTGTTTACGAGCAGGCTCATTCATTAGCTGTGCATTTGACCATAACCTTCTTGTCTCCATCAGAGAATGCTCTTATGGCATAAAGCCATGCCTGTTCCCCTACTGATAGGAGAAGAAAACTGCCCTTTGGCTTCTCAGTCCTGCCCCTATAGGCTCGCTTATCATACTGTGTCATAGTCAGGGTTACAGACTGTACGTTACTCCTGAAAGGGAAGAAAAAAGATTGGGAAATAATTTTACGTTGTGCAAGCCAGATGTGTGTGACCTTGCAACACCGTTTTACCTAAGTGCTCAGACTCGGAGAAGTTGTTGCACTGTTTCACTGAGCAGGTATGAAGGCTTCCAGATTTAAACAATTGGCATGAATGCTGAGCAGAAATAAGATGGATTAGAACATATTATAGCATGTGCTTAATTTTTTAATTGTCATTTTGTTCATTGAATGTAACAGCATTTTTTTCCCTCCTAGAACATAGTATTCCTACATCAGTTGACTTTGTGTGCGATCCTGCCCATGCTGTAGCGTCTTTTAATACTGGCAGCATTTTTATTTATGATCTAGAAACATCACAGCCTGTAATAGGACTCTCATCACAAGTTGACAGTGGTATGTATACACTGTTGTCTTTTTCTCTGTGTTGCTTCACTGTACAGTTCTTTTGTTTCCTCCTTACTTGTGTCTTATTTTATTTTTGTTTGTATTTTGAGTTAACTGGTTAACCTTAGATGTGAGAGTGTTCAATCTCGCCTTTGTTCTTACACATGGGTTCGGAGCCGATCCTCGGCTCCGTGCCGGCCGACTGCAAGCTCTGCATCGAGAAGAAGCTCGAGGTCATCTAATACCCACAATCCCCCTCTGCCTTTACCTCAGATCTAGTTTGCCGCTGCTGCGTTTGCATCGCTGGGAGCTAGCTCGAGCATCTGAAGTTAAGATATAACTTATTTTGTTATATTTTATTGGATATTTTTGTGTTCTCTTGATACTAGAAAAGATTACTTGATATACTGTGTGTTTGTGTGTTTGAGTAGGTTAGATTCTCGGTACCGTTAATTTTATTAATCGGTTAGAGTTTTCAGGGCCTACCAACCCTTCTTATATTTGAACCGGACTCGACTTTTAAATCGGATTTGACACTAATTTATCGGATTTGACTATTATACTGGACTTGTCTTTTTCTTGTAAAATGTCTGATAAGGTAAAATCAGGTTTTAAGCGTTGTCAGTGTGGCCAAAAAATGTCAGTGACTGACAACCATAGTTCCTGCGTCTACTGTCTTGGCCCTCTCCACTTACAAGAGGACTGTTCTATCTGTCACTCTTTTAGTGGGAGGGTCATGACAGATAGGCGCAGGAAACTGATGGACAGAGGTTTATTAAAACCTTCTTTCCAGGAGGCTCTGGATGCTTCAGACCAGGCATCCAAATCCTCGAAGGAATCGAAGACATCGGAGCCCAAGTCATCGGCTCCGAGCTCTTCGGGTAAAGTTAGATCACCGGTTCCACAGACTTCGGGGCCGAGTGTTCAACTGTTGGCAGTGTCCGAGCCTCGAGTCTTGGAACCGGTGACGGAGCTCCCTCCACCGACCCTGTTGAGGTCGGCTCCGTCTTCGATCCCTTCGACTCGTTCTTCCAGGCCCCTCTCCAACACCGATGTGGACCGTGTGGTGCAGAAATTGATGGAGAATACGGACTTATCCAAGCTCATCTCGGTCTCCTCTCAGTTGGTGTCGAGACTTGAAGGCCTTCCACTGTCTCCATCTGTTCCTCCTCCGAGACCTGTCCAGTCTTCGGAGCCAGAAGAAGCTGAACTGATGATTGTGGAGCCATCGGTGCCAGAACCGTCTTTTTCTCGGTCGGCACCATTCACCTCGACTCCATCCGATCCGGTACTGGAGTCTCGGAGCCGAAGATCCATCCTTGGTTCCGGGACCGAGAGTCGGACTGATTTTTCGGTTCCGACTCTCCCTCTCGGAGCTTCGGCGCGGATCGACTCGGTTCCGTCCTCGGGGTCGGTGCCTTCGGTTCCTGTTTCGGGGATTCTTCCCATTTCTTCGGAACCGGGAGATACCTCGACTCGGGACCCGGGGGCCTTCGACCTCATGAGGAAGGTGTTGTCTACCCAGACAACCACATCAGCAGGGACAGCTTCTCCTCCCCATAAAGGACCGTTATCCTCCTCTGCACCTACGGCTACATCCAAGCGTCGAGCACCGGTGTCTCAGCCACCCCTGGAGGTGCCCCTCTTCCTCGGAGGCTTCTTGGATGCTCCCCGAAGAAGTCCCTAGGAAAAGATTGTGTAAGAGGAGACACTTAGATTCTCCACAAGAATCTTTGACATCCAATACTGACTTGGATGAGTCAGAAGGGTCCCCTAAGTCACCTTCAGAAGATGTCTCCTTTTCTGACATCTTGGAGATCCTAAAACAGAGAGGTGACTGGCAGTCCCTCCCCCCTTCTGAGGATGAGTCAGTCTTGCTGAAGGCATTTGGTGCTCGCCCTTCCTCCTCCTGGGTCACTCCGCCCTTCGATGAGTTAATGGAGTTGATTGCTCGAAGGGCGTGGGAGACACCTGACACGGTGGAACCAGTCCCTAGGAAGCCTAATAAGTACATCACTGCACCCCAGGACAAGGCTTTCCTCACTAAAGGAGTTCCAGTGGACGCCATGGTGGTGGCAGCGGCCACGAAAAAGGAGATGTCGGAGTCTTCCTCATCTGTCCATCCGCCTAACAGAGATTCTAGGACCATGGACAGATACGGGAAGCGCATTTTTAGTTCAGCGGCTTTCTCTATGCGTTCCCTGAACTATTTGACTCATTTTACACGCTTACAGAGGGATCTAGTCAAAGAGTTGGGAGATACCCTCCAGGGTACTACAGATGCTGCGGTTTCAGAGAAAGTTACAGCACATCTCAATACCCTTACATCCATTGTAAACTCGTCCATGAGGCTGATATCATACGCAGCCGAAGGATCGAGTAGGGCAGCGGCTTCAGCGATTGCTCTTCGTAGGCAATCCTGGATGCGCTTATGTTCGTTTGCGGAAGCCTTCAAGTCTTCCTTTACTAACGCCCCATTTGATGGAGCCACACTCTTTGGCCCTAAAGTAAAGGAGACCCTTACCCGGTGTGAGCAGGAGGGAAAGACTCTGTCTGCTGTCGGAGTCCGTTTTTCCACCCCTTCTAGACCGTACCCCAAAGGGCAACGTGGTGGGAAAATGTGGTTTCGAAAACCCCAAGGATCTTTCCCAAACACACAGGGTGATGCCCCCTCTAGAGGCAGAGGAGGGGGCAGAGGTGGAAGACGCCGCCCGGGCGGCAGAGGGGGTCCGCAAAACCAAGGTGACAGGGATACCCCCCCTGGGAAGCCTTTTCAGCACTCCTGAGAGGAGGCCCGACTGTCCTGCTCTGGAGGCAGTCGGGGGTCGCTTAGCTTTATACCCTCAGGCCTGGCAAAACCTTACTTCAGACAACTGGGTAAAAAGCGTTGTTACCAGAGGTTACAAAATCCCTTTTCTATCCGCCCCCATTCCAAAAAGAAAACTCCCAGATGTACCACCCCATCTGCGAGAGCCAGCAGCTACGGAAATTTCAAAGCTGCTAGAAAAAAGAGTCATCCAACCAGTCCCAGCAGACCAAATAGGATTCGGAACTTACTCAAGGTTCTTTTTAGTTCCAAAGAAGACAGGGGACTGGAGGCCGATCCTGGACCTAAGCGATCTCAACACCTTTGTCAAGAAGGAAAAGTTCCGAATGGTCACGCTTCAATCGATCCTTCCATTCTTACAGAAGGACGACTGGATGTGCTCAATAGATCTGAAGGACGCATACTACCACATCAAAATGGCCAGGGCGTCCAGGGATCATTTGCGCTTCCGGCTGGGAGCCAGTCACTATCAGTTTCGGGCCCTGCCCTTTGGTCTGACCACAGCCCCCAGGGTTTTCACCAAATGCATGGCAGTGGTAGCGTCTCATCTGAGGCGCCTAGGATTCCAGGTGTTTCCGTATCTGGACGACTGGCTCCTGTCTGCCACCACCAGGCGTCAACTGATACAGGCCAGGGATTACACCCTACAACTTTGTACACACCTCGGAATTTCAGTAAATTTCGAAAAATCTTTGCTACAGCCATTACAGCATATCTTATTCATAGGAGCGGAATTAGATACGCATCATTTAGTTCTAAGACTTCCTACAGAAAGGATAGTAGCACTTCAAAACAACATTTCTCTTCTGCTGTCGTCCAAAAAGTCTCCGGCAAAGCTTGTTCTGAAAGTCTTGGGTCTCATGGCAGCTTCTCTTATTGCAATACCATTGGGAAGACTGCACATGAGAGTGCTACAATGGCTTCTGTTTGCACAATGGTCATTCCAACAACTTCCTCTGACCCACGAAATATTGATAACGAAAACATGCAAATCACACCTAACGTGGTGGTTACAGACTTGCAACCTGTCCAGCGGAAGACCATTTGTGCTACCCGCACCGTCAGCGACGATAACCACGGACGCTTCCCTGATAGGGTGGGGGGGCATCTTTCAGGGACAGACAGTCCAAGGCGAATGGACCAATCTGGAGTACAATCTGCACATCAATGTTCTGGAGTTGAGGGCAGTGTTTTGGCGTTGCAACACTTTGCTCCCCTTCTTCCTCCAGGGACCATTCCACTTCTGACAGACAACATGTCCGTAGTCTGCTACATAAACTTGCAAGGGCGAACCAGGTCTTTCCAACTATGCAGAGAGGCCATGAGAATTTGGCAATGGGCGGAGTCCACGGTCGCTTTCTGATCGCAACGCACATCCGGGGTCATCCAGCGTCATAGCCGACAGGCTGAGCAGAACAATACTGTTGCCTCACGGTGGTCCTCAAACAGACAGTTGCGAGAAGGATTTTTCGGAAATCGGGCCAGCCTACCTGCGATCTGTTAGCGTCTCCAATGAGCCAAATGCAGGAGCTACTTTGCCCTATTACCCCTCCAGGGAAGTCCCCAGGGGCGCTGGTGCACGATTGGCCCCGGGTCTCCTATATGCTTTTCCTCCATTTCCCCTGATTGCAAAGTTTCTACAGAAAGCCAACAACCTTCAGAGGACTATTATCCTCATTGCCCCGTTCTGGCCTCGTCAAATTTGGTTCCCCTTTCTATTGCATCACCGCATTCGGGGACCTTGGATGCTGGACCCAGAGCCAGATCTACTGACCCACTCGTCAGGAGTTCCTCACCCATCTCTAGAATCTCTCCATCTAGCAGCTTGGCTGCTCCGCTTCCCTTTCTAGCCAGGTCTGTTCCCCTTACATCGGCGGTTCAAGATATTTTAGTGGCTTCTCATAAAGTTTCCACTACAAAGACTTACACCAGTAAGTGGAAACGTTTTGTCTTCTGGTAGTCACATCATTTGGACCCTGTTATAGCTCCGTTAAACAAGATTTTGGAGTTCTTAACTGAACTATTTCATGAGGGAGCTTCCCCTGCTACTTTAAAAGTACAGTTAGCTGCCATTTCTAACTATCATGTAGAGGAATGTGGTGCCTATTATGGCTCACAGACTTTGCAAAGCCTTTTTAAAAGGTTCTTTTCATATCAGACCACCAGTCAGAAGTCCGACATCACCGTGGAATTTGAACCTGTTACTCTCTAAATTGATGTTGCCACCCTTTGAACCAGCCTCAAGTTGCACATTGAAATTTTTGTCATGGAAAACTCTATTTCTAGTGGCCATTACATCTGCTAGGCGAGTGTCTGAGCTTCAGGCTCTTTCTGTCAGACATCCTTATTTAATATTTCACTCGGACAGAGTATCCCTACGCACTAATCCATCCTTTCTCCCCAAAGTTTGCTCTTCTAGTAATATTAATCAGTCCATTGAATTACCCACCTTCTTTAAGAACCACTCTAATAAATTGGAGTATATGTTGCACAAACTGGATGTCCATAGACAACTCAGATTTTATTTGGATAGAACAAAAGATCACAGGAAGTCTGATCAACTATTTGTAGCTTTTGCTGACAGCAGAAAGGGTCTTGCAGTTACGAAACGAACTCTTTCCAAATGGCTAACTGACTGTATCACATATGTTTATGAGGCCTCTGATCAAACATTATCAGTCAAACCCAAAGGACATTCCACCAGATCAGTTTCTACATCCTTGGCTCACGCGGCTCGCACCACTAGACACTATCTGTGCGGCTGCTACTTGGGCTAAACCACATACATTTATCTCTCATTACAAAGTGGACAGGGTTTCTAGGGATAGGGCAACCTTTGGTTCCACTGTGCTCAAGAACGTTCTCCCTTGAGTTCCTCAGGATCATGGAGCTAGGGACGCTACCCATGTGTAAGAACAAAGGCGAGATTGAACACTCTCACATAAAGAAGTTATGTCCTTACCATAACGTTCCATGTGGAGTGTTCATCTCGCTATGAATTCCTCCGCCCTCCCACCCTTAGGAAGAACGTTCAATTTGGTGCCTGGTCTGGAGTATTCTCCTTCTGCTGTTGCATTGGTGGTGTTATTATCATACACTTGTGTATGTTTGTATATATGTACATGTATGTATATAGATTTGGCATGTGTGCGTGTTTTTTTATGTCTGGTTTGCTTGCAAACTAGATCTGAGGTAAAGGCAGAGGGGGATTGTGGGTATTAGATGACCTCGAGCTTCTTCTCGATGCAGAGCTTGCAGTCGGCCGGCACGGAGCCGAGGATCGGCTCCGAACCCATGTGTAATAACCAAGGCGAGATGAACACTCCACATGGAACGTTATGGTAAGGACATAACTTCTTTTTTTATGCATTTGTTTAATGAATTGAACTATTTTGTACTGTGTGGCTAATCAGTATTTTTCAAACAGATATTAATATAAGATTAGAGTGCACACACATATCAGGACGTTTTGCTCAAATTAAAATCAAAGGTAGAACCAATAAAAACAGCACTGAAAAAAATCATAGGTATTCACCAGGTTATTATCGCTGAGGATCTTAAGAAGCCTAACCTTACATTCCCATGGTAGTTTTTTGGCCCTTTTGTATAGTGCATGAAAAATGCAGAGGCAGGCAGTGCAAGGATTTGTTGGGACATTTACTTGTTACCTCTGTACACTAGGGTCATAGGTGCTAAACCAGAGGTAAATTTGTTAATCTCCCTTCCACTCATGTAAGTTATGTTTGAAGAGAGTAAGTGAGGTAATTTGCTTTATGTGAAGTGGAAGACAGTTCCATAGAAGCGGTATTCTCTGATATATGTGCCTGTCCCTCCAACATGTCCTATTTATTTTTCAAAAGAGATTGAGATCCCTTGAGCATGTGTTCACTCTAACATTAGACTTTGAATGTGTGTTAGATCGGAAGGGTTGGGGACTTTTGAGGCTCTATATTGAAGGCAGAGTTCAAATCCTAACAGCTTGTAAGAAATTGAGAAGTTGGACAAGGTTTGAAAAGATCTGTATACTTTTTATTGTTTAGACCCTTGATCTTTTAGTGGGGAAGCATTTCAGTCTTTCCAGATGTTCTTCATCCCACATTGCTGCAGTCCTAACACTAGGGTAGTCCGCTGTCCCAGTCGGCCCGAATACCAAAGTATAAGGCTGACGTCGGTCAGGGCGCATTAGTCTGACGTCAGGACGTCAGGGTACAAATGCGCATGACCGACGTCATATCCTCAGTCTTTTTTGCCGCATGGTCCGATGCAGAAGCAGTATTGCGAGTGCAGGTTGGCGTTCTGAAATTTTCTGAAGTCGGAGTTTCAGACCGAATCAAAGTTGGCTAAGTACCCGTTGGAATATTTTGTTTTTCTTGCCTCAGTATTTAACCGGATGTCAGAAAAAGTGAATAATTGTATTTCTTGTGGGAAACAGATACCTCATAGGGATTACCATACCTTGTGTATACCTTGCTTAGGGCCTGGGCACGACGCTGGCGGATGTCGCTCTTGTGCTAGCTTTAACAACCGCACCATTAAGCCAAGGTTAGACCGTGCCACGTTAGTTTTGGGAAGCGTTGTAATTATAAAATGCCGTCGGATGCTCCGGCGCCGCTTCGTCAAAAGCGCAAGGACAAAGCAGCAAAGCCTAGGTTGGAAGAGCCGTCTGTCCCGGACGTCGGTTCTTTAGAGGGCTCGGTGGAGCCGGAGGTTCTGCCAGAAGTCTCTTTGGAGTCTCAGGGAGAGACTTTACTGTTACAGGATGTTTCCTCTCAGGAGGTAGGCCAGGCTGAGGGGGCTTCTCAGGTAACTGTTCTCCCCTCCCTTCCTAAGGTGGTTAGGCCCTCCACTTCTGTTTCCAAGGCTTCTTGAGAGGCAGGCCAGCTTTAACTTCAGTGGGGTTTCTCCTAGTTCTTCAGGGTCTCTGCCTAAGAAACATATGCTTAAAATGGCAGAAGATTTGATTACTATGATTAGAGGTTCTATGCCCCCTCCTGATAAGAGGCCTAGGGTGGAACCTGAGCTTGAGAGTTTTGAGCAGTGTTCGGAGGCTTCTGAGTCTTCGGCTGAAGACTTGCAGGAGTATCCTCCTTATTCGGATTCTGATGTAGATGATTCTACTCCTTGGCTTCTCCTCCTGAGGATTTTTCTTTTCAGAGACTCTTCATTCCATGAGGAGCATTTTAAATGGGAAGGTCAAGATTTTTCTGATTCCAGGAAAAGGCTAAGGGAATTTTGTTTTACCCCAGCACAGGCCTTTGGCTATACCTCCTGTTCTGGATGTGGTGGAAGATGTTTTGCAGAGGCTTCCCTGAACCCTGATTCTTTGCCTCCTGCTCCAGTTAAACGGATAGGTATTATAGGGTGCCTGAAGCTCATAAGTATCTTTTAAGAGTCCTAGGGCAGACCCAGAAACCGTTTCTCAGGGGCCTAAAGGTGTTAAGGCTTCTGTTGTTAAAAATCCTGTTCCTCCTGATAAAGAGGCAAGGGCTTTGGATAGATGGGGAAAGAAGGTGTATACTTCTTCCACTTTAGCCATGAGGGCTTTGAATTGCCAGTTCCACATGTTAAAATACCAAAATTATCTCCTTTCACAATTGAAGTCTAAGGTGGATGCTCTGGCGGAAGGTATTGAGTGTAAAGAGTTGCAGGATTTAGTTCATGTTTCTGAACAGGTGGGTAAGCATTCTTTGCAATGTGGTTTTGATGCTGTACAGGCCTCTTGAGGGTGGCTGCCACTGGTTCTGTTCTTCGCAGGCACGCCTGGTTGAGGGATCAGAATTTGGCTGAGCATGTTAAGACAAGGATTTTAGATGCTCCATTACAATCTGATGTGTTGTTTGGTTCGCCTGTGGAAGCAGTTTTAAAGAAAATGGAGGACAAGGCTAAGTCTATGCAGACTGTTAAAGATTTTTGCAGGTTCAGCCTCCAGTTTAGTAGAAATTGGCCTACTAAGGGGTGGACATATCCTTCTTATGATTCCCAGTCTAGGGGTAGGTCTAGACGTGGCAGGGGCAGAGCTCAAGGTTCTTTTAGGCCTAGAACAGGGAGTTCACCTGCTCAGTCTTCTGGTGAGGGCAAGGGTCAGTCCTTTCGTAAACAGACCCAATGACCTGCCTTTTCAGCTGCCAGAGCCTTCTCATCTGGCAGCACCTTTGGGAGGAAGGCTGGCACTTTTCAAAGAAAATTGGAGTTTAATTACCCAAGACAGATGGGTATTGGATATTATTCACCACGGTTACAGGTTTTATTTCCATACCTTGCCTCCTTTCAAAGGCATGCCAGACATTCCTCCTCTACAAAGAAAAGAGGCTCACAAGAAAATTTCTCTGTTACTTCAAATAGGGGCCATTCAGCCGGTTCCTGTGCCAGAAAGGGGCCTAGGATTTTATTCTCGCCTGTTCCTAGTACCAAAAAAGGGAACACGTGGAGACCAATTTTGGATTTGTCTATCCTCAACACTTATCTGGACATTCCCAAGTTCAAGATGTTGACGTTGCAACAGCTTTTACCTCTGCTGGGAAAAGATCATTGGATGGTAACTTTAGATCTCAAGGAGGCTTACCTTCATGTGCCTATCAGACTAAGTTGCAGGAAGTATCTGCGTTTTCGAGCTGGGAATTCCCATTATCAGTTCTCTGCATTGCCCTTTGGCTTATCTACTGCCCAGGGTATTCACAAAGTTCTGGCTCCAGTGATAGCTTACTTCAGGCTAAACGGCATACAAATCTATCCTTACTTGGGCGACTGCCTGATTCTGGCTCAAGAAAAGGAAGACCTTTTGCAGCATTTGGAATATGTGATAGCAGTGCTAATATGCCTGGGGTATTCTGTGAACGAAATAAAGTCCAGTCTAGTACCCTCTCAAGACATGTGCTTTCTGGGTGTGAGACTGAATACAGCAACCCAGATGGCCTTTTTAACCCCGGACAAACAAAAGAATCTTTCACTTTACTTCCATCAACTATCTCTTCAGTCCGGGCTGACTGCAAGGACAGTCCTTCAAGCCTTAGGGTTCATGGCATCTTGTATTCTGGTGCTTCCCAATGCCAAACTGCATATGAGGAAGCTGCAATGGTATCTCAAAATGTATGGACACAGCACTGCCAGGATTTGGACACTGTCATTCAAATAATACCTTGCATTCAAAAGGAATTTTTGTGGTGGGCTCAGGAATGTCACCTAAACAAGGGACTCTCTGTGACCCGGCCAGAGGCGAGTCAGATTCTAACGACAGATGCCTCAGACATAGCTTGGGGAGCTCATCTGAATGGAAAGTGGATACAAGACAAGTGGCCTGCCAGACTACAGCATCTACATATCAACATGAAGGAGATGTTGGCAGTCCAGTTTGCATTACTGGCTTTCAAGAAGTTACTTCTTCCAGGGCAGGTGTTGATTCTAACAGACAACACAACTGTCATGTGGTACATCAACAAACAATGGGGAACACATTCTTATCCTCTATGCAGGCAAGCAATGATTTTGTGGGAGACTGCGCTCAGCTTGCAACTAAATCTTCAGGCAAGGTTTCTGCCGGGAGCACAGAACTCCTTAGCAGATGTGTTAAGCAGGCAAATCATGGATCCCCACGAGTGGAAACTGGATCTTCATGTATTTCGAAAATTGACAGTGTCATGGGGAACTCCAGACATAGATCTGTTCGCTTCTCCACTAAACCACCAGCTGCCAAAGTTTTGCACGAAAAGGTTTCATCACACAGCTTGGAAAGTGGATGCTCTTTCTTTCAGTTGGAAAAATCTTCATGTGTACGCCTTCCCGCCTCTGCCTCTCCTCCCAAAGGTACTCCTAAAGGTCAGACAAGACAAGCCAAGGATAATTTTAATAGCTCCAGATTGGCCTCGACAACACTGGTACCCATTACTGAGGAGTCTGGTAAGGAAGCCTCCATGGCCTTTACCTTTGATTCCACACCTATTGTCTCAGAGGGACGGTCATCTACTCAATGTCAAGCTTCACTCTCTTCATCTAACAGCCTGGCATATTCTGTTTTGAACCACAGCAGGTCTCAACTTCCTCAACAAGTTTTGAATGTGATTATGGAAGCCAGGAGACCTAGTACAAGGAAAGTGTATGCAGACAAATGGAAGAGATTTTTATTTTGGAGTGCAGCAAAGGATTTGGAGGTTTCTGAGCCTAATTTGAGTGTGGCTCTTCAATATCTTACTGAGTTATTGGACAAAGGTTTGTCTTTCTCTTCCATTAAGATTCATGCTGCAGCAATTTCAGCTCACTATGATTGTGACCCACCATTGTTTTCTCATCCTTTGTTTAAGCAATTTCTTAGAGGGGCAAAGAATATAAGTCCCCGTAGAGCTCCTACTCCTGCTTGGGACCTCAATTTTGTGTTGGAGAAACTTACTCTACAACCTTTTGAGCCTGCGGCTACTGCTGAATTGAAATACTTGTCATGGAAGACTGCTTTTTTGTTGGCCATTACTTCTGCAAGAAGGGTTTCTGAATTGCAGGCCCTTATGGCGGTTGAGCCTTTTGATTTTCCATAAGGATAGGGTATCATTACGTACTAATCCTTCCTTTATGCCTAAGGTGGTCTCTAGTGTGGCTTTAAACCAAACTATTCATTTGCCCACTTTTTATGCAGATCCCCAAAATAAGGGGAAAAAGATTTTTGCACGCTTTAGATGTACACAGGCAGTTGCGTTATTATTTAAGCAGGACTAAGGATTTTAGGCAGTCTCAGCAGTTGTTTGTTTCTTTTGCTTTGAGTTCTCAGGGCAAGCCTGTGTCAAAACAAACTATTTCTAAGTGGATTGGGTTTTGCATTGCATTTTGTTATTCCCATCATGGCAAGGAGATTCCAGCTGGGATTAGGCCTCATTCCACTAGGGCTACTGCCACTTCAACAGCATTTCTAAGGGGTGGCAACTAAGGATATTTTGGAGGCAGCTACTTGGAGTTCAGTGCATACTTTCTCTAAGCATTACCACCTTCCTCTCTACTCTAAATCTAGGGCTGGTTTTGCCACGGCTATTTTGCAGGGCATGTTGACAGCTCCAGCTTCTTTATGATTTGCCAGCCTCCTTACCTCTGCTTTGGGATTCTACCCAAGTGTTAGGACTGCAGCAATGTGGGATGAAGAACATAGTACAGTTTTGTACCTACCATAAATGTAGATGTTCAAGATCCACATTGCTGCAGTCCAATCCCTCCCTCCTTCCCTCTGTGTTTAGGGGTGGTTGTGTGGGTGGGGTTGTACTTTGTAAATTGTATATATTGTATATATATTTGGTACAGGAGTGTTTGGTGTTTTTTGGTTTTGGCCTTATCTTTTTAGGGTCTTCTGACATCTGGGGCAAGAAAAGACTGAGGATATGACGTCGGTCATGCGCATTTGTACCCTGACGTCCTGACGTCAGACTAATGCGCCCTGACCGGCAGCCTTATACTTTGGTATTCGGGCCGACTGGGACAGCGGACTACCCTAGTGTTAGGACTGCAGCAATGTGGATCTTCGAACATCTACATTTATGGTAGGTACAAAACTGTACTTTGTGTCAAGTGTTTGGATAGGTATATACTGAAGGAGGGCACGTTATACTACACAATCAGATCTAATGAGGACAGAGTTCAGTGGAATGATTGTATCTATGGACCCTGACACCGTATCTTTAAATACAAACTGTGCTATGAAAAAGGGCTTCCTTACAATAGCGAAGACATGGTGATCAAAGAATAGTTCATTGTTTACATAGATTCCCAGCTCTTTGACTGCCGAATCAACTTTCAAGAGGGTCTCATCAATGTGATTGTTACAAGGGAAGACATTCTTGCCAGAGGATATTAAACATTTTTTTGGAAATTTAGTTTTTGACCATGGTTTTGATGCTGTTTGTTTGAGAAAGACCCTCTTGGAGGATCAGGGTGTCCTCTGGAGAGTTTATGATAGGTTCATAGGTTAGTACTAGGCTAACTGCCCTTGCAAGCCATTTTAAGCCTAGCCAATTATCCCTTGTGAGATTCAAACCCTGCACCTTGTGTTTGTAAGGCAAACACCTTAACCATTAGGCCACCCTCCTTACCAAGTTTAGTCATCTGCAGACGTGGTTAGCCATAACCACTTTTGACCTCTGAGAAGTAAATGACAAAGAGGAGTGGCTCAAGGACTGATGAACTCTAGGGTACACCACGAGTAACAGATATTTTGGAGGAAGTAGAGCTGCATCCCAAATTTCCTGAGTTGTGTTTGTAAGCCAGTTTGCTATCCATTGAGTTACAAAGGGATTTACATTTAGCTGGAAGAGTTTGTCTATGATACCAGAGTGTGGGATAGTGTAGAACAGTGGTTTTCACCCTTTTTACACTTGGGGACCGGTGAAAATAGAAGAATTATTGTGGGGGGGACCGCTAAGACAGAAATAAAAAAAATATTTATAAAGAATCAATTAAAACAATCGCTGTTTGAGCGTTGTATGCCAAACTGTATGAAGTTTGAAATTTCAGTCCTTTTTAAGGAGGTACATACCAAAAATACGGGGCAAACATCTGAACAGTTAGGGTGTATGCTACCTACCTACTTCTTATACACACACGCTCCTACCTGCCCATACCTCTCAACCAAAGAGGGACACATCCAGAAGTAATCAGGGGCACTTTTCGTATATTAGTATTATTAACCTGAGACATTGACAGAATAACAGAACATGAGTGACTATGCATTTTTCTAAAGTAAAAGTACCTCTAATTATTGTCATTATTTATTAAGTATAATTCACAACCTTTCCTCCAAACGTCACAACTTTTAGGTGGGATTTAGTGGGACAGAGCTAAAATTTCATTCAAAATCAGGGACAGTTGAGAGGTATGCGTGAACTACCTACATATCTCCTTCCCTGTTATGCACACACACACACACGCGCGCCATACCTCTCAATCTCTTAGCACAAAAAGTCAGGGCAAAGCCAAAAGTAATGATGGGACATAGCCCCATAAATAGGGATAGACCTTAAATATTGCTATCATAAACTTTTAAAGTTGCTAAAATAAAAGGTATTGTGTTGTGAATTTTCTAAAGGATGTGAAGTCTGAAACTCTAATGCCTGTCATTATTTAGTGACTTCTGTCCTCACAGATTTGCCGCAATAAACCCCAAAAAACACAAATTTTATGAAGAACAGACTAAAAATAGGCAAAAATCTGGACAGTTGAGGCACATCTCCCTCGCTACCTTTACACACACACACACACACACACATCTGTCTACCTACAACTTAAACACACACACACACACTCACCGTTCACTTGTCCGTTTGTGGTCTGCATTTCAAACATCTGGCATTCATATTCCGTGCTTGCGGAAGGCAAAGGCATAAATAGCAAGTTGCACTGTCGCAGAAGACTAAAACAAGTCATAAATAAACAAATAGAAACACTTTTAATTAAAAAAAAATAAGTTTTCTCAGACAGTGAACCCTAGTCTTTCACGGACTGGCAGGAATGTTCCTGTCTGTCCAGATCCTGTTTGTGGACCAGCGGTTGAAAAACACAGATGTAGAACACCTTTGTAAGGTCCAGATATGCAGTATGTACGGATTTATCCTTATCCATTGCTTTAGTAACCTTTTCTAAGAAGTCAGTCAAGCCTTGATGAATCCAAACTGGTTGTGAGTCCATAATGAAACTTTCCATAGCTTTGTAGATGAAGCTGGTCAAGCTTATGGTTCTATAATTACCTGGGTCCATTGATGGCCCTACCTTTGCGTAAGGCAGGTGACTGTTGCTATCCTCAATTATCCAGCATGAAGCCTATTTGGAGACTGATACTGAAATCTCTCTGTAAGGAGTCTGACATGTTCTGTTTTAAGCTGGCCAGTAAGCAGCCCAGTTGGTTATCTTAGCCCAGTGACGTGTTTTTGGCCTTTGTTAGTGCTTTGAGGGCTTTCTCTTTTTGAGATTTGAGGGGCGTGGTGTTAGCTTAGAGTATGTCATCTGGGGATATAGGGAATGAGAGGAGGGTAAAATTAGAGCTTAATTTGTCTGCTAGTAGATTATGTCCTCTGTGTCTGAATATGTGAAATTACATGCTATTAGCTCTGGGCATTGTTTCTGAAGTTTCTAACATAGTTAAAGAAGGTTCTGTGGATATCCTCCCTGTGGGTGGTTATTTTTTTACCTCGTATAGCTGGCTGTGGTTGAGCTGGGGGGAAGTCCCCCTGTTCACCTTAATTTGTGCTAATCTTAACCCAGCAGTTTAGTTTACCTTAAAATGCTTTCCATAATGTTATCGCTGTCATATAAATTTAAGATGAATGTATGGTAGGATTTGGGTAGTACATCAAAAAAGGAAGTATGTTTCCTTTTCGATGTACTCAATGTCAGTATTTAGTTCGTATAATGAAGTGTTGGCATTTATGGTGGTTCTTTTTTCAAGGGAGGAGGTTACAATTGATGGTTAGCAAAGTCCTCCCATATTGATAAGGACCAAGTCAATGATTTTATCACTCCTGGTTGGGGTGCAGACTGATTAGTCCAGAGTGTTTGTATTGATGAAATTCAGAAATTACTAGACACACATGTTTGAGGATGTATTAGCCTTCCAGTAGACTGAGGATTAAAATCCTAGAAGAATGGTGTTTGGCTTAATGCATAGGGACTCCTTACTAATTAGATTAGAGGGTATGGACTGAGGAAGGAATAAAGGGGAGTTCTCTAGTTAGCTGTAATATGACAAGGTCTTTTGTTGATAGTAAGTTGGACATGAAGGAGTTCCAGATCATTATCTTATGTAAAGAGTCTTCTGAGAATTTTTTTTTATCTTTTTGTAATATGGACGAGCGACCACCTTTAGTGCTTTCTTGTAGTGCACTGGGCCTGAAAGTGTGTGGTAAGCATTGAACCCCTGCACTGGTGGAATGCTGTCACTGACCGTGAACCAAATATAAGTGATGATGCATATGATGATGTTTTGTGTGATGAGGAATGTTTGTAGGGAGTGTAGTGTTCTTTTTTTTTTAATTAAGGCTTTTAACATTGAACAGTTGTACCTTTAAGTAATCCAGTTTCTGTTTTGTTATGATGGAGGTTTTAGGAGACTGACATTGCCTAAAGAAGTACTTTGGGTTGAACAAGGATTTAGCCAATGAACAAAAGCCTTGGTAGGAATAGGTGCTGGCAGTCCCTGGCAATGCAGTTTGGACTACCTGCCATCTCCTCCCAGGCTAATGTACATGTACCCCACTTTAAATGATACCAGAAGCTAAACCAGTCATTGAATTCAGTCATCCTTTATTCATATTGCAGCATCATTCTTGGTGATGGTAGAATGCTACTCAAGGCTAGGTTCATCTACTCGAGGCTATGTTCATACTTGTCTTGGCCAGGCAATCCAAGGGCTTTATCATGTCTCTTTTCAGGTGGCCTAGGGAGGTACATCTTAATTTACACCCACGTGCACTGCCATGTGTACTTTTGTTGTGAATGGAATTGAGTACATTCATAGGTAAGTACTAGGCTAGCTGTCCTTGTGGGCCATTTTAAGGCTAGCCAGTTTCCCTTTTTGTACTTAAAATAACCTATCCCATTTGGTTATAAATTGCCCTTACTCCTCCCATGGTTGATAATTATATATTATCCTTATTGTACTATAGATAATATGAAGGGACCCATGCATGGGATACAGCATTTAGGAGCTGCCTCTGCCCATTAGTAGTACAGGGGACAGTCCTGGGTTAAATTTTCTGTTTCCCATGCATAGATCTAAATTGCGCTTGAAAATGGACAGGGAAGAACTTTGTTTTATGTGGATGGGAAGCCTGTTCCACAACAGAACATCACTGATAAACATCATTCATGATGTGGCAAATCATGGCACCTGATAGGCAACTGTGACCCTTTATTTGCACAACCTTGATGAGGAGTGCATCTGTGTATCTCACTATGGAGTCCCCTTCTGTGGAGGCTTGCCTTATGGGCTTTTGACTTGAAATAATGTGACTTTTAGATGCATGTGTCATAGTGGGTGCTGCTTGTGGTGTGTGTTTGTGAGATTGCTTAGAGTATTTGTTTCTTCAGTTACACTTGCAAATTCTGCACCAGGACTCTTCATAACAGGACCTGGAAAGTGGATGCCCTATCATTCTAGATGGTAAATCTCTCAATCTATGCCTTTTCCCCTCTGCCCCTTCTCTCAAGAGTATTGCTCAAGATAAGACAGGACAGACCAAGGATATTTCTGACTGCCCCAGACTGGCCACGCCAGCACTGGTACCCGCTCCTGCACAGCCTGTCACTGGTGCCACCCTGGCACCTACACCAGAACCCAACCCTGCTCTCTCAGCAGGAGGGACAGATCTTGCGTCCGCAACTGCAAACCCTAAATCTTGCAGCCTGGCTTATTCTGGGAATTCTCCCCCAGTAACCAGCCTAAGCAAGCAGGTGCTGGGCATCATTCTTGAAGCCAGAAGATCCAGTACAAGGAAATCCTATGCTGATAAGTGGAAAAGGTACTGCTCCTGGATTCAGTCTAAAGGAGAGGACACAAACCTGCCCGTCATGTCTCTAATCCTGGATTACTTAGCCAGATCTACTCCACAGAGGCCTGTCCTTCTCCTCCATTAAGATCCATGCCTCTGCCATTTCAGCTCATTACAACACTGAGCCACCTCTTTTCTCTCAACCTCTTATCAAACAGTTCCTGAGAGGGGGCAAACAACTTAAGGCCGCCTAGGACGACAACCACCCCTGCTTGAGACCTTACCTTTGTACTGGAAAAGCTCATGCTTCCCCCTTTGAGCCTGCAGCATCAACAGAGTTAAAATTCCTATCTTGGAAAACAGCCTTGCTTCTGGCCATCACTTCAGCTAGAAGACTGTGAGCTACAAGCACCCATGGCTGTGGAACCCATCATTATTTTCCATGCTGATAGGGTTTCCCTCAGGACTAACCCTTCCTTTATGCCTAAAGTGGTATCCAGTGTGGCTCTCAACCAATCTACCCATTTGCCAACCTTCTTCCCTAATCCTCAAAATAATGGGAAAAGGATCCTACACTCCTTGGACGTGCACAGACAGCTCAGATTCTACTAAGACTGAGCCCTTCAAGAAATCTGACCAGTTACTAGTCAGCTTTGCAACAGGGGCAGAGGGTAAGGCCATTTCTAAACAAAGAATTTCCAAATGGATAGCACACTGCATCCATTTCTGGTACAAGCACATGGGAAACCAGCCCCACAGGGGGTCAGAACACATTCCACTAGGGCAACTTCTACCTCTGCAGCATTCCTCAGGGGAATTCCTACCAGGGACATCCTGGAAGCTGCTACCTGGAGTTCTGTACACACCTTCACCAAGCATTGCCACCTGCCTATCTTTTCCAAATCCAGGGAGGGTTTTGCTACAGCAGTCCTGCAAGGCATACTAGCCAGACCCAACTCTTCTTGACTGCCTCCACCTTTCTTCAGCTTTGGGAATCTACCCAAGTGTGATGACTGCAACAGTGAAACATGAAGAACATAGTACAGTTGTGTACACTTACCATAAATGTAGATGTTCGAGTGTATTCACTGTTGTCCTGGTTTCCCTCCCTCCAACCCCCTTGTTTATCTTTCTCTGTGCCTATTACTCACCCTGTTCAGGGATATTGGTATTTACTTTTTACTGGTAGTGTTTTCCCCACCATAACTTAGCTCCCTGTTTGGGGGGCTCCTCTGACATTTGGGGCAAGAAAAACTGATGTAATGGCATCAGCTGCCTGACAACCTGACATAAGTCCTGGAGCGACAGCAACCGATGCAGAAATACCAAGTCTCTGGTAATCAGGCCAACTGAGGGCTACCAGCAGGCAGATATCCCAAGTGTGATGACTGCAACAGTGAATACACTCGAACGTCTACATTTATGGTAAGTGTACACAACTGTAGTTTCTCTCTCTCTCTCTATATATATATATATATATATATATATATATATATATATATATATATGTGTGTGTATGTATGTTCACAAGAGTATCTGTTTATATATACATACATGTGTGCTTGTATGTGCATTTGTGTAATTGTGTACTTTTGTAGGTAAGGGCCTCTATCTTCAGCCTGACTATGTCACAAACATAGTATAGATAAATTGCTTCTGTAAGTTATCAGTAAGTCTGGGTATTGAATCACTTCACCAGGGCTGGGTCTTTTGTCTGGAGTAAAAGTCCGAATTAGAAACATCTCAAGGATCTCTTTCTGTAGTATGCCTCCATGAAATATCCCAGACTGCTATATTAACTTCATATTTCTTAACATGTCTTCCATCCAGTGCAGGTAAAATTTCCTGTACGTCAGCCAGGTGTATATTTACAAATTCTGTTACCCATGCGCCATCCATCCACAGCCCCTTTTTCCCATTATTTCAACAGTGACAATTGGCTTTTTTTTCCCTTATAGAGATTATACTTGCTTAAGTGTACACTAGCCAGATTTAGTAGTGCAAGCTTTGCTGGCTTGTCATGTGGGACCAAAGTGTGTATACTGACAGGAGAGAGACGTCTTCAGCTGTGGAGAATAAAGAAGAATTAGCAAAGCATGGGATGCAGAACTTGGAAATACCATCTCTTAAACCACTGCAGAGATCTGTCTTTCAAGTCATCTTTTGCGGAGTATGTGTCTGTTATGGGATCAGATTCATTTTTGCAAGTTCTTCTCTGGAGGTGTGTAATGTGCAGTTTGTAGGGGTCAGTGAATTGTTGAGCTGCATTTTAGCAAAACTGATTAACGGAAAAATGTCATCTAATTATGTGGACTCCAGAGGAGCCTCACCCGTGAGAAATACCTGGATGAATCTGCCCTTTTTTTTTTTTTTTTTTTTTTAACAAGAAACATCTTTATTAAACCATCATTTACTACATAGGCAATCATACAGTTATATACACTGGCACAATCCTAGTTGCAAGCATTGTACATCACAAACCATACTCACACAGTCCCAGTTGCAAATGTTATACACCACTTATAGCAATGTCTTTTGGCTTTTCCCGGTTAGGGGTCGCCACTGCGGATCACTGATCCGCAGATCGATTGGCAGCGGAGTTTTTATGGTGTCAAGTTGCCAGCCCTGGCACCCAACCTTCAGTGAAGGCACACACAAGAACTTACCTGCATGTCTTTAAAACTCACTCGACTGCAGGGAGGACATGCAGACTCCGCACAGAAGGCACACCAGCCGGGAATCGAATCAGAGAACCTCTTGCTGTGAGCCGACAATGCTAACCTTTGTACCACCACAGCTGATTATTATACATCACTTATAATCTACCCAATCTTTCTCACTCAAACGTTACATAGCTCACTTAAGTTCTGATGCCTTTTAGATCTCATTCCTCCCTTGTATGTATTGTTCCCACAATTCCCATTTTTTCCTCTAGTTTGCTCCTACCCTTTTCTAAAGATCTCAATTCCAGTTGTTTTATCTCTGTTGTTATAGTTAGTTTAGATTTTGATTTCCATTTTCTAGTAATTGCTTTTTTGGCAACCACCATTATTAGACACAGCAAGGCCTTACCATGTCTAGGCAGTTCTGATTCTGTATCACAGCTCAGAAAATCATCTCTCTCATCAGACCAATCTGCCCACCTAGCATCACTGACAGTGCATCCCACAGGAAATCCTTAAAGTCCACCAACTCAATGCAGTCCCAGAAAATATGTTCCCAATTGCCACTTTCTTCCCCTTCACACCTCCAACACTTACTGTCTGGCTGAGGAAAAATTCTCTGGAGTGTACATCGGGTATAAAAATATCTATGTAAACATTTCCAAGCAAAACTCCTAAATCTTCTAGATTTTGTTGCATATTTGAGAGACATATGTATAGCCTCCCATTGTTTTTTGTGAATTGTTTATCCAATCTCTCTTCCCAATCCTTTCTAACCTCCTCTAATTGATTCTTATAGTTATGTAATATTTTATTTGCTCTACTAATTATTCCTTTTTTAATGGCACCTTCTGTTCTAGATTCTGTTAAAACTCTACCAGTGCTGGTCTTTCGTTTAGGACCCCCCCATTTCTTTTTCTTTGCCTATACTCTGATATCAATCCCTGATAGGGAAGACAGTCTCTAACCTGCAGTCCAAATAAATTCTTGGACTCTTCCCATTCTGTCATCTTTCCCCCTCTAGTTATTTGCTCCCAGTACCTTGGTTCCATTGCCAGTTTTCTGCAATAAATTCCAGCCCCCTCTTGCCTTTTGTCTGCATCCCTAATTACAGTCATCCCTATCAGCAGAATCTACTTTTCCATTCTCGTGTTGGTCTAGTTCTTAGAATACCTTATGCTACTTTATGGATATAATAGTCTGCATGATTATTGTTCGCCTTTAAAGCCTGCATCCAACATCCCAGCCTGTCGTCGTTTCTTAAGCTTCCTCCATGTTTCATCACTTTATACTTTGAATTATAATTTTCTGCGTCTTCTATGTATAGGAGTCTTAACTGTGCAGCTCTGAAATGCTCCTTCAGAATGAGTAATCCCAGTCCACCCTGTTCTACTGGAAGAATCTGCGTATCCCACTTGACTCTTGCCATCTTCCCCTCCCTGATGAAGTCCTGCAGCTCTTTATTAATTGCTACCCTAAACTTCTGTGTTTGATACAAATATGCCTGACCTGTGTATAAGACTAAAGGGACTAAAACAATTTAACTGCTTGTATCTTATTATCCATATAACAAAGCTTCCATTTTTCTCAGTTTTTGTATTATCTTTTGTTTATTCTCTTCTCACATATCCTTAGCCTATAAAATATAAATGTATGCACCGCTGTTGTCTAGAGGTCCACTCATAAAACAAAAAAAGACAGTCTTATCAAAACAGTATATGAGTAAGGACCACCACGAACCATATATAATAAAACTGTGAATTTAATAGTAAGAAACATCCTGTTTGTTACTATTAAATTCACAGCTTTATTATATATGGTTCGTGGTGGTCCTTACTCATATACTGTTTTGATATCCTTAGCCTCCACACTAGAATAATTTTTTAATCCATACTCCTAAATATTTCTTTTTATCATGTCCCCATAAATATGGGTATTTCTGAACCAGTTCATGTGTAGGTACATAATTTACCGCTATTACCTTTGTTTTAGCTTCATTAATTTGTATTCCGAAAAGATTTGAAACTGTGTCAAAATGTTCCACAATACTGTAATGTCTTTTTCTTGGTTTTGTCCAGTATAAGTTAATATCTACAAATAAAGCCAGCTTTCCTTGACTAGTATACCAATTATATCCTTGAATTTCTGAGTCCTTTATTTTCTTTGCCAGTGGATCTAAATATAATGCAAATAATAAAGGGGAAAGAGGACACCCCTGCCTGGTTCCTCTGCTCAAGCAGGAATTATCGGACAGGACCCTATCCACTTTAATTTTCGCCTCTGATCCCTCATATGTTCTCTTATAATTTTTTCAGGAAATGCAAATGCTTCCATTGCTGTGCTCATGAAGTCCCAGCTTACTCTGTCAAATGCTTTCTCTGCATCAAGACCCACCAACAACAATGGTATTTTCATACATTCAGCTTCCTTCTGGATCATAGATGTTCTGTTGATGTTGTCAAATGTTCCTTCCCTCCACAAAACCACAGTGATCCATCTCTAGTTTTGGTATTACTTTTTCCATTCTTTTAGCCATTATAGACATGAAAACTTTATAATCATAGTTTTAGTATTGAAATGGGATTGTATGAAGCTGGATCTCACTAATTTTTATCCCTCTAAGTATTACAGCTACCACTGCTTTCTTCCAGGACGGAGGATGTATTTCTCCTCTTAAGATACTGTTAAACAAAACCTTCCAGATCTTTATAATTTTTTTTCCTCCTAGCCTCCAAGCTTCTATTCCTGGGGATTTTTCTGCTGATTGGTTATACATCACAATTTTTATTTCATCTCCCTCTGTCCTAAATGTTAGTAATTAAGCCTCATCTACATCTAACCTTGGCATATATATTTTTTCTATAAACATTTCCATTTGTATCTTTTCTTGATTTTGAAATTTTTCTGCTTTACATAGACTCTCAGAATTTTTGAAATATTTCTAATACCTCTACAAGATCTGTTACCTTCTTTGTTATAGGCTCCCTAAGTTTGGTGACAGCCCTTTCTACTTTCTGTTGCCTGAGTCGTTGTGCTAAAAGTCTTTGTGCTCTAATGTTGTTATAAAAAACAGTTGCTTAATGTCACTCGTCCCTCTCTAACATAGATAACAAACATACAGGGTATTTCATTTAGATGTTTTATTACATAGAAACACATCAGCATGGCTAGCAGCATCATAAAATATAAACAAAATGATTAAAAGACAGACCTTACATGCATACATGCTTACATCTCAACAGCTTACTACACAATGGCAGTCAGGCTCACAGGTGCTCAGTATTTATACACTTGTGCAAGCCCTTGAATAGCTTCTTAAAGGTACATACGCACACATTGATCTAAATCCTCCCTTTTAAAAAGGCTGCCTTTAGCAAAAGACAACATTGGAGTTAAGATATGCATTACTATAGACATTAGAAACAAACACAACGTTTATGCCCAAGTTGCCTTGTATCTGTTACATTGTCTAGAGATACGATCGGATCTGGTAACATAATCTGGACTGGATTTAGCAACAGGGACAGTCTTTGGTGAACTGCTCATATCAGGAACATCTGGATTCGTCACAGGAATGGGAATATTCTCTGGAACTGGAACACTGGACAACTTACTTTTAGATAGTCTTTCTCACAGGCTATGTGATGTGGTATAGGCTTGGACACCAATATCAGATGTTTCCAATTCTGCCTTAACTCTGCTCCTTGTGAATCCCCAATGTACGATCTCTGCTCTGGGCAAATCTTCTTCACAACTCTAATCTGATCATAACCTTTGGATGTTTGCATCCTTACCACTTCTCCTTTCTGCAATGGGTTGAGTGGTTTGCTGGTCTTATTGTAGTAGGACTTCAGGGTTAAACACTTCAACAGACTGGTTTTCACTAACCTGTTGCTCTTGACACATGGAACCAACATTGAATACTGATTGGTAATGTGGTTCTGGTTTGTCTCGAGAGAAGTCTCTGAGCAGGTGAACCAAGATGTTTATCGCAAGGAATGTTTCTGAGAGTCAGGAGATTCAGAAAATTAGAAGTTATGTACTCACCATAACATTCCATTTGAGTAGGTGTATTCATTTGTCTGCAACCTGTGGGTCATGGATCCGATATCGGATCCGAACCGGCATGGTTTTCCAGCTATGGATCCGAGCTCTCAGCTCCTCCCCTCACCCATAATGCCCTGCTCTCCCTACATGACCTCAGATCGAGTTTGCCAACAATAGAAATACCCTAAAAAGGGTAACACATAATATGCAGGAAACTGACAAGGCCAGGGGGATAGGAGGGCGGGATGGTAGCAGACAAATGAATACACCTACTCAGATGGAACGTTATGGTGAGTACATAACTTCTAAATCTGAAGTAGGAGATTCATTTGTCTGCAACCTGTGGGACAGAGTCCCCAGCTACCTGAATCTTGGGCCATCATGGAAGGATATTCCGAGCACCCATGAGCCAAAGGATGCTCTACCTCTAGATGTAATATCCAACTTGTAGTGGGAGATAAAGGTATGAGATGAAGCCCAAGTGGCTGCTGAACAAATATCATCCAGAGGAATCCTAGCTTTAAAGGCCGCTGAAGTAGAAACTAATCGGGTTGAATGGGCATGTACTCCCTCCGTGTGGGCCTTCCAGAAGCTTGATAAGCCAATAAGATGCACTGCGAAATCCAGCGTGATAAGGAGACTTTGGAAATTGGTTTACCCAAATTGAATTTAGCAAAGGAAATAAACAACTGGTCGGATTGCCTATGACCAGCTGTCCTGTTCAGATAAAATCTAAGTTGCCTGTGAACATCTAAGGAATGTAGCTTGTATTCACCTTTGTTTTGATATTTAGGAAAGAAAACAGGGAGGTTAATGGATTGATTAATATTTGCTTCAGAAGCTACCTTAGGAAGAAAGGACGGGTTGGTCCTGAGGTATACACGGTCCAGATGAAAGACCAAGTAAGGAGGCTTGACGGATAAGGCTTGAAGTTCTGAAACTCTCTTGGCGAGGTAATGGCTACTAAAAGGCCGTCTTGAAAGATAAACATTTCAGATCTACCGTAGCAGATTCGAAGGGGAGCGGTCAAGGCCTGAAGGACCAGAGAAAGGTCCCAAGGAGGAACCACTTGCTTTACAGGGGGTCTGAGGAGAAAAGTACCTTTAGGAAAATCTTACACAATTTGGCAGACATCAGTGGACTGGAGTCTTGACCAATATGATAGTGAGAAATTGCCGCAGTTGCACTTTGACCGTGGAACTGCTGGCACCATCATTAAAAGAGTGGTTAGAAAGTCAAGCACCAGAGGAAGGGGAACTGTGAAGGGTCTAGACCTTGCCGCCCGCCCAAATGGAGAATCGTTTCCACTTACTGCAGTAAACTTTCCTGGTAGATGGTTTATGCGCCGCCACCAGGATGGCCTTAACTGGAGACGAAATACCGGAGGTCCTGATCAGGAGTGGAACTGGAGCAGCCAGGCAGTCGGGTTCAGGTTGTCCAGGTTCGGGGTTGATAGATGGGATGGGTGGGATATCAGATCCGAAATGGGATCTAGAATCCAAGGAGGATTCACTGAGTGAGACCTTAGGAGGGAACCAGATCTGTCGAGGCCAGAATGGGGCAATGAGAATCATTCTGCACCCCAACCGAGAGGCTTTCTGAAGAACTTGGAGCATCAGAGGCAAAGGGGGGTAAGCATAAAGAAGACCGGGTGGCCAAGCATGCACCAGAGCGTCTCTTGGGGTATCTCCGGGAGGAGGTATTAACTTGGTGTTTGAGGGAGATGCAAAAGATCGCAACAAGGAGTTCCCCACCGTGCTAAGATGCGTTCGCTACCTGAGCATTGAGAGACCACTCGTAAGGGGAGAGAATGGTGCGACTGAGTTTGTCGGATGTTGGACCGACCGAATATGCGATGAGAAAGCAGTTGGTGGAGATTGCCCATTCCCACACTCTCATGGCTTCTCGACAAAGAGGGTAAGACCTGGTTCCCCCCTGTTTGTTGATATACCAGACGACAGACATGTTGTCCGACTGAATCACAATAGTTCCCAAGGGAAGAAAGGCCTGTAGTGCTTGCAACGCTAAGAGCACTGCTCTCATCTCTAGAACGTTGATATGCAGTAAGGTCTCTGAATCATTCCGTGCCTTGGACCGTCCGCCTGCAAATGCCCCCACCGAGGCGGAGGTGTCCGTGGTCACCGTGGCGAGAGGGGAGAAGCACAAAAGGCGGCCTCCGTGGAGATCTGGAGTGGAGCCACCACAGGAGGGACCGCGCGTTGCTGATCGCAATGGGATGATGCATAGGAAGAGCAAGATAAGACCACTGAACTAGGAGTGTCCATTGAAGGACGCGCATATAGAACCTGGCGAGAGGAAGAAGAGCTATCGCTGCTGCCATGGACCCTAGAGCCCTCAGGACCAACTCTGCCGGAACTGAGCTGGAGTGGAGAATGGCCCGCACCTGGAGCTGCAGATTCTGAATTCTGTCCGCAGTGAGGAAGGCTCTTAACCGTCTCGTGTCTAACCTGGCACCTATAAAATCTATGAACTGCGAGGGGCTAGGTTGGATTTTTCTGTATTTATTGTGATGCCCAGGCGGGAGCTAGATGGAGAAGGGAATCTCGCCAATAACAGTAGATGCCTTGTTGGGCGGTGAGAAGCCAGTCGTCCAGGTAGGGAAGACCTGCACCCCTGAAGCCTCAGGTGGGCCGCTACCACTGCTAATACCTTGGTGAACACCCTGGGGGCTGTGGTGAGACCAAAGGGAAGGACCCGGAATTGGTAGTGACTGGCTCCCAGCCGGAAGCGGAGAAACCTCCTGGAGCGCCTGTCCATTAGTATATGGTAGTACACATCCTTGAGGTCTATAGAGCACATCCAGTGATTTTCTCCCAGAAGGGGGAGAATAGACTGTAATGTAACCATTCGGAACTTCTCCTTGGGAACTGCCAGGTTCAAGAGTGAAAGGTCTAATATTGGTCTTAGATCCCCCGTCTTTTTTGGCATGTGATGAAATGGGATGCGGTATCCTCTGGATATGATGTGGAGGACCCAGCGGTCTGATGTTATGGACTCCCATGCCGCTAGGTGCTCAGCGTCCCCGACTGCCTCCAGAGTGGAGCAGCGGGCAACCCTCAGGGCTGCTGCTGGCCGTTCAGAGAAGGGTTCTCTGGACCAAGTTCCTGGGAGCCCCTCTGCCCCTGCGGCGGCATCCTCCCTGTCCTCCTCTGCCACAGAAGGACTGGTTGTCCGGAGCGGGTTGGGATTGCTGTGACTTCCGGAACCGCATCTTCTTCTGGCCCTTTTGGTTCCTAGAATAGGACCTCTGGGGCTGAGAAGATTCGACGGCAGACAGCGTCTTCCCGTCCTTTCGCTCTGGGTCAAGGTATCACGAACAGTTTTGCCAAAGAGGCAGAACCATAAATGACGCCTTGAAGGGCTCCGTGAAATCAATGACGGAGCCAGGCCTGACGTCTAGTAACTAGGCCTGCCCCTGCGGCTCTAGCGGCACCTTCCGTAGCATGGGACAGTAACCGCATAGAGGTATTAGTCACGGACCTGCGAGTGGCCATACAGGTGGAGTGCAACAATTTGTCCTCCTCCGACATGGACTCTGGGGGGGATGCAGCGTATTCCTTGATAAGATCGCGCTGCATCCTAATCACATGTGCCAGGTAGTTCAGCGCCCTCACTGAAAAGGTCGCTGAACTAAACATCCGCTTCCCCAAGCGGTCCATCATCCGAGACTCCTTGCTCAGGGGGATGGACTGAGGGGCTCTCCTGAGCAAGTTCCCTCTTGGTGGCTGCCGCCGTCAACATGGCATCTACCGGAGGCCCCTTACTCCTGTGGGCACGGTCAGCCAGGGGACTAAGAATACGGTCAGGCCTTTTTGGAATTGGCTCCACGGTGTCCGGTTCCTTCCACGCCCTGGTGGTAATCAGGTCCACCAGGGGGTCGGCAGGAGGGGACACCCAAGAGGTAGACGGGCCCACTTCAAATGCCTCCAAGAACACGGACTCGTCCGAGGAAGACTTGGGGGCAGACCACCCCTTATGCATTTCCATGATGTCTCCAAAGGAGACATCCTCGGGGGGTGATCTTGGGGAGCCTTCCCCCTCCTCCAAATCCGTGTCTTCAGTGAGAGACTCGGGGGAGTCTATGTGCCTCCTTTTGCACGTATGCTTGTGAGGGGCATCTTCCGGGGGGCTGTCAGAGGACTCCTCGCAAACTGTGACATGTTCCAAAGGGAAAACTTGGGGCAAAGGAGCGGGCTGTCCCAGTGGCCGGATGGTGGAAGCCTGGCCCAGTGCAGATGGAGCGGGACGAAGCAAGTGCCGGGGTCCGGGAACCCTCAACAGGGCCCTCTCCACTACATCAAAAGCCGAGGGACCAAAGGATCCGATAATCGGCTCCCCTAGGATCCGAAGAGTGGATCGAGCGGCAAAACACTCTGATCCGAGGGACAGTGCGCTCCGACACGGACGGTGCTGAAGGAGCACTGATCCCCGGATCCGGCTCGGATCCAGGCTCCGAGGTCGGATCCGGCACTCGAGGGCAGGGTCGGATCCGGTACCCAGTACTATCGGCGCACCCACCCCGGCTTTGAAGCTGCTCAACTGCTCGAACCGGCAGCGGGTCGGAGAAGGAGCTATTGGTTTAAAGAAGGTCGAGCTCCCCAGAGGGGAGGCAAGAGCACTACCATCTGCATCTGGGCCTGGATGAACCTTCTCATCATCCGGTCCAGATCAGCATCAGATAAACTGTGATGAGGCTACCGAGGTAGGCCTTGAGTGCCTCCTCGATAGCCTCGGCGGAGATCGGGTCTCCTCCTCCTCAGGTCCCGTGAAAAGCACACAGGAGACCGGGCCGAGGAGGAGAACCAGCAGACAAGGAGGCCGGAGGAGAAGCCTGCTTGGCGGGGCAAACAGAGGTCTCGGCCCGCTTATGGTGTTTCTCCTCCGGTCCTTCTTTCTTGCTTCCCTCTCCTCCAAACCACTACAGGGGTTGAGTCCCAGGTGGAGGAGGGGAGCCGGAGGAGGGAACCGTAGACACGGTACCGGAGCGGTAGCCGAGTCTGGGGGCAAAAGTCCCGCCAGGACCAGCTTCGACCTCCGCTCCTTCAATGCCCTGGGGTTGAACCCTGCACAAATGGAGCATCCAGAAGTGAGGTGTTCAACCCCGAGTGTGGCCATCAGCAGGGGAAAGCTTATGGCCACACTCGGAGCACTTCGAAAAAACAGCCTTAGGTGGTTCAGACATCATAAGGGCACTAGTTTTTACTTTAATTGTTTTAAAAAAAAAAAATAAAAGCTAACTAGCCAAACAAGCACAGGCCCAAACACACACTACGCACCAGCGAGGGGAGGGAAACTAAAAGTTATAAAAGTTATAAAGTTAATAAAACTAAACAACTTTAAGCTATAATAAGGGAAACCTATAACTTTCACACAAAACTGGCTGAAAAACCTTAAATTTAACACTAAAATTAGCAGTAATAAACACTTAGCTGTAGAGCTCTCAGAAACCAATCTGGTCACCAGCGCGGCAAACTAGATCTGAGGTCATGTGGGGAGAGCAGGGCATTATGGGTGAGGGGAGGAGCTGAGAGCTCGGATCCATAGCTGGAAAACCATGCCGGTTCGGATCCGATATCGGATCCATGACCCACAGGTTGCAGACAAATGAATCTCCGTTCAGATTCACTGTTATCTCATTTTGACTTCTCTAGTAGCTGTTTTCCGCTCTGAACTACACGTTCTGCCAAACCATTTGACTGCAGATATTCAGGGCTACTCATGACATGAGCAATGTCCCATTCTTCGGCAAATCTTTTGAACTGTTGGCTTGTAAACTGCATGCCATTGTCAGGAATAACTTTGTGCGGACTACCATGGACTGCAGAATGACACTTCATCTTAGTAATGACAGTACTGGATGCTTGATTGGAAGTAGGTCAATCTTGAACCAATTGGAATAAGAGTCTACTAACACAAAATAATGTTGACCATTCCATCTGAAAATGTTGGTGGCTATTGTCGACCAAGGTAGTTCGGGAATCTGGTTTAGCTGAACTGGTTCCTTTTGTTGATGTGGTTTAGTACTGTTACACGCAGAACAAAATGAAAGTACTCTCTCTCAATATCTTGTGACATAGAAGCCCAGAATACTAGTTCTTTCTCCCTTCTTTTGGTTGTCCTCTCTCCCTTCTTTTATTAGAGTCTGTTCCTGGATAACCATGATGCAAGATAGTGATGTACTGCTGTTGCAAGGACTTTGGAACAATTACTTTCAGACCTTTCATAATGATACCACTGTCAGAAAAAATCTCATCACTGTATGGAAAATAAGGTTGCACTTCTTGAGATAAACTGAATTGCTTTGACAGCCATCCTTTATTGATAAAGTGTTTGCGCCTCTGTAAAACTGGATCTGTGGCTGTATGATCTCTCAGCTCATCAAGATTTGTGGAAGAAAAAATTCTCAATTCCATGACTTCAAAATCAAGGTTCTCATTCTCATGCTGTTCAGTGGTGTTTCTGGCCGACCTGTGTAATGTATCAGCAAGATAAAGAAGTTTGCCTTTCTTGTAGACTAGAGCAAAATTATACTTTTGCAATCTCAACATCATGTGTTGCAATCTGGCTGGAGCTGAATGCATAGACTTTCTCATGATATTGACTAAAGGTTGGTGGTCTATTTTTATCTGGATAAGTCTACCATAAACATAATCATGGAACTTCAAACATCCAAACACAGTTGTGAAAAGCTCTTTCTCGATCTGAGCATACTGCATTTCAGTTTGGGTGAGAGTTCTCAATGCATAGGCAACAGGTTGACCCTCTTGTAGAATGATTGCATCTAGACCAAATTTCGAAGCATCACATGAAAGAGTAACTGGTTTGTGAACAACATAGTATCTGAGTGTTGGTGCAATGTCGATTTTCACTTTCAGGACACCAAATGCTCTTTGGTGCTGCTCTAACCAAGACTAGGATACAGCTTTACGTATGAGCTCTCTAAGCGGTGCTAAAAGTTGGTTCAAGTCTGGAATGAACTTGCCTACATGATTAACCATGCCAAGAAAGCGTTGCAGGGCTTGAACATTGTTTGGAGCTGGCATCTCAAGAATGGCTGTTTGCTTAGAAGGGTCTAGTCGTAGCCCAGAACTAGTAAATAAATGACCAGCATAAGTAACTTCTTGTAGCCTGAATTTACATTTCTGTGGATTTTTTTGAAACATCTCTTCTTGAGCAGTTGCATATTCAGCCAGCCTTTTCTTTATTTCAACCTCTGATTTTTGCAGTTTTATCATCTTATCTGAATATCTGTTTAAAGCTTCTTCCATATATTCCAGCCTTTTGTTGTTTGTGTTGATATACTCCATCAGTGTTTTGTTCATTTTAACAAGGTCTGTATATCTTATATCTTCCTGTAGGTTACTAGAAGTCATGTCTGAAGGTTGCACTGCATTTTGCTGAACAGCTGCAGAGCCTTTCCCTGTCAGTGTTTCTTCTTCACTTTTTAAAGCTGATTTTTTTCCAAGTCTTCTGGGTTTCTTTATTCCTGACATCCAGGCAGTACACTTACTGGCCAGTTACTGAATTGTAGCCATAAACACAAGTCTACTGGCCTTCTCTGCTGAGTTTCTGTTTTCACACTGGGAGAGCTAAAAAAAAGTACAGTTGTGTACCTACCATAAATGTAGATGTTCGAGTGTATTCACTGTTGCAGTCATTACACTTGGGTTATCCGCCGGCAGGCTACCCGCAGTCGGCCGACTTCCAAAGTCTTGGTCCGGCGTCGGTTGCTGTCACCTCTTCCCTGACGTCAGTGCACCATGGGTATAAAAGATCCAACCAACGCCATTTTCTTCAGTTTTTCTTGCCCCAGATGTCAGGTGCCCCCAGATAGGAAGGCTGGAAAAATAAAATTATGCCAAAAAGCATGCATGTAATAATATAAACATTTCCTTCATCTACAAGCAAATATACCACATAGGTTGTATAGAGTTGAGAAGTACAGAGAAGTCCCAGCAATGAAAAGGGGATGGTGGGTGGGTAACCTGGACTGCAACAGTGAATACATTCAAACGTCTACATTTTTATGGTAGGTACACAACTGTACTATGTTCATCGTGTTTCACTGCTGCAGTCATTACACTTGGTTGAATCCCAAAGCTGAGGTTGGGCGGCTGGGTCTAGATTGGATTTGGAGAGGCTACCAGGCCCTGCAGGACTGCAGTGGCAAAGCCTGCTCTGGATTTAGAGTAGAGAGGCAAGTGGTAGTGCTTGGTGAAAGTGTGCACTGAGCTCCAGGTTGCAGCTTCTAAAATGTCTTTGGTTGGTACTCCTCTGAGAAAGGCTGCTGAACTGGCTGCTGATCTGGTAGAATGTGGCCTAATGACCTTAGGCACTGATTTGCCATGTTGTGCATAACAGAAGCGGATGCAGTGTCATATCCATTTTGAAATTGTCTGCTTTGTGATAGGCTACAAACAGTTGCTCAGTTTTTCTGAAAGCTTTTGTTTTGTCCAAGTAGAATCGTAGCTGTCTGTGTATATCCAAAGCGTGCAGAAGTCTCTCCGCTTTATTTTGGGGATTTGGGTAGAAAGTTGGTAAATGAATGGTTTGGTTCAGGGCCACATTGGAAACTACTTTTGGCATGAATGTTGGGTTTGTCCTGAGAGAAACCCTGTCCTGGTGAAAAATTATAAAAGGTTCCACAGCCATTAATGCCTGTAACTCTGATGCTCTTCTTGCTGAAGTTATTGCTAGGACCAGAGCAGTTTTTCATGATAAGAATTTTATATCAGCTGTGCTGGCTGGTTCAAAAGGAGGCAGTGTGAGTTTTTCTAAAACAAAATTGAGATCCCAAGTTTGTTCTGGTGCTCTCCTTGGGGGTCTTAAGTTTTTTGCCCCTCTGAGGTACTGTCTTAGTAGAGGATGTGAAAAAATAGGAGGTTCTGTATTGTAATGAGCTGAAATGGCAGAGGCATGGATTTTAATTGATGAGAAAGATAGGCCTTTGTCCAGCATCTCAGTTAGGTATTGTAAAATCTGAGGTATATTTGGAACAAGTGGGTTGAGCCCTTGTGCCTGGTTCCAAGCACAGAATCTCTTCCATTTTTCTGCATAAGATTTCCTAGTGCTGAGCCTCCTGGCTTCTAAAATGACATCCATAACAGCTTTAGAGAGAGATGCAGTCTGAGTGGCTACATTATCTGCCATGCTGCCAGATTTAAGGTTCTGAGTTGACTGTGCAGAATCTGATTGTTTTGTTGAGTCAGAAGATGAGGTATTTGAGGTAAAGGCCAAGCTGGGCCCTGAGACAAGCTCTTTAGGATTGGGTACCAGTGTTGGCGTGGCCAGTCTGGGGCAATCGGGATCATTTTTAGCCTTTCTTGTCTGACTTTTAGGAGCACCTTGGTAAGAAGAGGCATTGGAGAGAAGGCATAGACTGTCAGAGCTTTCCAGCTGAATGATAGAGCATCCACTTTCCATGCTTGAGAATGATAAGTTCTTGTGCAGAATTTCTGTAGCTGGCAATTGTGAGGGGAGGCAAAAAGATCTATGTCTGGGCATCCCCATTTCGTTGTTATGCTGAACACCTGTGGATTTAGTTTCCATTCGTGAGGGTCCATGAGATTCCTGCTTAGTTCGTCTGCCAGTGCATTTTTTTGTACCGGCAGGAATTGTGCCTGCAGATGTACCTGATAGGTTAGTGCTGTGTTCCACAAGGTCATGGCTTGCATGCATAGGGGGTAGGAATGTGTGCCCCCTTGCTTGTTTATGTACCACATAACTGTGGTGTTGTCCATCTTTATTAGTAGTTGTCCTGGATGTAGTAGGTCCTTGAGAGCTGTCAGGGCATTCTGTACAGCTAGCATCTCTTTCTGATTGATGTGAAGATGCATTTGTTCCTTGGGCCACGCGCCCTGAATACATTTTCCTGCCATATGTGCCCCCCAGGCATAATCCGATGCATCCGTTATTATTGTCTGCCTGGCTGTGGGTAAGGTGAAAGGCTGTCCCTTGTTATGGTGACAGGCCTGGGCCCACCATCGAAACTCCTGTTGTAGGCAGGGAATTAAAGTTATGATTGTCTCCAGGCTGTGACAATGTTGAGTCCAAACACTTTTTAGATACCATTGTAGTTTCCTCATATGCAGTCTTGCATATGGAATTAGTAGAATGCAGGACGCCATGAAGCCCAGGGCCTGCAGAATTTTTCTTGCAGGGAGCTGGGTCTTTGTTGCCATCAGTTGAAAGTATTGAGTCAGTTGCCTTTGTTTGTCTGGCGTGAGATAAGCCATCTGGGCAGTTGTATTTAAGCTTGCACCCAGGAATATTAACTCTTGAGAGGGCACTAGTTTTGATTTCTTTTCGTTTACTGTGTACCCTAGGCAAATTAGTAATCTTTTTACAAACGCCCAATGCTTTGGTAGAATGTCCTCGCTCTCTGCTTGAATAAGGCAGTCGTCCAAGTAGGGATATATTTGAATTCCTTTTTGTCCGCAAAATGCAATTACTAGTGCCAGGCATTTTGTGAAGACCCTGGGCGCAGTAGATAAGCCAAAGGGCAATGCAGAGAATTGGTAATGCCTTGAGCCTGCTATGAATCTGAGGTATCTTCTGCAAGTTTGTCTGATTGGAACATGCAGGTATGCCTCCTTGAGGTCCAAAGTAACTAGCCAAGCCTTCTTGCCCAGCATGGGTAGAAGCTGCTGTAGTGTTAACATTTTGAATTTTGGAACATCCAGGAAAGTATTTAGGATTGACAGGTCCAGTATTGGTCTCCAGGCTTTGTCCTTTCTGGGTACTAAGAAAAGTCTTGAGTAAAATCCTTGCCCCTGTTCTTGCTGTGGTACTCTTTGAATAGCTCCCATGTCCATGAGAGCAGCAGTTTGTTTTTGCGCCTCTGCTCATTGGTTTTGTGGCAGGTCCGGCATACCTCTTGATTTTGGAAGCGTATGAAAGTGGAACCTGTAACCCTGAGAAACCATATTCAGTACCCATTTGTCCTGGGTGATTATGTGCCAATTTTTTGAGAAAAGTGTTAGCTTTCCCCCTAGGGGTGCTGCCAAAAGGTATGTGCTTGGCATCTGTAGAGGGAAGTCATTGAGACTGTTTCCTATAAGGTTGTGATTTGTCTTCCCCTCCTTTGGGGGCTGAAGCACCCCCATTGTTTAGGTCTGTAGGAGCCTTGGGGCTGAGATCTGCCTCTTGGGCGTCTGTATCTGCCTCTTTGTGGCCTGTCTGACACCGGAAAGGACCAGTTTTTTGAAGGCCAGTTTCTGCTAAACCTAGGTGGTTGAACCTGTAAGAAATCCTTTACTGTCTGCATTGATTTTGCTTTATCCTCCATTTTCTTTAACACCTCTTCTGCCTTAACACCAAACAAAGTATCATGCTGTAGTGGAGCATCCAATAATTTTACTTTAACATGGTCAGGTAAACTTTGTTCTTTCAACCAAGCATGCCTTTGAATAACAGAGCCTGTAACTGCGGCTCTACAAGAAGCCTCTAATGAATCAAAACCACATTGTAAAGTATGCTTTCCCACTTGTTCAGCTGCATGCAATAAATCCTGTATTTCCTTACTGTCAGGATTTTCTGAGATTGAAACCATTTTCTGCTTTAACAATGACATGATATACTGTTGATACTTGAGCATGTGAAACTGGCAATTTAAAGCAGAAGTGTAAACTTTTTTCCCCCATCTGTCCAGAGCTCTGGAATCCCTGGCCAAGGGGACAGGATTTTTAGCAGTGGAAGCCTTAACCCCTTTAGGACCCTGAGAAATTGTTTCTTGATCTGCAGCAGGGTTTTTGTAAAGAAATTTATGAAAGTCAGGGACCCTGTAGTACCTGTCTGGCTTGACTGGTGCAGGGGGTAAAGAATCAGGAGTCAGACTGGATTCAGAGAAAACATCGTCAACAATATCAAGCACAGGGGGAATAGCTAGGGGCCTGCGCTGGGGTAATAAAAGAAAGTCTCTGAGCCTTTTCTTGGATTCCAAATAATCCTGGCTCTGCCAATGGAAATGCTCCCTCATGGTGTGCAGGGTTTCCCCAAAAGAATAAACCTCAGGCGGAGAGGCTGAAGGTATAGACTTCTCTGCATCAGAGTCCTCATAGGGAGGGAGAGAATATCCCTGATCAGAAGAGGAATCAGAGGAAATAGAAACCTGGTCAGAGGAATCATAGTCAGTGTCTTGCCTAGGCCTTTTGTCAGGAGGGGGATGGGAACCCCTGATTAAAGTAATTAGGTCTTCGGCCATTTTAAGCATCTGTTTCTTTGGCATGGATGACTGTTCTGTAGAATGCTGTACTTGTTTCCTTGTCTTTAATGGTGTTTTTAACTGTGCCTTGGCTGCTGTAGTGGGCTTAATTGTAAGCTGTGAAGGTCTGAAAACACCCTCCGAAACCGATGCCTGCTCAGCGGCTCCGAACCCACCTGAGGGAATAGTTTCCGTAGGCCCAATACCTTGAGTTTCTACAGGCCTTGGTGTCTCCACGTGGCTGTCGGATATGGCCTGTAGCTCTGAGGTAGCGGGTGTCAGGGGCTGCAAAAGCGCCTCACTGAGAACCAGCGACTGGTCTAGAAGAGGCTTCGTCATCGGTTTTGGAACTCGGATGCCTGTCCTTTTCTTTGTCTTTGCGTTTTTTATAAATACCGGTCGTCGGTTGTTCCTATGGCATTTCGTAATTAAACCTTCGGCCAAAATAATGTAAAGCAAAATCAAAACGACGTTTAATAGTGCGTTTGTTGAATCTAGCACAAAACCGACAACTAGTAACGTGGTGGTCAGGGCCTAGGCAAGGAATACAGTAAGAGTGAAAATCCTTATGAAGTATTTGCTTCCCACAAGAAATACAATTATTAACTTTTACCGACATCGGTCGGGAGCAAGAAAAAGTTTCCCAATGGGGTACTTAGCTTTATTGAAGACTTTGGTTCTGAAACTCAATTTCGAAAATCTCAGGAGTCGGCTGACCGGCACTTGCAAACTGCTTTTGCTTCAGGCACTGCGCGACAAGAAAGACTGAAAAAAATGGCTTTGGTTGCATCTTTTATACCCCTGGCGCACTGATGTCAGGGAAGAGGCGACAGCAACTGACGCCGGACCAAGACTTTGGAACTTGGGCCGACTGCGGGTAGCCTGCCGGCGGATAACTCAAGTGTAATGACTGCAACAGTGAAACACGATGAACATCAAGATGTTAGTCAATGTGCAGCCATCTTGGAAGTCCAGGATGATGCAGCCTTGAAGTAGATTGCGTTTAGTTGTAGTGTAGTCATGGGGTTTGTCCCCATCTCTCACTTGTTTCTTTATAGTTTGGCAAACATTTTTTGTTAGTCATACTTTCAGAGATCATTAATTTGACAGCCTCTTTTGGACTTGTATGTGGCTTGGTAAACACATCTGTACAGGGAGGATAGCGTTTTTATTTGTACAACAGTGGTAGCAGTTGTTTATCTTTCTATGTCTAGATATGCCATAACCCTGTTTTTTTCTCTCACTTCATATTGTTTCTCCTGTTTGTGTTATATCCACCTTTAATATCTCTATAAAGTGGCTAAAAGTTCTATAAATATTCAATCATTGTCATATAAGTTGTATCTATTCTTAACCAATGTCTGATTTGGTATACTTCTTTAAACTGTAGATGTTTTTGTATTATTTTTGATTTTGATTATAGAATTATTGTTCTTGAAATGTTTTTGTTATACTTGGGAACTTTTCTGTCTGGGCCTCTGCTTGAAATGGACACCTACCCAGTCAGACCTTCCCTGTAATCAAACATCAATAAATAAATAAATAAGTAAAGCTGTGAACTTGTGGACTTGAAACTTAATAGAATTAGAAGCATTTGGGAATAATTCTTCATAATTTTTTGCAAGTGTTATAATGCCCATCTTTTTTATATATCATTTTATTTAATAATTTATGGTCTATTTATGCATTACAGTTGGTTACATGCTCATAAACCTTGCTCAAGAGAATATGTATAATGTTTACAGATTCAGGCTTTATGATTTTTCCTACCCGAAAACTTTGGAAGGCTGGTTGTGATAATTAACGTTTTGGATAGTCAATGTTTGGATAATCTACTGTCTACAGTAATGCCTTAATTGCAGTTGCAAAACTGTGGCTTGAATGCATGTAAAAAGCTTATCAAAATTACCCCGTGTAGGCTAGTATGTAATACTTCCAAATACTAACATTTCAAGCTGTGTTCCACTTAAGTCTAGCACTGGCTAAATGTTGTACCAATACATTAACCAGTACTTTTATTTTTGGTGTCCATAAACTGTACAGAAATCATGTATTTAAACATTCTGTTTTTTTAAAGGTAACATGTTTCACATTTGCAAAACTGCAGTTTAAACATTAGTGGTAAAGCATGTGCTGAAAACTGGACTTAAAAGGACTTTTTAGTGGTGGGATGTAAAAAGGAATTTGATGTTTTAACATTTATAAACATGACCAGTGTCTACATTGCCGAGTGTCTTGAACATAAAATCATTGGTGTTCTATCAGTAAGACAAATGTGCACTAAACTGTGTACCTGTTGTTCTAGATTTGTTGCATGAAAATGTGTGGTCCTGCTCCACAAACAACATCAAATGTATTGTCACTGACAAGCATTTATTCAGTGTTTCTTAAGGTAACTATCTGCATCCCCAGACATTTTTTTTCCATTAGGAGTCCATGGAGCTTAATTCTGAAAATACTTGATACTGTAACCCTTCTGCAAACAAAAAGAGTTTAAAAAAAAAAAAGGAAAAGAGAACCCCATGGATTACTAAAGACTGATGAAATGAAGAGGCCAAGCCTGGAACATTTGGAAACAAAATAAAACAGAACAAAATCTTCTGACTTTTAAAACACTCCATAATACTGTAACTAGTGAGCAACAACAAAATATTCTATTTACACTTTTACAACACAAATGTAACCCCAATAAATTCTGGCATTCTATATCAACCCTTTGTCAACCCAGGTACAAACAAAGAGCACTCCCCTTTACCCATTGCTCCGCCATCCCTCATAGCGTAAGATTTTAACAAACACTTCATAAAATCCATAGCTGATCTGCTGACTACTAACACCAACATAATTTCCAACATAAAAATACCCAGACCTCTCCTCCTTTCAGTCTATGTCCACTTCATTAAAATACTACTACTCAAGCCAAAACTCCTGCTCCACATCAGCAGATAATCTTCCACCACAATACCTAAAACTTTCTGTAGACCCAGTCAGTACCTCATAAACAGATTCCTGGCAGAATCTACAGTCCCTGCTATATGGAAGCTGTCACATATAACCCCAATACATAAGGGAGGAAACTCCACCAAATTATCCAACATCCCCCCCATTTCCATATTGTCACCCGTATCCAGGATCCTTGAAAGGTGCATCCACTAGCAGTTAATGAAATACCTACTACTGAATAACTTTCATATTCAAACTCAGCTTGGCTTCCTACCCGGACACAGCACATGCAGTGGCTTATTATCCTTTACTGATTCCGTAAATAGGGCCAGAGATGAAGGTAACCTTGTATCCACAGTGTTCCTTGACATCTCAAAAGCCTTTGAAATGGTGTCTCACCCCCTTACTACTTGATACTTTGTCAAACCTAGGTTGCTCCCCAGCCACAGTACTACAGTGGTTACAGAGCTATCTACAAGACTGAAAGCAAGCTGTTAAGTGTTCAAATCAACTTTCACCCTATCTCCATAACCCTGCAGGTCTCCCTCAAGGATCCATCCTAGGTCCTTTACAGTTAAACATATTCACAAATGACTTGCGTGCTTCCACTTTCTCTGGAATGCTGATTCAATATGAAGATGATTCCACTGTCATTTGTATTGCATGTACACTCTTCCAAAACTACTCTCAAATGCAAAGAAGACATTCACTGCCACTGAATCATGACTCTATTAAACAACTATTTCTGAATCTCAAACTAAATTCATAGTCTTTCACCCCAAAAATACCACCACCATTAGGTCCAACCAATTTCACACCTGCTCTGCTGATAACACTAATATTGAAAAAGTCTAAGAAACAAAATTACTTGGTGTAATTATTGATAATTTTACCTTCAGCATCCATATCCATAAAAAATGGAACAATGCTACAATAAAGTCGCAAAATTCACCATGGACTCCAAATACCACAGCCACCACCAAAAATCGCTACATGAATTAAACTGGCTTGAACTGTCCAACCAATTAACTTATATCCAGCTATCTACAACCTAATTTACAGACCTACTGCCTGCCCAGCCCTAGACAAGCTTATCCAACACTACATACCAAATCGACCCCTTAGATCGCAGAACAAAAACCTACTATAAATTTCAAAAGCTTCTAAAAGAACAGGGCAGTGTCTGTACTCACACTCTATATCTAAAGTATAGAATTCACTCCCTTCAGCCACCAGATCAATCCCAAGCCTCCCACTCTTTAAATCCTCCTTACAGCTACACCTGAATAAGACCTGGCTCTGCACATTGTCAACACCAGGCTAATCCACCTTACCTCTGCTCCCACCTGTCCACCCTCCTCTTCTGTTTCCTTTATCCCTTTGACAACTTCTTATTCTTACTAAGTACTCTCCTCCTCCCACCTAAATCCTTACCCTCACTCTTCCTTCTGCGTCTCTAAAACCCCTGCAATTCCCTTTAAAGCCCCTGTAAGTCTTTGATTTCTCAGAAGTACAATTCTGTTTCCCTCCTTCTCAAAGCAAAGCTATCTACGTGACTTAGATTAAGTCTATTCAGTGTCCATATGATTACAGGTGCATTTACTGTTATCTTCCCAAGGAAATCCATGGTAATACATCTTGATTTTTGTAAATACAGGCAAATGTAAAATTGTAATACAACTTGTCATTTTGTAAAAATGTAATACGTCATGTAAAACTGTGCAATTTTAAGGTTCCAACTGCTTGAGATGTATCTTGTAAAGTCTTATGTTTGCTGTACAAACTTTAATCTACTGGTATATTAACCTACATGTTTTAAATGTGGAGCTGTTCTTCCCGGGCCTCCAATGGAAACAGGTTATGCGGCCCTGTCGGAGTAACCCAGTAAACAAATGTCAAAGAAATAAAAATAAATAGAATCAAGTGTTTGTTTATTGGATTCTTGGACATGTAGGCATTTTCTAGACTGTTTCTTTTTGATATTTGGAGAATGGTATCTGTCCTCTGAAGGTCCTGTCACATGTGAGTATCTGTGATGTCACGAGGGAAGTAGCATTATGACAGTGATCACTGGTGCTGCAGCTTGCTGAAATCCAAGAAGATGGCAACATCAGAAAAATCACACAATCATTCTAGATTTTTTTTATTATTTTGAAGGCATTTTCCTTCTAGAATATTAACTGCCTTCCTTTGTTTTTCAGGTTCTGCATTAACTAATCACATTAACAAGGTGGTGAGCCATCCCACACTTCCTATTACTGTTACTGCTCATGAAGACAGACAGATCAAATTTTTCGACAATAAAACAGGTGAGAATATCAATAAGTTGAGTAAGCATGAACTTTTGGGTTTATTTAGTGATGTGATCACTTCAGATGCCTTTTAGGCAGGAATCTGTTCTGGTTTGTGTTTTATGCTGTCAGGTATATTGTGTTGTGTATATTATACCCTGTTTATATACCAGATAATTCTACATTTGCTAGCTAAAGTGATTTTGTTTTCCTCCTGCAGGGAGGGCATCAAGGAGAGAAAGACACCTTGTTGAAGTTTCCAGTAGTTTATTCAGTTTAGTAAGTAGATGGACGAGTGTTCTTGTTCTCTAATGTATTACATTCAACAGGTCAGTTATATAAAGCCAGTTACAGGCAATCGTGGGAAGGACTTTGGGAGCTGATCGGGGTAAAATCTACGAGATAGAAAAACAAGGAGCCAATCCCAAAACTTAGAGAATAGTCCTTTATTTGAATATTCCTGAAAGACCTATAAGGGTTTACCAGCTTAGCAGCCTGTGGAAAGTCATTCTTAAGTTAAAAGGTTTTATTTTTACTTTTTAATCTCTAACAAACAAAATATGAGAACACACTATGAGCTTTTTGTTAGAAGTCAAAAATGAAAATAGAACCTTTTAACTAAGAATGAAGGTTCCACAAGCTACAGAACTGGTAACCGGCTGGTAATAATTCAAAATTTTATGACCAAAGCAAGAACATGTTAAGGGTATCTCGGTTTCTTAAAATAATAGAGTAGGTAAGCAGAATGTGACACAGTGTCTGTTGATATATTTTCAGGACTAAAAGGAGAGATGTTCTTCATGTTTCACTGTTGCAGTCATCACATTTGGGTTATCTGCTTGCAGTAGCCCTCAGTCGGCATGATTATCAAAACCTTGGGTCCTGCGTCGGTTGCCGTCTCATCTTCCATGACGTCAGGTCGTCAGGGGTATAAAGCATACAGTATATATGTGTGTGTGTGTGTGTGTGTGTGTATATATATATTTTTAAGCATAGTGAAAAAGGAATAGAGGCATAGCCAAAAAAAGATAGGGGGCTGGAGGGAGGGTAACTAGGACTGCAACAGTGAATACACTCGAACATCTACATTTATTGTAAGTGTCCAAAACTGTACTATGTTCTTCATGTTTCACTGTTGCAGTCATCACATTTGGGTAGATTCCCAAAGTTAAGGATGGGAGAAGAAATGTATATGTGTGTGTATGTATATGTATGTGTGTGTGTGTGTGTGTATATATATATATATATATATATATATATATATGTGTGTATGTATGTGTGTGTGTGTATGTATATATATATATATATATATATATATATATATATATATATATATATATAGATATATATGTTTGTGTGCATATATATATATATATATATATGTGTGTGTGTGTGTGCATATATATATATATATATATATATATATATATATGTGTGTGTGTGTATATATATATATATATATATGTGTGTGTGTGTGTGTGTGTGTGTATATGGATCACCTTCAGATGCCCGAAATCACGTTTCGCCGACACACTAATCACCGACACCAAAAGACCGACAACGCAAAACACCGAAAACCATTACACCAACACACTACACGTAAACAACACAGTACACTACATAAAATATCCACTGTCCCTAACCCAAACCCTAACCCTAAGGTCTGACACTACCGCACACTCACCCTACCTGCACTAACCTAACTCACTTACCACCCTAACCCCAAGGTCCGACACTACCGCACACTCACCCTACCTGCACCCTAACCCTAACTCACTTAACCCACCCCTAAACCCACAGTCCCTCACTATCGCACACACCCTACCTGCACCTAACCCTAACTCACTTAACCCACCCCTAAACCCACAGTCCTCACTATCGCACTTACCTGTCCGCTCCCTAACACTAAATCCCTCACTCTATCGCACACTTACCGAGTCCGTCGGATTCTCACCTTGTCGGTCATCTGAGTTGTCAGTGTTTTCGTCCCGTCGGATTCCGTGTCGGCGAAACGCGTTGTCGGGCATCTGAAGGTGACCCGTGTGTGTGTGTATGTATATATATATATATATATATATATATATATATATATATATATATATATATATGGGTCTAGTACGGTTGACTGAAAAATCACTTGACTGAAAATGAAATTACTAGGACCACTTCACTGAAAACTCATTTCTTTGAAACTCGTTTAGTTGAAAGTTATAAATGGCCTTTTCCCCACTGTAGTGCGTCCCTGTAGTTACTATATAAAGTAGGGGGGCGTAGCCCTGCACATTGGGGGTTGTGGGGGGGTGTAGCCCCCCCACATATTATAAACATTTTAAACTATACACAGTGATACAAGTGCATTAAATAACTGTTTCCAAAAGGGAATATATAACCAAGATATGTGGGGGGCTTCGCCACCACCCCATCTTACTTTATTTACTTACTCCAGGGTCGCACTACAGTGGGGAAAAAGCCATTGCTTTCAATAAAATGAGTTTCAGTCACGTGAGTTTTCCGTGAAGTGAGCTTTCAGTGAAGTGGTCCTAGTAATTTCCTTTTCAATCAAGTGAGTTTTCAATCAACCGTAGACCCATAGATATATATATATATATATATATATATATATATATATATATGTGTGCAGATATATCTATCCCACTATTTCTTACCATAACAGGACAAATTTTCCTCTATTTATCCTAGCCTTGCTACTATCTTAACTCACTCTTAATCTCCTTATACTACCTCAGCATTTTAGCCAGTTATAAAACTCATTTATACTTTCTTACTTCCATCTTCAGCCTTGTGCTAGCTTCTGTCCCCCTTCTCTACACATAGTATAATTTAAGATCTTCCTGTCCTAATAGTGTTACTTATTATCCCACATTTTATCCTCTAATCCTCTACACTTAGCACCCACCTACCCTCATACTAACCATCCTCCCACTGAGCCCAATCTCTCCCCTTACCTACAGCGTTACTAACCCCTTTTTAAAAGCTTCTTTCACTGATTGATTCTTCTCCTATTGTTTCTTCCTTCTCTTGTCTCTACCTGCTCCGTTCACCCTGCGGGCTCACTCTGAACACCTACCCCCAATTTCCACCCACCCCCCAGAGGCCCTAGACTTATACCTCATTGCCACACCCTCTTTCCAAAACCGACAAATCAAATTGATCTATCAACCTAACCTTTTACACCACACCCTTCCTCCACATATCCAGTCATAAACTCAATGTAACCTACTATCATATCTTTAATTCACTTTTTATCAGTCTTACCTATTTGTTAACTCCCATTATCTGACCAAGCATTATGCCCACATTAGCTAACTATACTCCTACAAAAACTCTTCTCATTGCTACAATTATAATTGTTCTCACCTTATCTTATCTCTTAACCTCATTTATACATCAACATTTTTCTCATCTTCACTATCCTTATAAACAAACAACCATACAATCGCTCAGTGCCTCTCACCAGCATATAAATATAGCTTCCACACGAAGCTACCTTCATTCAAAGTACCACAGACTAGCCCACATTAAATATTATAATATTATACCAGGAAAGTTCAATATCTAATCAGTAATACACAAAATCCTTTACTTAGACTGAAAAGGCTATCCTTAGGAGATGGAGATATCCACCCTAATCCAGGCCCAGCCAATGTCCATACCACTAACTCCTATACTCCATATCCCACTACCTCACTATTCCCTACCAAACTTCCCAACTCACTCCTAGTTGCTCATGTCAATATCCGAAGCTTAAATAATAAAGTGGCCCACCTCCATGCTCTCCTGAATGTATACTCCTTTGACATCCTTTGCCTAACAGAAACATGGTTAAAACCTGGAACCCATGATAATGAAGTCACACCTCCAGGCTATAATATACTGAGATGTAATCGTAACAAAAGAAAGGGTGGGGGAGTAGCAATTCTATTCAAAGAAAGCCTAGTAGTCACCTCTTCACCCTACAACCCTCCTTTGGAAAATAATGCTGAAATACTCATTTCTAAAATACAGATCAATTCTAACAAATCCATAAATATCTGTATCTGTTTACCTCCTGCGAACAACATCACTACACTAGAGAATATACTTTCCTGGGTCACATCATCTTTCCCTCAAGAAACCATAATCCCAGGTGGCTTCAGTATTGATTGGAAGAGCATCAATACTGACCATCCTACTTCCCATATTAACCTTCATGGTTTCTCTCAAGCCATTACCTCCCCCACTAGAATTAACAAACCAAATAAAAAAGAGAGACTACCATAGAATGGATTCTTATAAACAACTTTCAACAAACCTATAAGGTAGGGACCTTCCCCGATGATGTAAGTGACCATTCTCTGACCTACATAATCAGAGAAAAGATTGATATTGCCCAACCCACAATATTTCGCTCAATTCGGAGCAACAAGCATTGTAACATACAGCTATTCTAAAGTGAAATTACTGCTTGTAATTGGTCTCCCCTAAAAGCCCTACCACTTGAAGAGGCTGTCAAATACTTCCAACTCTAAATTCTTAACTATCCTAGACCACCATGCACCTAAGCGTACCATTAGAATTAGATCAAAACCAGCTCCTTGGCTTTCTAAAGAAACCAGGCAAAAAATCCTACTCAGAAACAAAACCTGGGATAGGTGGTGAAGTACTAAACTTGCAGCAGATCAACAAGTTTTTAAACAACTGAGAAATTTGACAAAAAAAGCAGTACTCTCAGATAAAAAAAACTTCTACTATAAAAAGCAGCAAACACAGTAAAATAATCCACAGAAAATCTGGGCAAGTATCAATAGACGCCTGAACCCTGGTCACTCCAGTACACCAAGCCCAACAGACACTAATCTCAAGACCCCAATCGAAATCGCCAATACCTTTAACACATTCTTTACTGAGGCCATACAATCCCTGGCCAGCCAACTATCCCTTGATAACTGTAGCTTTCTTATCCCCAATAATAGCCCTGTTCCCAATTTCAAATTACAGTCCATCTCGACTAATTTTATCTTCAAACTCATCCAAAAACTGAAGCCTTGTACTCCTGCTGCTGACCAGATCCCAGCTGAATATTTGCAAAAAGCAACTACATCTGTAGCCTATCCCATATCGATTCTTATAAATAGAACCATTAACGAAGGAACCATCCCAGACATATGGAAAATTTCTCAAATTATTCCTCTACATAAAGGGGGTAACTCAAATGAATACTCCAACTACCGACCTATAGCGTTATTATCTCCTTCAGCTAAAGTCATGGAAAGATGCATTCATCACCAGCTACTGAACCATTTAATTCAGCATAACTTACTAGCCAATACCCAGCATGGTTTTAGGCCATTCCATAGCACCACTACTGCCCTTCTTTCCTTCACTGATTCTATCAACAGAAACCGTAATAGTAACATTCTCTCCTCAGCTCTCTCTATTGATCTTTCAAAAGCTTTTGACATGGTTAACCACCCTTTGCTTATAAATACACTAAATTCACTTTCTTTTGACTCACTAGCAATACAAACTAGCAATACAATGGTTCACTTCCTACCTCAGCAATAGGCAGCAAGCAGTGCTCTGGGAGAATAATCTATCATCCCTCCTGCCTGTCACCTTGGGTGTCCCACAGGGATCAATTCTAGGCCCTCTACTTTTCTCCATATTTATAAATGATCTGCATTTAGGTATTCCACAAGCTACTTGCATACAATATGCAGATTATTCCACAATTATTTGTACAACCAAATCTTCTTCTGAACTACAATCTATAACTCAGAAGGTGTTTAACACAGTAGAATCATGGATGTTCTTCATCTCACATTGCTGCAGTCATAACCTGTGGGTAGTCCGCTGTCCTCGGTCGGCCCGAATACCAAAGTGTAAGGCTGGCGTCGGTCATGGTCGCTTAGATCTGACGTCAGTACCCCGTAGTACTAAAGCGCATGACCAACGTCATATCCTCAGTCTTTCTTGCCGCATGGTCCGAAGCAGAAGCAGCGTTTGCAAGTGCCGTTCGGCATCCTGAAATTTTCGTATTCTGAGTTTCAGACCGAAGACCAAGTTGGGCTAAGTAAATATTTTGTCTTTTCTTGCCTCAGTTAATTCCGGATGTCAGAAAAAGTGAATAATTGTATTTCTTGTGGGAAACAGATACCTCATAGGGATTACCACTCTCTTTGTATTCCTTGTTTGGGGCCTGAGCACGACGTAGTGCTAAATTTAATAAGCGCACTATTAAGCGTAGCTTAGATTGTGCTAGGCTTGTCTTGTGTAATTATAATATGCCGTCGGATCCTCCGACGCCCGCTACCGCTAAGAAGCACAAGGAGAAATCTTTGAAATCCAGGCAGGATGAGTCGTCCGTTCCGGACGCCGGTTCTTTAGAGACCACGGTGGAGTCTGTGGATCCGGCCGAGGTTTCTGTTGAGTCTCAGGAGGAACCTTTAGTTCTGCAAGATGTGGCCTCTCAGGAGTCAGGTCAGGCTGAGGGGGCCTCTCAGGTGGCTGTGCTCCCTTCTTTGCATAAGGTGGTTAGGCCTTCTCCCTCTGTTTCTAAGGTACCTTCTAAGGCCAGGCCTGGTTTATCTTCCTCTGGCGTCAGTCCTAGTTCTGCAGGTTCTGTGCCTAAAAAACACATGCTTAAAATGGCAGAAGATTTAATTACCTTAATTAGAGGTTCTATGCCCCCTCCAGATAAGAGGCCTAGAGTGGAGCCAGAGGTGGAAGGATTCGAGCATTCTTCAGTACCTAATTTGAGTGTTTCACTTCAGTATCTTACAGAATTACTAGACAAAGGTTTGTCTTTCTCCTCTGTAAAAGTTCATGCTGCAGCCATTTCTGCTCACTATGACTGTGACCCACCATTGTTCTCTCATCCTTTGTTTAAGCAATTTCTTAGAGGGGCAAAGAACATAAGACCCCCACGTAGAGCTCCTACTCCTTCCTGGGATCTCAATTTTGTGTTGGAGAAACTCACTTTATCTCCTTTTGAGCCTGCAGCTACAGCTGAGTTGAAGTTTTTGTTTTGGAAGACAGCTTTTTTGTTGGCCATTACGTCTGCTAGAAGAGTATCTGAATTACAGGCTCTAATGGCAGTTGAACCCTTCCTAATTTTTCATAAGGATAGGGTCTCTTTGCGTACTAACCCTACTTTCATGCCTAAAGTGGTCTCAAATGTGGCCTTGAACCAGTCTATTCATTTGCCTACTTTTTATGCTGATCCCCAAAATAAAGGGGAAAAGATTTTGCACTCTTTGGATATCCACAGGCAGTTGCGTTATTATTTGAGCAGAACTAAAGGGTTCAGACAGTCTCAACAGTTGTTTGTTTCTTTTGCTTTGGGTTCTCAAGGGAAACCTGTTTCTAAACAAACTATTTCTAAGTGGATTGGCCATTGTATTGCTTTTTGTTATTCTCATCATGGTAAAGAGATTCCGGCTGGAATCAGACCTCATTCCACTAGGGCTACTGCCACTTCTACTGCCTTTCTGAGGGGTGTAGCTACTAAAGATATTTTGGAGGCAGCTACTTGGAGTTCAGTGCACACTTTTTCTAAGCATTACCATCTCCCTCTTTATTCAAAATCAAGGGCAGGGTTTGCCACTGCAGTTTTGCAGGGCATGCTAGCAGCCCCCAATGCTTTATGATTTTACCATCCTCCCTTTAATTTTGCTTTGGGATTCTACCCACAGGTTATGACTGCAGCAGTGTGAGATGAAGAACATAGTACAGTTTTGTACCTACCATAAATGTAGATGTTCGAAGATCCACATTGCTGCAGTCCAATTTTCCTTCCCTCCTTCCCCACTGTAGTTTGGGGTGGTTGTGTGGTTTAGGTTGTAAATATTGTTTGTACATGGGTGGTTGGATGTTTTTCCTGTTGTTTGGCTTTGGCCTTTCTTTTTAGGGCCTTCTGACATCTGGGGCAAGAAAGACTGAGGATATGACGTCGGTCATGCGCTTTAGTATCTAGCGACCATGACCGACGCCAGCCTTACACTTTGGTATTCGGGCCGACCGAGGATAGCGGACTACCCACAGGTTATGACTGCAGCAATGTGGATCTTCGAACATCTACATTTATGGTAGGTACAAAACTGTACTTTTTTACAGCATTGTCTCCTCTTGAATCCCAAAAAAACAAAACTCCTACTCTTTTCTCCTACCCGTAAGTCCACACCATTAGACTTCTCAGTCATCTCTAATAATGGTATCCTCATTTCTCCTGACTCCAACACTAAACTCCTTGGAATTACAACAGATAGCAACCTTAACTTTGACCTTCAAATTAACAACACTATAAAAAAAGTTAACAGAAGTATGGGCTCCCTGTATAGGATTAGACCCTTCCTTACCTCTACAACTAGAACCACTGTTGCCCAATCACTTCTAATCTCTATACTGTTCTATGCCTCACCAATTTACACTAACCTAACTAAAAGCAACATGCTCAAACTAGCTAGCTCCTATAATAACATTGCCTGATTTGTCACTGGTAACCCCTTCAGAACCCATCACTGTCACAATCTAAAACAAGTTGGTTGGCCTGAACTACAGAATCAGCTTCAATTTAACCAACTTACCATAGCCCATAAGGTCCTCAATGATCCAAACAAAACTCCAATACTCTCCAACCTTATAATCCCCTATAAAAATCTCAATACCTTACGCTCCTCTAATAAACTATTAGTTAACATAAACAAGTCCAACAACATGGCAGGTGACTCTCTTATCAAACACAGTTGGCAAAAACTGCAACCTTCTACCTAGTGAACTTACATTACTTCCTTCCCTACCCCTCTTCAAACAAAAACTCAAATTATTCCTTAGAACACACTGGCTATGCCCTTGTAGTAACCCTGGCTAGAATTTCACCTCTGTTAATACCACTTCCCAGTTTCTACTCTAATCTAGACAGTATTGTTTAGCATAAATGAAAAGTGAACAGTAAAACTACTGTAACATTTAACTATTTTACTCCTCTGAAGAGTCGTGTCCTATTTTCTGTTTTTTGTCATTTTATGTACAATACACCGTATTTGATATAACTGCTTTTTACTATTTTATTGTAATCCACTACCTAGTTACTTACTATTTTGTTAGCTATTTTACTGTAATCTTTAACCTTGTTATAACTGTGGTTAGTTTGGAGCTTTTCTCCCCAGGCCTCTACTGAAAATGGACATATATCCAGTTAGACTAGCCCGGTCAACCATATATATATATATATATATATATATATATATATATATATATATATATATATATAAAATGTAATATATATCTTGCTGGAGCAAATGGTTTTAACTAAGGAAATTATTCTTTTGAGCTGGGGACACAGGATCTGAATTGCCAAGACATAACAAGGCCTTATGAAGTTTAATTGTTAGCTTCCAAAAAAGCAGTTACTAAAAAAGGAAGTTAAAATCTGAACCAACTGTATTTTTTGAAGTACTGAACATTGTAAAAGTGAGTTAAGAACTGGAGCTGGGATATTTAGAAAAAGGAAGTAGCAAATTGCATAGAAATAAGTGAAATTTGTGGTAACAATGCAAACAGAATAATTTGCTGGAAGAGAGAGCAAGGTATTTAAGGGTAGTAGGAACTGAGCTATTTATGTATTGTTGGACATAATGACAGTTGCTATCGAGAAAAACAGTGTATAATGTCTGAAAAAGAAAAAAAATATGTTTGTTTTCTTTATTATTGCATGCTATATTGTGACAAGTGATAATTTAATAAAGATGTTAAAAGGTCTGGAAGACTTTGCTTAACAATATTTTAAAAAGTGGTGGTGGGGGGCTCTTCATCCAGCTGAGGAGCTTTCATTCTTTATTTTTAAGCATTCGCATAATGTTAACAGTGATGTAAGTACATGTACAGTTTTTAGAAAAGAAAAACTATTGTTAACATGGTAGGTCTTGGCCTAGTGATAGATCCAAAAACCTAAGGGCTGATTGGTTGTTTAAATCTTCCTGTGAAGAGTCACATAAAGCTTTAAGATCAACCAGTAGATCTTTAAAACTGAATGTGTGTCTGCTCGACTGTTTGAGATTATCTTTTTTTGCAAGATTCTGGAGGTAGCCTTAGTGACATATGAAATGATGGTAATACCATTTAAGTTCATAGATTAGTACTAGGCTAACTAGTACTAGGATAACTGCCCTTTTGGGCCATTTGAAGCCTAGCCAGTTACCCCATGTGAGAATCAAACCCTGCATCTTGTGTCTTTAAGGTAAACACCTTAACCATTATGTCATCCTCCCACCCAAGTGGCAAGAACTTTTACTTTTTACAGTTCAAACCGACTTTTTAGTTTACTTTGGTCCTGCTCATCTGAATGAAGTAGTTCATTAAATATTTAAATGAAAAGATAAGACTTCAACATTTGCATTTACATCTTTTTTAATCTATACTTTCTGCTGTGAACTTTAAAAAATCCCTTTAAAGCTGTGCTAAATTTTTTTTGATATTTTTCAAATATTTTTTATTTTTTACAGGTAAAATTATTCATCAAATGGTTGCTCATTTGGATGCTGTCACAAGTCTAGCTGTGGATCCTAATGGAATCTACTTGATGTCTGGAAGTAGGTTGCTATTTCTTATTTATTTGAGTGCTATTAATTTTTGAAATTACTGATGATTAACTTCCCTTTCTGTTCATTTTGTCTTAGGCCATGACTGTTCTATTCGTCTTTGGAATTTAGACACTAAGACTTGTGTACAAGAAATCACTGCCCACAGAAAGAAGTTGGATGAATCTATTTTCGATGTCGCTTTTCATCCATCAAAGGCGTACATTGCCAGTGCAGGAGCTGATGCACTTGCCAAAGTATTTGTGTGACATGCATTACCATGAACCTGCTCTAAAGCAGGTGAGCTTGGACAGGAGAGGGAGTGCTTCACTGCCATACTTTAATGACGTTACCTGTAAGACACTACATCCAAGACGTTTGGTAAGAGGTGGAGCAGGCTAGTTCCTAATGGTGGACTTTCTTGCAGATCCTTGAATAGCCAGGCTCTAATTTAACTGTAATTAGTGTAATTTAAAAAGAAAAAGGAAAACAGTATTTGTAGCCTTGACAGACAGAGCTTATTTCTGTTTTGGTGTATGTAAACAAAGCCTGGAGACTAGCCTTTAGGTCATTTCTCCTCAGACTCTGCTTGCATCCAAAGGGTTAGGAATGTGGTTCTTCTATAGTGGGAACATGAGCTCCAAAAGTGGATTTTTATTTATCTGTTACATTAAGGTTACCAGTAACAGGCATCACATATTCCTTTTTACTTAACATTAAGGAGTTTTGAAATATTTTAACAGTAGTTTGTCAACTGTGAATAAGCGGCAGTTTTTTAAAGACTTTTTATATATTTAACCTAAGGCAGCATGCTCTGAACTTGGGGATGTTGCATTGGCATTATGGAACCCTGAATATAATGGTCTCATTGACCCACTGAAGTGTATCCACAGTCTTCCCTTGTTAACCTAAAGCAGCCAACTCAAGTCCCCTTTCACACGTATGCTACTTTACTGTCACCATGAAAGTGTCTTATTAAATCATTAAGGACTGTAAAGAAAGTGTGTTAAAGAGAAACACATAGGGTCCAGCACCCGCAATGAACTTTTAAAATAAATTGCAGCATCCTATCACTGTGTGATATTTTGTACATCTTACTGTATTTACAAGTTTATTTATCAAAAGTTACCCATCTTAATGCTATTGGCCTATTGTTATTTATTTCACTTTTTGTTTGTCTTTCTAATTTTTATATATATTGTATGTCAACAGGCCCTGGGTTTCCCCAGAACCTGTTGCATCAGGGCAGAGATCTAGAAAAGAGCAGACACTGGGTAAAAAATGGACTGTATATTTTGCAGTTAACCCATTAGACATTGTATTTTTTTATTGGTTGGGGGAGTGGTGGTAACCCAAACAAGCCAAAGGTTTTGCTTTTATCATCTGGAAATAGTAGTGGTTTTATTAAGGGCATTGCAGGTAAGATTCAAAATATAGGAAAATCAAGACATGGAAAGCCTGTGTGTCTGTTTTAACATTTCCCTGCCTGAACATTTCAAACATGCTTCAGTTTATGGTGTTACTAAGGATTTTGTTTGTGTCGTGCATGATTAATACAATAAAGTATTTTTTCTAGTCTTCCACAAAAAGGTTTCTGATCAGTTCGCAGGTTTTGATGAGTTTTTGTAAGTTTTTTGTTTTGTTTTACAGAATATGAATCAGTAAATTTTTAAGATTGTACCATTTAGAAAAAGTACAGCTATTGAAAAGCGTTGTATATAAAATGCATATAATAAATATTAAATGGTGTAACTGTACTGGACTGATTTGTGATTCTTTTAAGCTTTGTGCAGTAAAGAATTATTATGCATGTTTTGCAGTCAGTCAGACCGACCATTTTTTTTTTGTATTATAAGTGTCTGTTATAGAACTTTTGTAGAACTCTCTCCTTGTCTGTAGGTGGCAATTTATGTTTAGTTTATGTTTTGTTAACTGGATTTGTCGTACTGGACAGGGTCAATTTGCAAAGGGGACCCAGGCAGAAAATTTCCAGTAAGATTTATGATAAAGACAGATGATTTTGTTACAGAAATGAAGTATTAAGACTCAGTGATAGCTAGGGAAAAGAAAAACATAATCTTGACAAACAATATATATAGCTTGTAAGTAGCGTAAGAGATAAGAATATTAGCAGAAAGTCCAAAATATTGTGTTGTGGATTTTCCTGGTAATTCATAATTGTACTGCAGTTCGTGTGGTGCATGAAGTAATGTTTGTGAATGGATTTGAATTCAGTGGTATTTTCCTTGTTTCTAATGGATGGAGGATATTTATTCTAGGAAGTTGCTAGAAGCACCCTAGAAGTAATGTCATCCATCTTGTCACTGCTCTTGGTAGTATGTAACAGCAGTTTATGAGAAGAACTGAGTTCTTACACTAGTATTGAGCAGCTTTAGTGGATCATTGAGGATAAATTACCTCATTGATGTCATGTAGATAGTTACAAGTTATGATAGGCTGGTAATAAAGCATTCTGCAAATACACAGTCAGTTAACATTAGCAGGGGCTATACAGTGATGACTTTAAGCAGGAAACCAACAGCAAACCTGGCCACTGTGTTGTAAGCAGTAAAAAGTCTGTTAGCAATATGTGCTGTGGTTACCCACAACCCCATACAGAGGAGTAGCTTTAAAAGTAAAAGTGCTTCAGCTAGAGTGTTTATGAACTGTGCTTTAAGATAAAGTTTTATACTGTATAAATTACCTTGTTTACAATTTATTTATTCTACAGTAGACAGTATGCGCTTTTTGAAATTGAAACCTAAGTAATTCAGTAGAACTGGAGTTACCCATGACCAATAAATTATTACCATGTGGGTTTCCAGTACTGAGTAGCTTACATTGCCCAAAAATGTCCTTGTCATTTTCTCTATAAATTAAGGGTGAGCCTTTTGTTGCATCTTCATTGCTGATTGAATTGAAATCCATCTTTACTTCATTAAGCAGTTTTCCGTGTTTTTACACTATGAAAATTGAGAGTAGTAGTAGGCCAGTGATGGAGCCTTATTGGACACAGATCAAAGATAGGTACTTATTAGTGAGTATATTGCTCCAGGCAGTAAACTACCTTTTCTGTCTCAAGTTGCTTATGAACCATGTCAGTGGTGACGTACATCAGCCCTCATTTAATAGGCTTTTGTAACATATGATTAGCAAGATTTAATGGTTTAAGAAGGCCCAGCAAGATGGCTGTAGTAAGCATGCTTTTTTTCTAAGTTTAACTTAAGATAGTCCATTTCTTTCCAAATATTGAGATCTCTTCCATCATGGATACTCCTAATTATTAGCATGACAACTTCCTTCAGTCATTTATCCTCAGAGGAGGCTGTATTAAGGAAGCCAGAGCAAGGGACAGGGGGCAGGTCCTTTGCATAAGAGGTGGTGACGGGGTGCTACTTTACCCAGGGCAGATATTTTTTTATTTTCCTGCCCGATTTCAAATGGTCCATCATTGTTGAGGAAATATGACATAAGTGCAGTAAGGTTTACAAGGATTGTTTCCACACTTCACTGTTGCAGACAAGAAGAGGAGTCAGTCTTTTGCAGTTTTGTAGGACTGCTACAGATGCAAGTTTAATAATGGCTGGCACACACACAGGATGGGAATGAGTCAATTTTTGTGTCTTATAAAGACTTCATGGTTGATTAGCTATGATAAGGGACAACTCGACTTTAATCCATGGTTTGGAGCCGAAACCCATAACGGAGACCTCAGCTGTGTAGTTGCCATTGATATTATAAACTTCCTGTTATAGGAGATACATCACCCAAGGATATTTAGGATTGCTTAGCAGGATACTTGGCCTAGCCCCTTTTACCATGAGCTCCTGTACTGTTGTACCAGAAAATGAAGGATTATTTGATACCAGCGACAGATTAACTCTGTCACCAAAACCCCCCTGTGAGGCATGCAGCAGTCAAAATTCTCATTCATAGCCCTAATTAAAAAACACATGCAGTTTATCCAGCACTCCTCTTTACTGGACTCAAATGTCTTTAAGTCTGCAACATCTTTTGGTACTTCTTGTGAAGTTTGCCTATGACCCAGTCAAAAAATTTGATTAGTTATTGACAGCTCCTTCTGGCTCTATAGACCTGTTGGTTGTTGTTGTGGACTTAACTGACAACTTTGAAAGCAACTTGCCTTTTTGTCAGGATTCTTTTCATGAGACTTTGCTACAGCTTTTAGGCCAGAAGTATTGTAGTTGTAGTTCCCTGCCTTTTACAGCTACATACATCCAACTCTTGTCATGTTATATTCCTCTGGCATTTTGATTGTGGCCAGTGATTTTGAATACTTCTGTTAGGTGACCTTGACCAGGTTCCTAAGAACCCTGGGAGATTATTTGTCTGCTCACTATGACCGTATAATTTGTTAAGGCAATGTGTTCCATCTCCACTTCCTTCCGTACTGTTTTGATGACAATTCACTGCTCTCTCTCCACTTTGTCTTCCTTTAGGGCAGCCATTTCTCTCTCCACTACTCTATGTTCTAGTGTCAATCCATTGCTTTTTACATTCTGCCTTCCCTCCCAGTTTGACACCTTTCCCTCCCTTTCTTTTGTTAAGACTGAAACAAAATATTCATTCAGCACATCATCTTTGTTTCTTTATTTTATAATCTCCTTTTCATTCTAGGTTAACCTAGCCAGTTCAGTCCCACCATTCTATCTGTTTGCTGTATACCTACAAAAAAAAAAGTTTTTCTTCTGTTTACCTTTAGTGCCAGTTCCGTTTCAGCATGGGCCGTTGCTGCCATCACCTTCTTTATTGCCCTTCTGTTTTCACTCTGCACTTCCCTACCCTCCTTTTCTCCACTTGCTTTATGGAATGTCATTTGCTCTAATCATTAACCTTAATTTTGTGTAGTTATGTTGGCCTTCCCTTTTACATCTTCCTCAGACCATTTGTTTGTAGCTCTTGAGTACTTCATTCTTGACCCATTCCTATTGCTTCCATCCAACATTCACTAGACACTGTAGCAATGTGTAACCAGTCATGCCCAAAATATTGCTGTTTGACAATATAATGCTGCAAATCCTTCTTTATGTTCCATATCTCGCTCCCTCTTTTTTGTGCTATTTTTCTTCCACACAGCTGACCATCTGTGGACCCTGTTGCCTCTTGTTTATTGAGTCTACCTACCTCTCTTGGTCTCCCTCTAACTCCAGTTAGGGTTGGGTCAATGAAGAGATTAAGGAATTCTGGGACCATGTCAGACTATTGTTTTGGGATGTTTTGCTTAACGCTGCTTCAAGGTTCCCCTGTGAACTTGCTGAAATCTCTGAGGTGCAAGCATACAGTGGGGATGTGCTGGCATTTCACCCCATCTTCACTGCAGCTCAGGCAATGTGATCTCCTACTTTTTCTTCCTTGGACAACATCCCACCCACTCATGTCCCCAGCCTCTAGTAGGAAACAAAAAATGGGGAAACCAGTAAAGGTGATGCCAAAATTGATAGATATGGACTGTTTTTTGGAGAGGAGAAGCAAACATTTGTCAACATTAATAGAACATTGATCCAGAGGGAAGCAGAATTTAAGAAAAATGCCACTGTTTTTTGTGGGTCTTGATGCAGAAAAAGTATTTGAAAGAGTAAGCTGGAATTTTATGAGTAGGGCAATGGAAGGATTTGCATTGCCTGATATAATAATAAGGTTATTTAGAAGGATATATGAGTTATCGGAGGTAAAAATCTAAGTGGGATGGTTCCTGTCTGATAAGTTGCATCTGAACAGAGGAACCAGGCAGGGGTGTCCTCTTTCCCCTTTGTTGTTTGCGTTATATTTACAACCATTGGCAAAGAAAATAAGGGACTCAGAAATTCAAGGATATAATTGGTGCGGTGCTCATGAAAAGTTGCCTTTTATTTGCAGATGATATTATTTTGTACGTGATGGAACCAGAAAGGGATGTGTTGGCATTCTGAGACTGTTCCGTGTTTTTTTGAGATGTAAAATTAATGAGGATAAAACAAAGGCTATAGCTGTAAACTATGTACCCACATGTGATATGGTTCAGCAATATCCATATTTATGGGGCCATGATAAAGTGAAGTATTTACGAGTATAAATTGAAAAAGATTATGTTATGGCAACTGAGAATATGTGGGAAGAGACTAAACAAAAGATAATACAAAAACTGAGAAATTGGAAGATCTTGCCTATGGATATGGATAGCAAGCTACAAGTATTAAGATTGTTTATAATCTCTAATTTTATACACAGGTTAGGTATGTTTTTATCAACCAAAAAGAAAAGTTGTGGATAGTAATAAAGAGATGAATTATTTTGTTTGGGAGGGGAAGAGAGTGTCAACTGGGAAAAGTTGATCCTCCTAATAGAACAAGGAGGGTTACGATTACTTGATTTGAAGGTATGTTTTAGAGCTACACACGTAAGGCTTCTATACATAGCACAAGTAGAAAGCTTCAATTCAAAATGGAACAGAATGATGGTGAAGCAGGGAGGTAATTCAAGAAATAAGAAAAGAGTGGGACTTTGGATGCAGATCCTTAAGCAGATAAGTCATACAGAATATTATATTCCTAAAGTAGTAGAAAGTATACTAACAACTAAACCAATTAGTGAATGGAAAAAGGAGATTTTGCAGATAGGGATGACTCCGATTAGGGGTACAGAAAAAAGGCAAGAGAGGGTCTGAAATTTATTGGAGGAAACTGGCAAATGAAACAAGTTACTGAGAACAAATAATTACAGATAGAGATGGGCAGGTAATAGAATGGGAAAGGAAATTCTGCTGGTAGGAATGACTGCAATTAGAGATACAGACAGGCAAGAGAGGGCTGGAATTTATTGGAGAAAACTGTAAAGGAAACAAGGTATTGGAAGCAAATAACTAAAGAGGGAAAGGTAATACAATGGGAAGACTCCAAGAACTTATTTGGACTGCAGGATAGAGATTGCTTTCCATATCAAGGATTGATATAGGCAAGGAAAAAGAAATACAGGTGAGTCCTATATGAAAGACTAGCACTGGTAGAGTTTTTAGTAGAATTTAGGACAGAAGCTGCTGTTAAAAAAGGAATAATTAGTAGAGAGTATAAAATATTACATAACTATAAGAAGCAATCAGAGGAGGTTAGAAAAGATTGCAGAGAGAGACTGGATAAGCAATTCACACACACACACACACACACACACACACACACACACACACACATATATTTGTGTGTCTTCCAAATATGCAATAAAATCCAGAAGATTTAGGGTCTTTGCTTGGGAGTGTTTACATAGATATTTTTATACCCCAAGTAGACTCCAGAGAATTTTTCCTCAGGTAGACAGCAAATGTTGGAGGTGTCACAGGGAAGAAAGAGGCAATTGGGAACATGTTTTTCTGAAGTGTGGTGAGTTGGTGGACTTTCCATTCTATTACCTTTCCCTCGCTAATTATTTGCTCACAGTTTCTTTGCCAGTTTTCTCCAATAATTTCCAGCCCCCTCTTGCTTAGTGTCTGTATCCCTAATTGCAGTCATCCATATCAGCAGATCATCCTGTCTCCATTCCCATGTTGGCTTAGTTCTTAGAAAACTTTCTGCTACTTTTTGAATATAATGTTCTGTATGGTTATTGCTGTTCTCCTTATGTATCTGCATCCAAAATCCCAGTCTTTCCTTGTTTCTTATGCTTTCCCCATTTCGTCATCCCTTTCCACTTTGAATTTTAGGTTTCAGCTTGTGCTATGTATACGAGACTTAACCGTTTAGCTCTGAAGTACCCCTTCAGATCGGGCAATTCCAAACCACCCTGTTCATTTGGAAGAAACAGCTTATCCCACTTGACTCTTGCCATCTTCCCCTCCCAGATAAAATAATTCAGATTTTTATTAATTGCTATCCACAACTTCTTCTCTGGTTGATAAAAATATGCTTGTCCTGTGTATAAAACTAAAAGGATTAAAAACATTTTAACTGCATGTATCTTGCTAGCCATATCCATATAACAGCATTTCCAATTTCTCAGTTTTTGTATTATGTTTTGTTTAGTCTCTTCCCACAAATCCTAAGCTGTCAAACCAGAATTTTTTAATCCGTACTCCTACGGACTTCATTGTATCATGCCTCCATAAATATGGATATTGCTGAACCGTTCATGTGTGGGTACCCAGACTCCCATTTTTGTTAGTCTTTCTTACCTGTTACTAAAAAAAAATTAATCTTAACTTTTACAGTTTGGTTCTTATTTCTTCTGGGCCTTTCCTTTCATTAGGTATGCTAGGATGGATGATGACTAAATGGCTTCAAGAAATGCATCACTTGTGGGCGCAAAATACCTAATTCAGATGCCTACAGGAAATGCATCTACTGAATGGGTGATGCCCATTTAGATGCAGATTGTACAATTTGTGCTGGGTTCAACTCCAGGCCACTCATGACAGACATAATAAATGTGTTTTGAATGGTGGTCTTCCTCCTTCCTCTTTTTCAGCTGGGGATCAAACCCTCTCAGAAGAATCTGACAAAGGGAAGTCTGACTCCACTGCCAAGGACAAAATAGTATAGAAAGAAATCTCTGGATTCTTCAATGTCTTCGGCTTCTTCTTCAAAACCACATCCAAAAGTGTCAAAGTTGGATCTGACAACTTCAGATCCTACTGCTCTGAAATCAAAATTACCTCATGTCTGGTCACCTATTAACTTATCAGATCTGATGCCTTCTTGACTTCCTTTTCCCTTTTTGCAGGTGTCTCCTCACAAGGACTCAAGGCCACCATCCACTAGCTCCTCACTCAGGTCTTACAGGCGTTTGTCCTAAGCTGACGTGAATAGTATGGTAAGTAAATTCCATGTAGTTCAGATCAAGATGTGGGTAATTCTGGCTCCAGCTCCCATCGTATCTATTAGCCTGCCTGTGAATAGTCCCCCTTTAGTTTCTCCTTCTCTGATCCAACCTGCTGTTTCAGAGCCCTTGAATCCAAGATCTCGTGTGGTGTCCTCATCAGAGCCAAAAACAGTTCATTCTTGGACTCCGGCTGCTTGCAGAAGACTCTTGGAGCCGAAGCATCTGCACCATATGTGAGAGACCAGAGTTGACTCTGAAGTTGTTGGAGCTGTCCCTGCTCCTCGGGGCTTCAGCTCTGGACAGCTTGGGTCCAACTCCATCCTCGAGTGGAGTGCTTGCAGGGTTTCAGAGGGTGCGATGCGGGAAATGTCGGCTCTGCTACCTTTAACTTCTGTCTCTCCTAAGAACTTTACATTTGAGATTGTGGAGAGGGCTTGCTCTACCTAGAGAAAGGACATCCATATTCCCCTTGGATCTCTACCACCTTCAGGTTTTTGTTATGAGCCTCAATCTTCCATTCCAGTGGGATAGCCAGCCCATTCAAGTCTCACCAGACCATCCACTGATGACGTCCCTCAGAAGAGAAATGTAAAAGGAGACACTTTGATTCCTTTCAAGAATCTCTCTTGGAAGAAACTGATTTTGATGAAGGGGAAAGTGTCCCCCCAATCTCCACCTAAAGACATCTTTTTTGGAGACATTCTTGAACTCCTAAAACAAAAAGGTGGTTGGTCTTCTGACACCCCTTTCCAGGAGGAGTTGGAGTTCCTGGAGGCTTTCAGGTCTGACCTGGCTACTTCTTGAGTGGCACCACACCCCCCAGCTGATGAACTTATAGACATCATTTCTCACCAGGCATGGAAGGAACTGGATACTGTGGAGCCCATCCCTAAGAGTCCAGATAAAGTTCTAGCCTCCCCCAGGAAAGGACCCACTGGTCCCAGTTGATGCCATGGTTGTGACAGCAGCTACAAAGGAGGAGTTTGCGGGGCTCTTCAGTCCATCCACTTAACCGGGAATCTAGGGCTTTGGACAAATTCTGTAAGTGCACATTTATGCTTCAATGACCTTTCCTCTGTGGTCATTGAATTACTTGGCACATTTCATGAGACTGCAAACAAATTTAACTAAGGAGCTCTCCAAACCTCTTTCTGGGTGCAAGTTTGTTGGGGACTAGAATAGAGAGTCTCTTCTCAACTGGCCACCATTCAATCTGTAACACATTCATGAGGCTGATTTCCCATGCGGCGGAAGATACCTCAAAGGCAGTTGGTTTAGGTATAGCCATTAGGAGATATGCCTGGATGCACCTATGCAACTTCTGCGGAGTCCTTCAAGTCTTCATTCATCAATGCTCCATTTGATGGATCTTCTTTATTTGGCCTGAAAGTAAAAGACACGTTCTCCAGATATTGAGCAAGAAGGAAAGACTTGTTCTGCTGTAAGAATATGATTTTCTGGCATAAAAAGCCTTTTTCCCAGAATCAACAAGGAGGTAAAAATATATAGTTCCACAAGTCCCAGGGTCCTTTCCACAACTCATGAGTAGATAGAGTTCCTTCCTCTGCTCTGGGAGAAATAATGGAAGACGCCGGCCCCATAGCAGAGGTGGCCCACAGAACCAGGGCTTCCAGGATTCCTTCTCAGACAAACCCTACTAGTGCTCCTGAAGGGTGGACTGTCTGTTGCCCTCTGGAGGCAGTCAGAAGGGAGCATTTGTCTCTGCACCAAAGAGCCTGGGTATCCAAAACAAAAGATTGCTGGGTGCAGGAAATTATATCCACAGGTTATATCATACTATTTTCAAAAACTCCCCTTGCAAGAATGAAAAGAATCCCCAGTGTTCCACCTAGTCAGAGGGAAATGGCAGCATTAGAAATAGGCTGCTCAGAAAGGATTAGCCAGGAGATTCCCCCCAGACCAGATAGAATCTGGGACTTACTAAAGATGCTTCTTAGCACCAAAGACGACAGGTGACTGGAGACCCATCCTGGATCTCGGTAGACTAAACCAGTTCATGAAATATTCAAGGTTCATTATGGTCATGGTGCAGTCAGTTTTACTCCTACTGCAAAACAACGATTTGATGTGCTCAGTAGATCTTCAGGATGCATATTATCACATCAAAATGAACAGGTGTTCCAGAAAATATTTGTGCTTCCAGCTGGGAGCCAATCATTACCAGTTCAGAGCACTGCCTTTTGGTCTCACAGAGCCCCCAGGGTGTTCACCAAATGCATGGTGGTGGTATCAGCTCACCTCTGACTGCTGAGATTGCGAGTATTTCCGTACTTAGACAACTAGCTCATAACTGCCCCAACCAGCCATCTTCTCCTACAGGCAAGGGACTACTTTATCCAGTTGTCTCCACCTTGGCATCACAGTCAATTACAGCGAATCACAACTCACACCTATGCAGAGTCTGGACTTACTAGGTGCTCATCTAGACAAGGTGTCAGATAGCCTCTCTTCCTCCAACTCGTATCCAGACACTCAAATCCCAGGTCAAGAAAGTAATCTTTTCATTCTTCTCTTCCAGCATGATTAATTTTACAAAGCTTAGAATCCATGGCAGCAGCTATCACCCCAGTCCTTTCACCCAGGTTTCACTTGCGAATTCTGCAGTGGACCCAGTTGGTACAGTGGTCTATTCTTCAGCAGCCTTTAACCTTCCCATGTCAGGATCATACAAGCTTGCAAAAGATATCGTCTTTGGTGGCTTCATTTGGACAGTTTCCCCAAGGCCATCTGTTTGTTCTCTTCCTGCCCACAGCCATGGTGACTATGGATACCTTCCAAATGGGGTGGGGAGCACTACTTCGGAAGGACAGTTTATGGTATGTGGTCCCCAGAAGAGGGCAGGATGCATATTAATGTCCTGGAAATGACAGCAGTCCTCCTAGCATTGCAGGCCTTTCAAGACACACTCGACCAGGGGTGATCGCTATTCAGACGGGCAACATGTCTGCAGTCTGGTGCATCAACAAACTTGGAGGAACCAGATTTTACCTGCTATGTTGAAAACCATTGAAAGTGTAGCAATGTGCAATCTCTTCCTTCCACTTTCTCATTGCAGTGCACATACTGGGGAAAGTCAAAGTGATTGCAGACAAGCTAAGCAGGTCCATTTTGATGTCTCACAAGTGGTGTCTCAGTGTCAAGGTGGCAGAGAGGATTTTCCATCAATGAGGCCACCCCATGTTTTGACCTTTTCACCTCTCCCATCAATAACAAGTACAGCAGGTTCTTTGCCCTGATACCTCTAAAGGGGGAACCACCAATAGATGCTCTAGTCCATAATTGGCACTCTGGTCTTCTGTGGACTTGCCCCTTGTTACCTCTCATTAACAAATTTCTACAGAAAGCACAGTTATTTTCATTCCCTTGTCAGATTTGATTCCCCTTCCTCTGGCCTCATCATCTGCATACACCTTGGATACTGGATCCCAGTCTAGACCTGTCTCACCCAACAGGAATGACTCATCCATTGTTAACAGGCCTGAAACTGACAACATGGTTTCTGCAGTTCTGCTGATTGCTAGACTGTCCAGGCTGCCCTCCCCAGTCCATCATATTTTGTTACCCTCTCAAAATCCTTCTACTAGAAAGATTTACAAAAGTGAATGGAAGAGATCTGTGTTCTGAGCTCTTAAGAAGGATCTGGTCCCCTTTCCTGTCCACATGCCAGAGGTACTTGAATCTTTAGCTTCAGTTTTCAGTAAAGGGGCTGGCTTTTCTACTATTAAGGTCCATTTGGTTGCCATTTCAGACTTCCATCTAGGTGAAAATAATTCTTCCTTATGTTCTTCTAAATTATACAAAGCCTTCCTCAAAGGAACTTTTTTAATGTAGACCTCCTCTAAAGCAATCCTACTTCTCCTTGGTATTTAACTATTTTGCTTCAAGCTCTGACCAAATTCCCCTTTGAACCGTCAGCCAGGTCAGACAAGTTTTTGTCTTGAAAAAAATTTTTTTTTAGTCGCTAGTAAATCAGTAGACGAGTATCTGAATTCAGGCTCTATCTTCCAAATTTTCTTACCTGGTTTTCCACAGATACCGAGTTTCATTATGGACCAACTCATCTTTTTTGCCTAAGGTAGCTTCTAAATCTGTCGACCAGGTCATTAAACACCTTTTTTTTTCTTCCCAAATTTTTTAAACAAGGAAGAATACTAGCTCCATAGAACCAAATATTTCTGTTAGACTGACCAGTTGTTTGTATCCTTATCACCTAACAAATTGAGCAAGTCATTTTCTGAAGTTACAGTAGCCAAATGCCTAAGCCTACTAGAGCCCATTCCACAAGGTCTGTGGCTGTATCCTCAGCTTTTTGGTCAAAAGCTTTCATAGATGATATTTGTGTAGCTGCTACTTGGTTGCAATTTGGATTGGAAGAGATTTGTGTTCTGAGCTCTTAAGAAGGATCTGGACCCCTTTTCTTTCCACATACCAGAAACTGGATTCTGTTTCTAGGAACAGAGGTGCCTTTGGCTGCACAGTACTCGAGATATATTGTTGCATTACGACCACCCAAGGTTCATCTAGCTGGGGACCCTGACCCATCAGTTGAGGAATGAATGAAAATGACAACATTGGATAAAAATCATATGTACTCCCCATGAAGTTACATCTATATTGCCTATTTTCATTCTTCAACTTCTGTCCCTCCAGACCCCCTTCTCTTTGTTCCTGGACAGGACAAAGGGTATCACTTTGGGAACTATTTTTCCATATGTGAGCTCCAGCCTGTTTTCTTATTCTGTACCTTATATTCTCTTGAGGTATTATTCATTGACTCCAATGGGCAGCAAGCTCGATCCGAGGTATGTTAGGTTGGTAGGGCATTATGGGTAAAGGGGAGGAGCACAGGAGTTTGACTCCAAGGATCTGAAAGTAGTGGCTGAGTTGGCTCTGAGAACCATTAGTTTAGGAAGAGTGAAAATGGGCAACACAGATGTAAACACTATGGTGATTACATAACTTATTTTAATAACTATTTGTAAAATGTTTGCATTCCCAGCATCAGTGGCACAGCACGATGCTTCAGAGACCATCCATGTGCAACTAACAATGGGCAAAACTGCATTTCAAATTGTAGCTTGCTACAGATCACCCATCATGTCCCAGGACCCCCATTCAGCATTTCTGAAAACACTGGAAAATATGAAGGTCCTACCTAACACCGTGATATTGGGAGATTTCAGTTACCCAAACATAAACTGGGAAAACTACTAACTCCTTTGCTATTCCATATCCTTATTTGGATAAAGGGAAGCTTCTTTGTTCACCAGTGGGAGTGGGGAGCACTGAGCAGCCTATTTGTCCCTAGAGCAGTGGTTCCAGCCAGAAACTTGTAGTCTATTGGCCATTTTGGGTCAATTCCTAGCTCTTTTCAACCCCCTGCTATAAAGCCCGCTTTAGCGGAGTTGCCCATAGAGCACCATCGGGCAGCGTTAAACAAGGTTAAACTATTTCTGGCTCCGTAAAGTCTGCTTTTCAATTTTCCCTTAGAACTTCTCTACTTGCAATCTAAACAGTCTATTCTCTATCTCAAAAGCTCAGCACTTGCTCCTAAAGCATTTTTCTATAGGTAAAGCTCAGCACTTGCTCCTAAAGCATTTTTATATAGGTAAAAGTACTTGTATACTAAACAAAGTACTACATTAGCCTAGAATCCCTTGCGTACCCATTTCCCTATAGGTCCCTTCTGCCTCAGTTACACAGCAAACTTTTTCTAGCATGTCGAAGGGTCAGTTGCTGGCCTCCTCTCCTGTTCAGCTGGTAAATCTGGGCATCTTGAGGCAATGTTACAATTGCCTCATGTACACAGACAACCCACTCCTTCTCCCACAAAACACAAATACATGTGAGAGATGCAACTATATAGCCAAACTGGAGGCTGAGTTCTCTCAACTCAGGACTGGCAAGACCAGACAGGAGGAGAAGGAAACCACGCACACCACAAACCCAGTTTCACATAGAACTATCACAACTGCAAAACAAACACATAATCACACAAAGACATACTCGGAGGCACTGATCAAAAATCTAATAAAACTACAGAGGCCTCCAAAGCAGACACCCAAGCAACTGCCACCTCAAGACATAAGACATGCAACACATAGTTCTCAAAGTCAGTGTGCTAAACAGTCACAGCCCTTAAGGCCAAACACAATGCCAGACACACTTGTTATAGGTGACTCCATAGTCAGACACACTGACGTCCCACTCACCAGACTGAACAAGGAAAAGATCACAGTAAGCTGCCTGTCAGGCGCTAGAATCCGCCACATAACACAAGCACTCAGGTCACTCCACAGCAAGTACAAGTATGACTCAGTCATTGTCCATGCCGGTGTGAACGACCTGAGACGTACCTCCCTGGACTACATGAAAAGAGACATAGAGGAGCTCTCAGATTATGTAGCCCAGGCTGGTATGACCCTGAGCAGTATCCTACCCTCACCAAGAATGATGCCACAATACAGAGACAAAATGATCAGCTTTAATAATTGGCTTAATTACTGGTGTCATTCTAAGGGATCCAATGTCTGTCTGTCTGGGATGACATGCTTGACAAGCCACGCTGCTCGCAAGGGACGGCTTGCACCTGTCACCCCTGGCTTCCGGATATTGGCAAAGGCTCTTGCCACCCCATAGTGCCTTTTTAGGCAAGGCTCAAATGATAAACTTACCGCCTAGAAAACAAAAATGGAGAAAACTAAGGGTAATACTGCTCAATGCCAGAAGTCTAAACCTCAAGATGCACGCCTCAAGCCCTCCTCAGTATGGAGAACATCGATGTCTGTGCTGTGACTGAAACCTGGTTCAAGGCTCCTGAGAGCACCCCAGCACTATCAGGTTATACCTCATATCATGCGTTCCGCCCCAAAATCTGGACCGAACCACAAAAGGAGGGGAGTATCCATATTCATAAAGGATACCCACACCTCCAGGTTAGTGGCATCGCACAAGCATCGGAGACCATCCAGGTGCAATTAACCATAGGTAAAACTGCCCTACAGTTTGTAACATGCTACAGACCACCTTCTCAAACTCAGGAAACCCACACAGCCTTCCTGAAGACACTGGAGAGTATGAATGTCTCTCCAAACACCATCATATTGGGTGACTTCAACTACCCAAACATAGACTGGGAACATTACTCAAGCCCCAACACCCTAGCCCAAAGGTTCCTTGAGTTCATAAACTCAAATGCTATGGAACAACTAGTCACCATTCCCACAAGAGGAGAAAATATACTAGACCTGATCATCACAAACATGGGGACAAAATGCTCCACACCTCAGACCATAAATTAATCTCACTGGAGATCCACATCCCGCCCCCACCCCCAGCAAAAAAGACCACAGTGAAGAACTTCTCAAAAGCAAACTTCACACTTCTTAAGACTGGAGTGGTATCCTTCAAGGCCCCCGAGCCAGTGGAAACCACAACCCCTGCTGAAACCCTTACAAATGCCTTCTACGAGCACCTCCAGGAATGTATGGATCAAGCAATCCCTAATAAAATCAAGACCCTTTCCACCAAAGGCAGGCGCGGTCTGGTGGACTCCAGCCATAAACAAACTCTACAACAAGAGGAGAAAGCTACTACATGACAGAGCAAAATCCCTAAAAGGGAAGGTATCTCTGATCAATACTAGCAAAAACTACGATCACTCATAAAATCATCCAAGGCCAACTTTGAGAGAAAAATCGCTAATGACACAAAAGACAATCATAAAGCCTTCTTTAGCTATGTTAGAAACCTAGGTGGAAACTCCCAGATATGCTCAGAATTAGTCCAAAATGATAAAAAAATCACTGAACCCACAGACATTGCCAACATACTGGCAGACAGGTTCAGTGCAAATTTCTCCCTCCCTCCCAAAAGGAGAAATATCTATCCCACCAGAGTCTAGCCTCCCAAACATCACAGATGCCCAGGTGAGAGCTGCTCTCTAAAGCAAAAAACACAGCATCAATGGGACCGGACGGTGTCCCCAGCTGTGTGCTACACAAACTCAATGAGGAACTAAACCCACACATAAGGCTGCTGTTTAATCTTAGCCTTACTACAGGATACGTACCCAACGAATGGCGTACGGCAACTGTGCTCCCACTCCACAAAGGCGGTGCTTCTACGGACCCTGGAAATTACCGCCCCATAAGCTTGACGAGCCTTGTCTGCAAAGCTATGGAGAGGATCATAATGGAACTCATAAATAAAGACATTGGGGACCTACAGACACTGGATCCTACCCAATTTGGCTTTGTCAAGGGCAGATCCTGCCTCTTGAACTTGGTCGGCTTTTTCGAAACAGTCACTAAGGCCATTGATGAGGGTAAGGCAGTTCACACAGCCTACCTTGACCTAGCAAAAGCGTCACACAATACCCCACTCGGGCATCATAGAAAAGCTCACCAGCTTAGATGTAAACACATATGTCACAAGATGGGTTGCAAACTGGCTCAAGGACAGAACACACAGGGTTAGAGTTGCTGGTGCCATGTCAGACTCTAAGCCGGTCACGAGCGGTGTCCCACAGGGCTCAGTCCTGGGCCCCTCTTGTTCGGCATTTATTTTTCTGAAGTGCAGGCAAACATAGGGGATTGTGGCTGACAAAATTTGCAGATGACTGCAAACTGGGAACCATAATTGACACTCCATCAGACACAGACATCCTCCAGAAAGGTCTCATAGAAATGGATAACTGGTGCCAGAGCCATGGCCTTAAGCTAAATGCCAAAAATGTATAGTCATACCCTTTGGGAAAAACAAGGTAACCCCTAATTACCACATAGGTGGTAATCCATTAAACACGGAAGAAGTTATCAGGGACCTGGGGACCCAAGTTGACAGTAACCTCTCTTTTGACACTCACATTGCCAAAGTGGTTAGGAAGACCTTCTACATTGCCCACCTGATCATGAAGGGATTCACATCCAGATCGGGAGAGGTCATTGTACCCTGTACTCTTCACTTATCAGACCAATGATTGAGTACAACACCCCATTCGAATGTACCTTACCCGACACCTGCAGCAGTTGGAAAGACCCCAAAAGTTCCTCACCAAAAGGATAAAGGGGCTCAAACATATGTCATACGATGCCCGACTGAAGAAACTCCAGCTCTATTCAGTCACATACCGTCTGCTCAGAGGTGATCTGTGCCTGACATACAAGGCCATGTCCAACCCGAATTAATGGACATGCTCCACCTCAAAAATCCAAATCCACCAGAGCCACGAGCAAGAGACTTAAACCTCAACACGGATATAAATAGGATGTGCTGGAGGGACAGATTCATCACCCAGAGACTCCCTACACTATGGAACAGAATCTCAGTCCATGTGAGGCAGAGCCCCTCACTGACTCTGTTCAAGAGAAATCTTGACGAGTGGATGGGAGATCGTAGGTTTACCCCGGGAATCATCTCTGTATCACTGCTGGACAGAGGCACAGCAAACTAGTGGGTATAGTATTCTCATCCTAAGGGGTGGTGAAAGCCACACACACTCTGGCTAGGCTTATAAATGCCCTAGGGCAGATAGCCTAGTATGAACCTATGAACCTTTGCCCAACGCTTCCTAGAGTTTATAAATGCAAACGCCCTGGACCAACTGGTCACCACTCCCACAAGAGGTGACAACATATTAGACCTGGTCATCACCAAAGTGGGTGACCGATATTCCACACCGGAGGTAAAACCCTCACTGGTTAGATCAGACCATAAACTAATCACTCTGAACATTCATATCCTGACCCTACCCCCAGGCAAGGAAACCACCGTGAAAAACTTTTCAAAAGCAAACTTCCCACTACTTAATACCGAGTTGGTAAGTTTCAAAGCCCCCATGGTAAAGGATAACACTGTCCAAGCTGCAGAATTCTTTACAAATGCACTCTTTGTCCACCTATAAAAGTGTGTGGATCGGGCTATCCCAAGCAAAACCAAGACTCGCTCCTCCAAAAAGAGGAAACATGTCTGGTGGACCCCTGCCATAAATAAGCTATACAATAGAAAGAGGAAGCTAGTACAGAATAGAGCAAAATCCCAAGAAGGGAAGACATCCCTGATCAGTATCAACAAGAAACTACGATCCCTCATAAAATCATCCAAGGCTAGATTCGAAGGAAAAATCGCCAAAGACTCTAAAGATAACCACAAAGCATTCTTTAGCTATGTCAAGAATCTAAGTGGCAATTCTCAGATCTGCTCTTGAATTAGTGCAGAATGGCACAAAATACACTGAACTGACGGACATTGCCAACATCCTGGCTGACCGTTTCAGTGCAAACCTCACCCCCCAAAAGGGCCCTTGAACATTCCTGAAGAATGTAGAGCCCCAGTAATCACGACACACAGGTTAAAACAGCCCTCTCCAAAGTCAGAAACACAGCATCAATGGGACCAGATGGTGTCCCAGGTTGCGTCTTACCCGTACTCAAATGAACTAACCCCTCATCTTAATGCACTGTTCAAACTCAGCCTTTCCACAGGCTATGTCCCTACGGAATGCCGTACAGCAACAGTTATCCTACTCCACAAAGGTAGAGCCACAATGGACCCAGGGAACTATCGCCCTATAAGCCTGACTAGCTTGGTCTGTAAAGCTATGGAGCTCACCATCATGGAACTCATTAACAAAAAGATTGGGAACCTCCAAACATTGGAGCTTACCCAATTCGGTTTTGTTAAGAGCAGATCTTGCCTCCTAAACCTGGTAGACGTCTTTGAAACAGTTACCAAGGCTATAGATGAGGGAAAGGTGGTTCACACAGCCTACCTAGACCTCGCCAAGGCCTTTGACACCATTCCCCACTCTAGTATTATAGACAAGCTCACCAGCCTGAACATTAACCCCTACGTCATGAGATGGGTTGCCAACTGGCTCACAGAACCCGCTTGGTAAGAGTTGCGGGTGCTAGGTCTGATTATAAACCGGTTACAAGCGGTGTCCCCCAGGGCTCAGTCCTGGGACCCCTCCTGTTCAGTATATACTTATCTGAGGTACAGGCAAACACAGGAGGGCTGTGGCTTACCAAGTTTGCAGATGACTACAAACTAGGGGCCATAATCGACTCTCTGGCTGACACAGAAATCCTCCAGAAGGGTCTCACTGAGACTGATACTGGTGTCAAAATCATGGCCTCAAGCTAAATGCCAAAAAGTGCATAGTCATCCCCTTTGGGAAAAACAAAGCACCCACAAACTACCACATAGGTGGTAGTCCTCTAAATACGGAAGATGTAATTAGGGATCTGGGGACCCAAGTGGATAGTAATCTCTCCTTTGATAACCACATTGCCAAAGTGGTTAGAAAATCCTTCTATGTGGCCCACCTAATCACAAAAGGATTCTCATCTAGATCAAAAGAGGTTATGGTGCCCCTCTACTCATCAGGCCCATCATAGAGTACAACGCCCCAATTGGGATGTACCTTACTAGACACCTGCAGCAGCTGGAAAGACCAGAGAAGTACCTCACCAAGAGGATTACCGGCCTCAAACAGATGCCCTATGCAGCTCGACTAAAGAAACTCCAGCTGTACTCTGTTGCATATCGCCTACTCAGAGGTGATCTCTGCCTGACAATACAAGGCCATGTCAAACCCAGAACTGATGGACATTCTCCACCTAAAGAAAACCAAATCCCTTGGAGACGCACGCTCTAGAGATCTAAACCTCACCACAACAATAAATAGGACATGCTGGAGGGATAGGTTCTTGTCCCTGAGACTTACCTTGCTCTGGAACAAGATTCCAGTCTACATTAGGCAGAGCACCTCACTGACCCTCTTCAAGAGAAATCTTGACGAGTGGATGGGAAACCAAAAATTTACCCCGGGGATCAGTTCAGTAGCTCTGCTGACAGAGGCACGGGAAACTAATCTAAAAGGGTGGCGAAAGCCAACACATTTTGGCTAGGCTTATAAATGCCCTCGGGAAGATAGCCTAGTACCTAGTATGTACACACATATTTTGCATAGTAAATGTAGAAAATACTAGAATACAGTTTACCTTTTCTTTAGCACTGAAACCACATCTTTCAGTGCAGTAAGAAAAATAAAACTCAAGTATGGCTTTTTATTATGTACCATTATCTTCATGGTTGTGTATATATGGTCTGAACTTTAATTATAACATCACTGTTGCAGTCCATTCTTATAAATCTCCATCAGTCAGACTGTTCTGCATAAAATAATTGTGTAACTAACCCCGTACAGTGTGTAGGTTGTTACAGCAGTTGTCAGATAATTCTTAAAACACTTAGCCTTGTGCAAAAAATATGAGGGACTACCTTAAAGTAATATACACTTGAGTTTCAGTAATTACAGTATACAGGCTACATCTTACAGAAGTACCTCCAGTTTAATTCCACTGGAGGTGAGCCATCTCTAAGTCCCACATTAAACATACAGCTATTAAATAGTTGAATGGCTAAATGAACTGCCCCCCTCTCGCCATCTTTGTCCTTTGTTAGGTAAAAAGGCTCTCCATTTTCCTTCCTATTGCTCCTCCCATTCCTCTTCCATCTGACGCATGCTGGAAAAGCCTTCCAGGTTTGCAATTCCATACCTTGGAATATACTGTTTCTTCCTCGACTGGGTCCATCTTACAGAAATATTTAACTGTCATTATGCACAGGAAGGGTATTGCTGCATCATCAGCCCTCTTACTGTTAAAATTGGTTGATTTATGTTTCTTGTATGTTTACTATGTAGCATTTTTATACAGATAGTATGTTCCCTGGAGATTTTTTGCTGAATTAGTTTATTGACCCTGGTGCTATTTTACATTAGAAGGTGAAATACATGTAGCACTTTTCCTTCAAGAATAGACTACAAAAAAGGACTCTCCATCCATATTGGGAAATTCATGAGAACCTATAACCAAAGTTGATATAAAGCTGGAAAATAAAAACAGGCTCAAGTTTATTAAGTGGACTTTTGGACTTAATCCTAAGAGAATTTTGTTTACTGTAATTTGTGTTGTGACATAGTATTAATATGCTGCAATGAAGTTAAACTTGAATATTGGATTGTATTATTAATGGCTAAGCATATATTGTTACTCTTAGCATGCACATTAATCCAACATTCTAGTTAACAGTTTTGATGGATATTTTTTTTGCACAGGCGGAAATTTAGGCAGATGACTTTTGCACAGTCAAAAGCAACAACCAAGACAGGGGTTCAAGATGTTACAGCAGGAGGACAGGACATGCCACTGCATCGTTATAGAGCTGTTTGGACCAATAATCCTTAACTAGGCAACATTTCATGGAGAACTACTATTGTATGAATCATTTTACTATACTAATTCCAAAATTGTCATGACATCATCTGTTGATTGAATATAGTGATGTTATGTGATCCTATCTCGCCTACATTCTGTACTGATGGGCTCGGAGCCGATCCTCGGCTCCGACTCGGCACGCTATGCTATAGAGCGAAGCCTCTTATTGGCTGAGCTATTCTCTATCCCAGGATGCACCACCACTAATCCCCCAGATCTCGTTTGCCGCTTACGAGCTAGGATGTGGTCTCGAACTTGGCTGAGCTAAGTGCTGTTTTTTCTTAAAGTTTTCCTGTCAGGAAATTCTTTATTCTTTACCCAAAAGCTGTTTTAACAGCTATCGTTGTGTATCAGTGTGTTTTTGGATATTTTTTGTGGTGAATTTGTGTGATTGAACAGGGAAAGGTTTCCGTTTAGGTTAGAGGGGCCTTTCCCTATTCTTTAGTGAGTCTGCTTATTTTTAGAGAGGTCAAGTACCTGTTTAAGTTAGAGGGTTCTTGGCCCTCCTTTTTGGTGTTTTTTGTGTGGTTGTACCTGTACTTGTACTGGTTAACTTTCGTGTTTAAAAAAAAAAAAAAAAAAAAAAAAAAGGTTTTATTGTTGTTAAAATCTTTACTCCCCGATGAGTCTCTCACATCGGACACCGATCTTGATGATGCGGAAGGGTCCCCTAAGTCGTCCTCAGATGATGTCTCCTTTGCAGACATCTTGGAAGCCCTCAAACAACGAGGCGGCTGGCATTCCAAACCCCCTTCCGCTGACGAGTCGGTGTTCCTCAAAGCCTTCGGGGCTCAGCCTTCCGCCTCCTGGGTGTCTCCGCCCTTCGACGAGCTCCTAGATTTGATCTGTCGGCGTGGGGAACATCCAGACTCTGTGGAACCGGTGCCTGCTCGCCCAAATAAGTTTTTATCAGCACCCCCCAGAGAAGGAGTTTTTGACCAAAGGTGTGGCTGTAGATGCCTTGGTGGTGGCATCTGCTACCCAACAAGATGTAGCAGAGGCTTCGACGTCCGTCCATCCTCCTAATAAGGAGTCTAGGAGCATGGATCGGTACGGGAAGCACACCCTCAGTTCAGCGGCCTTTACCTTAAGGTCCCTGAACTATTTAACACACTTCACTAGGTTTCAGAGGAATCTGATCAAGGAGCTTTCAGATACCCTCTTGGGTAACCTACCTGAGCAGCTGGCCCAGACGGTTGGCTCTCAGTTGGCTATGTTGTCATCAATATCAAACTCGTCCATGAGGCTCATTTCATATGCAGCCGAGGGGGCGAGTAGAGCGGTACGGTGTTGCTCTACGGAGGCAAGCCTGGCTCCGCCTGTGTCATTTTGCGGAAGCCTTTAAGTCTTCCTTTGCTGACGCTCCCTTTGATGGGTCCTCTTTATTTGGACCCAAGGTAAAGGACACATTGACCCGCTGCGAGCAAGAAGGTAAGACTTTGACTGCCGTAGGGGCACGGTTTTCCACTCCCTTTCGGCCTTACCCCAAGGCTAAAAGAGGAGGGAAAATGTGGTTCCGTAAATCCCAGAAGTCTTATCCCTCGCAGCAGGACGATCCCCCTTCTAGAGGCAGAGGAGGGGGAAATTTTTCTGGAAGACGCCGTCCCAGAGGCGGCAGAGGCCCCCGCAACACTGGAGACTGCGAGTCCTTTCATGGCTCTTCAGCCTTCCACAATCCCTGAAGGATTGCCCGACTGTGCAGCTCCGGAGCCAGTCGGGGTCGCTTTCGAGGCACCTAAAAGCCTGGGAAGGTATCATTCAGGATCGATGGGTGCTTCGAATCATCGCCGGAGGTTACGCCATCCCTTTTCTTCACTCCCCACCGCCGTCCAAGAAAATCCCGGACCCGCCACCCAGTCAACGGGAAATCGCAGCCTTAGAAGTCTCAAAGCTGCTTCAAAAAGGAGTCATCCAACCGGTCCCCGCAGACCAGATCGGATTAGGGACTTACTCAAGATTCTTTTGGTGCCAAAAGACCGGGACTTGAGGCCCATTTTGGATCTCAGTATCCTAAATCGATCAGTCAAAAGTCCAAGTTCAATGGTCACCTTACAATCCATTCTCCCACTGCTGGAGAAAGGTGTTTGGATGTGCTCCATAGATCTCAAGGACGCCTATTACCACATCCAGGTAGATCAGGCGTCCAGGAGACATTTGCGCTTCAGCCTGGGAGACAGTCATTTTCAGTTCTGCGCACTGCCCTTTGGTCTCACCACAGCCCCCAGGGTGTTCACCAAATGTTTGGCGGTCGTGACTGCTCACCTGAGGAGTCTAGGATTCCGGGTGTTTCCGTATCTGGACGACTGGCTCCTAACTGCCACCTCCAGGCATCTACTATTGCAGAACCTACAAGCCACAATATCACTAGGCACTTCCCTTGGAATCACCTTCAATTGGCCAAAGTCTGTGTTGCTGCCATCTCAGCGCATAAAGTTCATCGGAGTAAAGATAGACTCAAAACCGAATGCGGGTCTATCTTCCTACAGAAAGGATACAAACTATACAGGCTCATGTCCGAGCCTTGCTTCTCAGATCCAAAGCTCCAGCCAGGATGGTCCTGCAGCTATTGGGCTCTATGTCGGCCACTGTTCTTCTAGTCCCCCTAGCAAGATTGCATATGAGAATTCTCCAGTGGCTCCTTTCGACACAGTGGTCCTTTCAGGATCTCCCTCTCAGTCACCTCATACGGATGACGGAAACCTGCAAACGGGACCTTCGCTGGTGGCTGATGCCCTCCAGTCTGGATCAGGGATGACCCTTTGTTTCACCTCCTCCTATGGCCACATTGACAACGGACGGGGTGGGGGGGCATTCCCTGGGCAGGTCAGTCCAAGGCAAATGGCATTCAGAAGAGAGTCTCCTTCATATCAACATTTTAGAAATGAGGGCGGTGTTTCTGTCTCTACAAGCCCTCCACGATTACCTCCCTCAGGGCGTAATTGCAGTTCACTCCGACAACATGTCAGTAGTCTGGTATCTGAACAAGCAGGGAGGGACCAGATCCTACCCTCTTTGCAGAGAGGCCATGAGAGTTTGGGAATGGGCAGTGGCGACCAGACGTTTTCTGGTAGCAACTCATATCCCTGGCAAATCCAACGTGATAGCCGACAGACTAAGCAGAACTATCCTCTCTCCTCACGAGTGGTCTCTGAACAATGCAGTGACAACTCAGATCTTCAGCAGATGGGGAACTCCTTTTTGCGACCTTTTCAACCCCACTGAACGCCAAGTGCAGAAAGTTCTTCTCTCTCACTCCAGCTCCGGGAGAGACCTATGGACGATTAGCCCATCCTTGACCCACCGCTTGCTATACGCCTTCCCTCCAGTTCCCTCCTTCCCAGAGTGATCCAAAGGCGCCTCACTTGGGGAGCAAAATGATCTTAGTTGCCCCTTACTGGCCTCCAGGTATGGTTCCCCTATCTTCGGAAATATGCACTGGACGGTCCATGATTCCTGGACCAGATCCCAGACCTATTAATTCATCAGTCGGGACAACTCCATCAGTCCCTTCACACTTTGAAGTTAACAGCTTGGCTCCTCCTCTTCCGACTATAGTCAGGAATCATACCTTAGACCCGGAAGTCATACATATCTTATCCTCGGCCCACAAGCCTGCCACTAAGAAATTGTATACTAGCAAATGGAAGAGATTTGCTATTTGGGCTCAACTCCGGGGTCTGGATCCCATCACTGTACCGGTCGAAGTCCTGAAATTTCTGACTTCCCTATTCAATCAAGGTTCTTCAGTCTCTACCATTAAGTTCCAATTGGCAGCTATTTCCAATTTCCATGAATCTATAAACCCACCTTTAATGAGCAACAGATTGTGTAAAACCTTCATGAAAGGTGCTGTGCTTTACGACCTCGATTTCTCATCCTGCTCCTCCGTGGGATCTCGATGTGGTGTTACGTGCCTTAACCTCCTCCCCCTTCGAACCGGCAGCAACATGTGATTTGAAATTTCTTTCTTGGAAAACTGCCTTTCTGGTCGCGATTACTTCTGCCAGAAGAGTTTCAGAGCTTCAAGCTCTATCTGTAAAACCACCCTACCTGGTTTTTCACAAAGATAGAGTATCCCTCAGACCTGATCCATCTTTTGTCCCTAAAGTTTGTTCCAGTTTTTGCCTGCAACAGTCATTAGAACTTCCAGTTTTCTTTCCAAAGTACTCAAACAAAGCAGAATACATCTTCCACACATTGGATGTTCATAGGCAATTGCGTTTTTATTTAGACAGGTCCCAACAAACACGGAAAACAGATCAATTGTTTGTGTCCTTTTCGAATAATAAATTTGGCAAAGCCGTCACAAAGGTCACTATTGCCAAATGGATCAGGGACTGTATTAGTCAGGCTTATTCCTCTTCTAATAAAGAGCTTACAACCTCTATCAAAGCTCACTCTACAAGAGCTATGGCTACTTCAATAGCATTCCATTCTAAGCTTGCCATTAGTGACATTTGTGCTGCGGCTACGTGGTCTTCCTCGCACACTTTCATTTCCCACTACAAATTGGATGTGGCATCTCGGGGGCGAGCTTCATTTGGTTCCGCAGTGCTCAGGACTGTTTTCCAGTGAGCCACCCAGGAATTAGGTGCTAGGGACGCTGTCCCATCAGTACAGAATGTAGGCGAGATAGGCTCACATAACATCTTTTAGTTATGTACTTACCATAACTTTAGATGTTTGGGATCCATCTCGCCTACATTCCTAATAACCCACCCTCCTTCCCCCTGCCTTGGAGATCAGAAGAGATCGGACGGTCCGAATTCTATTGTTTCATCTTGAAACATCTGGCAATGTTATATAAACAGTTGTGTGTGTGTGCATGAATGCGGACAAACAAGATCTGGGGGATTAGTGGTGGTGCATCCTGGGATAGAGAATAGCTCAGCCAATAAGAGGCTTCGCTCTATAGCATAGCGTGCCGAGTCGGAGCCGAGGTTCGGCTCCGAGCCCATCAGTACAGAAGGTAGGCGAGATGGATCCCAAACATCTAAAGTTATGGTAAGTACATAACTAAAAGTTCTTGGCCGGCAATTTGTTAGTACTTGAGCTATCATTGACTAATCCAACCACACATAGTTTACAGGATTGGCTAGTCTCATAGCTCAAGTAGACTGCCCCAACCTACTTGGATTAGCTCACTACTTTCCTACCCATATTAGTTAAAACCAACCACTCATTTAATGACCAGTGGTCAAGGTTTCATGGTAGGTAGTCCGATCTCATCTTCATTTTTACATATGGGTTCGGAGCCAATCCTCTGCTCCGACTCGGCCGATTTACAAGCTGGAAGACTTCTGGTTGGCTCGTGGCTAAGCAGGTATCCCATGGTGCACTAGTACAATCCCCAGATCTCATTTGCCACGTCGACAAGTTCGGTTGTGCTTCTCTTGGCTCTGGCTAAGTTTTTCAAATTCTTTATATTCAATATCATATTCAGTGCTTTATTAGAACTTTTATTGTATATTTAGTGTTGCTAATATATTAGGCAGTTGTATTGCTTGCCCTTTTTGAGGGCAACTTAGTTTACTAGTGGTTATTGGTATTCTGTGTGCCAGTTAGTTTTAGGCACCGTTGCGCATTTTTTGATTATTAGGTAGTTTTAGAACAAGCCCACTCTTAGTCAACAGGGGCTCCTGTTGTCTTGTCTGTTGTTGTTCTGACCTTTTTTTGGTCACCGTTGGCAGTTAGTTTTCTGCTATATTGAGATTGTTTGTTTTTGGGTGGGGATCCGCTTGTGATTTTACTAGGATTGCAGCCTCCCTAGTATACTACCTGTTATTAAAAATTATAGAAGTATAGAAATTTATTGTGTGATTTACGGTTTCTCTTGTGTGAGTGGGCTTTCCTTTCTGGTCTGTTTAAATTAGAAGACCCAGCTTTCTCTACACCAGTCTAGGCCTGTTTAAGTTAGAGGACCTAGTCCTCCTGTAACTCCTTCTTAGGGCTAGGCCCGTTTTAGTTAGAGAACCTAGTCTTCCTCCTTTTTCTTTCTTTCAGTCTCTTCGAGTTTTGTGTGTGTAATAATGTCTAAGGAAAGTAAGGAGCATAAACCCTCAGGGTTCAAAAAGTGCATGAAATGCTCCCAAAGGATGTCTTTAACGGATGGCCACTGTAGCTGTGTCTACTGCTTAGGGGTCATCCACTTGCAGGAATCATGCTTGTTCTGCCATGCTTTCTCTCCTAGAGTGTTACGGGAGAGAAAGAACAAACTCAAACTCAAGGGTCTATTGAAACCATGCTTTGAGGAAGCACTAGACAGTTCTTCGGCTTCTTCTAAGTCTGGGAAATTAAAATCCTCAAAAAGGCCTTCTTTGGCACCAGCTGGTGTCTTGGAGCCACCTCTGCCTCCTCGACTTCAGAGCCGAAGTAGAGCATCATGGTGGTGTCAGAGTCTGTTACAGGTGTTTCGGAGCCGATCTGTGAACCTATTGATACAATAGTTGACTGCTAGTCGGAGCCGGTCTGTAAGCTCCCTACCAGTTTCCATAACCATTGATGTTCTTCATCTCACATTGCTGCAGTCATAACCTGTGGGTAGTCCGCTGTCCTCGGTCGGCCCGAATACCAAAGTGTTAGGCTGGCGTCGGTCATGGTCGCTCAGATCTGACGTCAGTACACCATGGTATTAAAGCGCATGACCGACGTCATATCCTCAGTCTTTCTTGCCGCATGGTCCAAAGCAGAAGCAGCGTTTGCAAGTGCCGTTCGGCGTTCTGAAATTTTCGTATTCTGAGTTTCAGACCGAAAACCAAGTTGGGCTAAGTACCCCGTTGGGGAACATTTTTGTTTTTTCTTGCCTCAGTTAATTCCGGATGTCAGAAAAAGTGAATAATTGTATTTCTTGTGGGAAACAGATACCGCATAGGGATTACCACTCTCTCTGTATTCCTTGTTTGGGGCCTGAGCACGACGTAGTCGGGTGTCGCTTTTGTGCTAGATTTAATAAGCGCACCATTAAACGTAGGTTAGATTGCGCTAGGCTTGTCTTCGGTAAGCGGTGTAATTACAATATGCCGTCGGATCCTCCGACGCCCGCTACCGCTAAGAAGCGCAAGGAAAAATCGTTATAGTCCAAGCAGGATGAGTCCATTCCGGACGCCGGTTCTTTAGAAACTACGGTGGAATCTGTGGATCCAGCCGAGGTTTCAGCTGAGTCTCAGGGGGAGCCGTTAATTTTGCAAGATGTGGCCTCTCAGGAGTCGGGTCAGGCTGAGGGGGCCTCTCAAGTTGCTGTACTCCCTTCTTTGCATAAGGTGGTTAGGCCTTCCCCTTCTGTCTCTAAGGTATCTTCCAAGGTCAGGCCTGGTTTGTCTTCCTCTGGTGTCAGTCCTAGTTCTGCAGGTTCTGTACCTAAAAAACACATGCTTAAAATGGCAGAAGATTTGATTTCCTTAATCAGGGGTTCTATGCCCCCTCCAGATAAGAGGCCTAGGGTGGAGCCAGAGGTGGAAAGTTTGGAACATGCTTCAGATTACTCAGAGTCTTCGGCTGAAGACATTCAGGATTTTCCTCCTTATTCTGATTCAGACGCAGAGGATTCCAGTCCTTCTGCTTCTCCTCCAGAGGATTTTTCTTTTCAGAAACCCTGCATTCTATGAGGGAGCATTTTAAATGGGAAGGTCAGGATTTCTCAGATTCGAAAGAGGCTTAGGGAATTTTTGTTTTACCACAACATCGCCCTTGGCTATACCTCCTGTTTTGGATGTTGTTCAGGATGTTTTCTCTGAGGCTTCCCTTAATCCAGACTCTTTGCCTCCTCGCCAGTTAAACCAGATAGGTATTACAGAGTGCCAGAGGCTCATAAATATCTGTATAAGAGCCCAAGGGCTGACCCAGAAACTATTAGCCAGGGACCTAAGGGTGTCAGGGCTTCTGTTGTAAAGAATCCAGTTCCTATGGATAAAGATTCTAGAGCTTTGGATAGGTGGGGTAAAAAGTGTATACCTCTTCCACTCTAGCAATGAGGGCTTTGAATTGCCAGTTTCATATGTTGAAGTACCAGAATTTTCTCCTTACTCAGTTAAAATCTAAGGTAGATGCTTTGGCAGAGGGCATAGAGTGTAAGGAATTACAGGATTTGGTTCATGCCTCTGATCAGGTGGGTAAGCATTCTTTGCAGTGTGGTTTCGATGCTTTACAGGCTTCTTCCAGGGTGGCTGCCACTGGATCAGTTATTCGTAGGCACGCCTGGCTTAAGGATCAGAACTTGTCAGAGCATGTTAAAGCTCGAATTTTGGATGCTCCTCTGCAGTCTGAAGTTTTGTTTGGTTCTCCTGTGGAGTCAGTCTTAAAGAAAATGGAAGACAAAGCTAAGTCTATACAGACTGTTAAGGATTTTTTGCAGGTGCAGCCCCCTAAGTTTAGCAGAAATTGGCCTACTAAAGGATGGGCTTACCCTTCTTCTGATTTACAGTCTAGGGGCAGATCTAGACGTGGTAGGGGCAGAGCTCAGGGTTCTTTCAGTTCTAGAACGTGGAGTTCCCCTGCACAATCTACAGGTGAGGGCAGGGGCCAGTCCTTTCGTAAACAGACCCAATGACCTGCATCTTCAGCTGCCAGATCCTTCCTGTCTGGCAGCTCCTCTGGGAGGAAAGTTGGCACTCTTCAGGCAAAACTGGCTTTTAGTCACCCAGGACAAATGGGTGTATAGACCGAGGCTACAAGTTTTATTTCCACACATTGCCTCCTTTCAAAGGCATGCCAGACGTTCCTCCTCAGCAAAGGGTGGAGGTTCACAAACAGATTTCTTTACTTCTTCAAATGGGGGCTATACAGCAGGTCCCTCTGTCGGAAGTGGGCCTAGGATTTTATTCTCGCCTGTTTCTTGTACCAAAGAAAGGAAACACTTGGAGGCCAATTTTGGATTTATCTATCCTCAACACATACCTGGACATTCCAAAATTCAAAATGTTGACGTTGCAACAACTTCTGCCTCTGTTGGGCAAAGATCACTGGATGGTAACTCTGGATCTCAAAGAGGCTTATCTTCATATTCCTATCAGGCCCAGTTGCAGGAGATTCCATGCTGGCTGGGACTTTACATTATCAGTTCTCTGCATTGCCTTTTGGCTTATCTACTGCGCCCAGGGTGTTCACAAAGGTCCTGGCTCCGGTGATAGCCTTCTTAAAGTTAAGAGGAATACAAATTTATCCTTATTTGGACGATTGCCTGATTCTTGCTCAAGACAAAAACAAGCTACTTCACCATCTACAGTATGTTATGGCAGTGTTAAGGTGCCTAGGGTATTCTGTGAACGAAACAAAGTCCAGTCTAGTACCCTCTCAGGAAATGTGCTTTCTGGGTGTGAGACTGAATACAGCCTCCCAGATGGCTTTTTTGACCCCGGACAAGCAAAGAAATCTTACACTTTACTTCCAACAATTGTCTCTACGGTCCAGGCTGACTGCAAGGACAGTCCTTCAAGCCTTGGGGTTCATGGCATCTTGTATTCTGGTGCTTCCCAATGCCAAACTGCATATGAGGAAGCTACAATGGTATCTCAAAAGTGTATGGGCTAACACTGCCACGATCTGGACACTGTCATTCAGATAATACCTTGCATTCAAAAGGAATTTTTGTGGTGGGCTCAGGAATGTCACCTAAACAAGGGACTCTCTGTGACCCGACCAGAGGCGAGTCAGATCTTAACGACAGATGCCTCAGACAAGGCTTGGGAGCACACCTCAATGGAAAATGGGTTCAAGACACGTGGCCTGCCAGACTTCAACATTTACATATCAACTTGAAGGAGATGTTAGCAGTCCAATTTGCATTGATGGCTTTCAAGGATCTACTTCACCCAGGACAAGTGTTGATTCAAACAGACAACACAACTGTCATGTGGTACATCAACAAGCAAGGGGAACCCATTCGTACCCTCTTTGCAGGCAAGCTATGATTTTGTGGGAGACTGCTCTCAGTTTGCACCTCACTCTTCAGGCAAGGTTTCTGCCAGGAGCACAGAACTCCTTAGCAGATGTTTTGAGCAGACAGATGGTGGATCCCCACAAGTGGAAGTTGGATCCTCATGTATTTCGACAGTGATATGGGGGACTCCAGACATAGATCTGTTTGCTTCTCCACTAAATTTCCAGTTGCCAAAGTTTTGCACAAAGATGTTTCATCCAACAGCTTGGAAAGTGGATGCTCTATCATTCAGTTGGAGCAATCTTCACGTCTATGCCTTTCCTCCTCTGCCTCTCCTTCCCAAGGTGCTCTTGAAGGTCAGACAGGACAAGCCCTCCATGATTCTAATAGCTCCAGATTGGCCACGGCAGCACTGGTACCCTCTGCTGAGGAGTTTAGTACGGGAGCCTCCTTGGCCTTTGCCTTCAATTCCACACCTTTTGTCTCAGGCAGGCAATCATTTCCTCAATGTCAGGATACAGTCCCTGCATCTGGCAGCCTGGCATATTCTGTTCTAGAACCTGGAGGGTCGCAGCTTCCTCAACAAGTTTTGAATGTCATTTTGGAGGCCAGAAGGCCTAGTACAAGGAAAGTTTATGCTGATAAATGGAGGAGATTTTTTATTTGGAGCAAAGCAAAGAGCTTTGATGTTTCTAGGCCTAATTTGAGTGTTTCACTTCAATATCTTACAGAATTATTAGACAAGGGTTTGTCTTTCTCCTCTGTAAAGTTCATGCTGCAGCCATTTCTGCTCACTATGACTGTGACCCACCATTATTCTCTCATCCTTTGTTTAAGCAATTCCTTAGAGGGCAAAGAACATAAGACCCCCGTAGAGCTCCTACTCCTTCCTGGGATCTCAATTTTGTGTTGGAAAAACTTACTTTACCTCCTTTTGAACCTGCAGCTACATCTGAGTTGAAGTTTTTGTCTTGGAAGACTGCTTTTTGTTGGCCATTACGTCTGCTAGAAGGGTATCTGAATTACAGGCTCTAATGGCAGTTGAACCCTTCCTGATTTTTCATAAGGATAGGGTATCTCTACGTACTAACCCTACTTTTATGCCTAAAGTGGTTTCAAATGTGGCCTTGAACCAATCTATTCATTTGCCTACTTTTATGCTGATCCCCAAAATAAAGGGAGAAAATTTTGCACACTTTGGATATTCACAGGCAGTTGCGTTATTATTTGAGCAGGACTAAAGGGTTCAGACAGTCTCAACAGTTATTTGTTTCTTTTGCTTTGGGCTCTCAGGGGAAACCTGTTTCAAAACAAGCTATTTCTAAGTGGATTGGCCATTGTATTGCTTTTTGTTATTCTCATCATGGTAAGGAGATTCCGGCTGGAATCAGACCTCATTCCACTAGGGCTACTGCCACTTCTACTGCTTTTTTAAGGGGTGTAGCTACTAAAGATATTTTGGAAGCAAGAAACCTTGCTCTTGGAATATAGCGTTAGACTTTATTGCCTGCCAGTTACGTCATGACCGTCAGCTGACCTGTATCAGCGTCAGAGAAGGTATGCGGCTAGGTGCGCAATCAGGAGCTAGGTATTATGTTTATACTTAGCGACAGTTAGCAGTGATGCTTCAGTCAAGCTTTGATATCTGCCCGAGGTTTAGTTAGCCTTATGTTTGATCGTAAGGAAATCTCTCAAGGTATGTGGTCTAGATGTGATCGCTTGATGATGCTTTGATTTTAATGGTTTGGTTTTAATGGGAAACTGTGGATCCGTTAGTTCTATGCCTTGACCGGTTACTTCGCATGATTTTGTTTATCTGTGAGTATCAAGTTAGGGTAGCCAGTAAGTGGTTTAGTTTTAATCAATTTTAACTTTAAGTCTATGTTGTGATCATTTTTGTTCAGGAACGAGCACTTATTCATCAATACATTGATGTGAGTTTTTGTTTTTGGTTCTTATGTTGCAATGAAGGGGCGTTACATAGATCTCTAATGCATTGCATTGCTAAGTTGTGGTTCGCTAGTTATTAAAGTGTAAATAGGCAATTAAGTTAACAAGCCCGCCAAAAAGATGTGTATTTAAAAGTGAGCTGGTTTTTGCAATTGTATCTGATGAAGCGTAGCCTGTACTACGTGAAAGCGCTTATTCCTTACTTTGTAATAAAGAGCTTTTGATTTACGTGGTGACTGTTCGTTGGAATTTATATGCAGTGAAGAAGTTTTATCGTGGTGGCTGCTCTCACTCTCTCAGTTACTTATTTTGGAAGCAGCTACTTGGAGTTCAGTGCACACTTTTTCTAAACATTACCATCTCCCTCTTTATTCCAAATCTAGGGCTGGGTTTGCCACTGCAGTCTTACAGGGCATGTTAGCAGCTCCCAATGCTTTATGATTTTGCCAACCTCCCTTTACCTTTGCTTTGGGATTCTACCCACAGGTTATGACTGCAGCAATGTGAGATGAAGAACATAGTACAGTTTTGTACCTACCATAAATGTAGATATTCGAAGATCCACATTGCTGCAGTCCAATTTACCCTCCTCCTTCCCTCTGTAGTTTGGAGTGGTTGTATGGTTTGGGTTGTAAATATTGTTTGTACATGGGTTTTGGAGGTTTTTCTGTTTTTGGCTATGGCCTTTCTTTTTAGGGCCTTCTGACATCTGGGGCAAGAAAGACTGAGGATATGACGTCGGTCATGCGCTTTAATACCATGGCGTACTGACGTCAGATCTGAGCGACCATGACCGACGCCAGCCTAACACTTTGGTATTCGGGCCGACCGAGGACAGCGGACTACCCACAGGTTATGACTGCAGCAATGTGGATCTTCGAACATCTACATTTATGGTAGGTACAAAACTGTACTTTTCCAGTGCCCCCCCAGGTCAAGATCCCCTACTATGTCTTCCAGGAGCCTCTCAGAAGAAGATGTGGAGAGGGTAGTGCTGAGATTTCTGAAGTCTTCTGCCTTACCAAAATTATTGTTGGCTCCGACCAAGTCGGCCCAGCTTTCCCCTTGTCTGCTATTCCTCCTCCGAACCATACTGACCTATTGGAGCCAGAGTGCTTGGTGCCAACGGAGGAAATGCCGGCTCCAGCTCACTTTGTTGCTGTCTTGGAGCCGAATTTGGCACCGACACGCTCGGAGCTGTCCGTCGTGTCCAGGGGCCGAAGCTCTCCTGTCGGCACCGACAGGGAGGATTTGAATTGATCTTCGGTTCCAAGCCTTCCTCTCGGTGCTTCAGCCAGGGTGAGCTCGGACCCTGCATCTATCTCGGAGCCGACAGTTCTGGCTCTGGTGCCGACCCTCATCTCTTTGGAGCGGGGGAGGTCTTCGGAGCTGGAGAGGTCGGCGTTTGAGATGATGAGGGGCATGCTGTCTCATTCTTCAGCCCCTACCAGTGGCACCAGCACTCTTCCCTCGAGAGCACCAACTTCAGTCTCAGCCCCTATGCTCTCTGGAGACAGCAGAGACCCGCAGCCTCAGGAGCCATGGGCTGGTGGCCCCCACTCTTCTGAGGCTTGCCCGGAATGTCCTTCTGAGAAGCCTCCCCGGAAGAGGTTATGTAAGAGGAAACATGTTGAACCCAGGATGAGTCTTTAACATCGAACACTGACCTCGAGGAGTCGGAAGGGTCCCCCAAGTCGTCCTCTTATGATGTCTCCTTTGTGGACATTTTAGAGATCCTTAGGCAGAGGTGCGACTGGCCCACTGTTAATCCTTCTGATGAGTCGTGTACCTAAAGGCTTTTGGATCTCAACCTTCTGCCTCTTAGGTGCCTCCACCTTTTGACGAACTTCTGGATCTAGTTAGTCGAAAGGTGTGGGATACTCCTGACACTGTGGAGCCAGTCCCCAGGAGACCAAACAAGTTCTTGTCTACCCCTCCTGGTAAAAAGTTCTTGTCCAACGGCGTTCCCATAGATGCCATGGTGGTGGCGGTGGCCACAAAGGAGGAGTTGGTGGAGATGACTTAATCTGTTCATCCGCCAAACAAGGAGTCTCGACAGATGGACAGATTTGGGAAGCATATCTTTAGTTCAGCGGCCTTTACCCTTTGATCGCTGAACTATCTCACGCACTTCACGAGGTTGCAGAGGGATCTCCTGAAGGAGTTAGGAGATTCCATACAAGGAGCATATACTGAGGAAGTTCCTGACAAGATTTCTACGCAGTTGTCCACCTTAAATTTTGTGGTTAACTCCTCCATGCAACTTCTCTCTTACGCTGCGGATGGAGTGAGTAGAGCAGCGGGTTCCGGAGTTGCCTTGAGGCGCCACTCCTGGATGCGCTTATGTAATTTTGCAGAACCGTTCAAATCTACTTTCACCGATGCCCCATTTGATGGTTCCTCATTGTTTGATTCCAAGGTGAAGGATACACTCACTCGCTGTGAGCAAGAAGGAAAGACGTTTTCTGCCGTGGGAGTGTGTTTTACTGTCCCTTCCAGGCCATACCCCAAGGGTCAAAAGGGTGGTAAAATGTGGTTCAAGAAGTCCCAGAGGGTCTTTCCTGACACACAGGGTGAATCCTCCTTCAGAGGCAGAGGAGGAGGAAACAGCATATGTCGCCGTAGAGGTAGTGGCAGTCCGCAATACCAACAAGGCCGTGATTCCTTTCGAGGACGGCCTTATCAGCACTCCTGATGTGCAGCCCGACTGTGCTTCTCTGGGGCCGGTCGGGGTCACATTTCTTTGTATGAAGAAGCCTAGCTAAATATCACCCAAGACAAGTGGGTACAAAGAGTTGTTACCAGAGGCTATATCATACCCTTTTCCCTATCACCGTTTATTCTCAAAAGGATCCCTGATGTACCACCCAATCACAGGGATCAGGCAACTGTGGAGATCAGCAAGTTGCTCTTAAAAAGAGTCATCCAGCCCATCCCGGCAGACCAGATAGGATCCAGAACTTACTCCAGGTTCTTTTTAGTTCCAAAATGAACCGGAGATTGGAGGCCAATATTGGACCTCAGCAGATTGAACGAATCAGTGAAGGAGGACAAGTTTCAGATGGTAACACTGCAGTCTATACTCCCGTTGTTAGGGAAAGACATTTGGATGTGCTCTCTGGATCTTCAGGACGCCTACTACCACATAAAAATGGACAAGGCATCCAGAAGCCATCTACGCTTCTGGCTGGGAGCCATGTCACTATCAATTTTGCGCTCTGCCCTTTGGTCTCACCACAGCCCCCAAATACAAATGCATGGCAGTAGTGACAGCTCACCTGAGACGTCAGGGATTCCAGGGGTTTCCGTATTTGGACGACTGGCTCCTGACCGCCCCCACCACGCATCTACTCCTCCAAAACAGGGACGCCACAATTCAACTTTGTGCTCAGTTAGGGGATCCTCCATAAACTGGAAAAAAAATCTGCATTATTGCCCTCTCAATCTGTGATTTTTATAGGCGCAGAGGTAGACACAGTGAACATGACAGCTCATCTTCCCGCCGAAAGGGCACAGAACTTAATTTCCCAAGTTTGTTTTCTTCCCTTGCGAAAAGTCAAAGCAAAGTGGGTTCTTCAGCTCCTCGGGACTATGGCTTCCACAATTCTATTACTACCATTAGCCAGGTTGCACATGAGAATTCTCCAGTGGCTTCTGTCTTCCCAATGGTCCTTCCAATATCTCCCACTGAGTCATCCTATCCTGCTGACGGAATCATGCAAGAAGGACCTTCTTTGGTGGATAGCTCCCAATCAACTGATCACTGGTGCCCCCTTTGTTCCAGCCCAACCCGTTGCCACTGTGACCACGGATGCCTCCCAGATCGGGTGTGGGGGGCATTACCTCGACAGGACTGTCCAAGGCACATGGCAAGAACACGAGGGTCATCTGCATATCAATGTTCTGGAGATGAGGGCAGTGCTTCTGGCATTGCAAGCACTTCAAGACCTTCTTCCTCTAGGGACAATTGCGATACAAACATGTCAGTGGTTTGATATATCAACAAATGGGGCGGTAACAGATCGTACCCACTCTGTTGAGAGGCCATGCCAGTTTGGGAATGGGTGATTTCTTCCCAGCGCTTTCTGGTTGCAATGCACATTCCAGGGATGACCAACGTGATAGCCGACAAGCTCAGCCGGGCAATCCTAATGCCTCACAAGTCTCTGAAACGGGAAACATTAGATCAGATTTTTCGGAAATGGGGACAGCCTTGCTGCGACCTTTTTGCCAGCCTAGTCAATAACAAATGCAGCAGCTATTTTTCCCTCATTCCCACTCTGAGGGAGACTCCCAGAGACGCATTGGCTCACGATTGTCCCATGGGACTTCTGTATGTCTTTCCTCCAATCCCTCTCACTTCCAAAGTCATTCAGAAAGCTGGGAAGAAAGTTGATCCTCATTGCTCCTTACTGGCCTCGTCAGGTCTGGATCCCCTTCCTCGAGCCTCTCCTCCTGGATGATCCTTAAATTCTGGACCCAGCTCCAGATCTACTGACTCACATGTTGGGTTCGCTACACCCCTCAATCCACACCCTCAAATTTACAAAGTGGCTGCTCCAGTTCCATCCCTAGTCAGGCTTCATGATGTATCATCCTCAGTGTCACATATTCTTATGTCCTCCCATAAACCTTCAACTAGGAGGCTGAATGGCAGTAAATGGAAAAGATTTTCTATTTGGGCACAGAGAATGTATGTAGATGTTCTTCGTGTTTCACTGTTGCAGTCATTACATTTGGGTAATCTGCTGGCAGGTTGCCCTCAGTCGGCCTGAATTCCAAAGTCTTGGGTCCTGCGTCAGTTGCTGTCTTCTCTTCCATGACGTCAGGGGGTATACAACATGCAGCTGACGCCATTTTCTTTAGTCTTTCTTGCCGCGCGGTGCCCGAAGCAGAAGCATTTAGTAAGTGCCGGTTGGCTGACTACTGAAATATTCGAGTTTGAGTTTCAGAACCGAAGTCTTCACTAAAGCTAAGTACCCCATTGGGGAAACTTTTTTCGTGCTTTTTACCGATGTCAGAAAAAGTTAATAATTGTATTACTTGTGGGAAGCAAATATCTCATAAGGATTTCCATTTATACTGTATTCCTTGCCTAGGCCATGATCACAATGTGCCTGGCTGTCGGTGTTGTGCTAGATTTAACCAACGCTCTATTCGTCGGTATATTTTTGCATCAAAGTATCCTGGGAACAGATTTAACTACCCAGAAATGTCGTCGGATAGCAATCTGACTACCGCAGTACATAAAAAACGCAAAGAAAAGGACAGAGAAAGGCAGTTGAGATCCAAAACCGACGACGAAGCTTCTCCAAAGCCAGTCGCCGGTACTCAGTGAGGCACTTTTGCAGCCCCTGATACCCGCTACCTTCGAGTCGCATTTCTCTGCCGACACCCACATGGAGTCCAGCATGCCGCAAGATACTCAAGGTATTGGACTGACGGATGTATCTCCCTCAGATGGGTCCGGAGCCACTGAGCAGGCACCGGCTTCTGAGGGTGTATTCAGACCTCAACATTTGTATATCAAACCGACGACAGCTGCAAAATCAAAGACAAAAGCAACTTCTAAAACTAAAAAAAAAACAACGCATGAGCCACGTGCACAGACCTCTATACCTAAAAAACAGATGATCAAAATGGCTGAAGACCTTATTACCTTGATCAGGGGTACCCATCCCCCTCCAGATAAGAGGCCTAGGCAAACACTGAATCTGAAGTAGGCAGACTTCATTCGTCTGCAACCTGTGGGTATCGGATCCGATCTCGGATCCGAGCCGGCAATTCAAAAGCTTAGGCTCTGAGCTCCTAGCTCCCTCTTACCCATAACCCTGCCAAGCCCTGACTGACCTCAGATTTCTTGCCGCTTTCAAGAAGAGATAAGTTTAGATTTTGACACAAAAAGTTTTCAAATTTTTGTTATCAATCTAGTTAGTGTTGTGTGTGATTAAGGCTTTTCCTCTTTAGTTAATTTTCTCGGTTTTTTGTTGTTTTGTGTGTGTGTGTTTAGGCCTTAGGTTTAATGTGTGAAGCCCTAAGGCTGTTTTTGAAGAGTGGTGGCCATAAGCTGTCCTCAGCAGATGGCCACACTGCAAGAATGCTTGGGGTTGAACACCTGTCTTCTGGTTGTACCATTTGTGCCCATTTGGGGGAACGGAGGGCGGTTGGTGCTGGCGGGTCTTTTACCCCAGATACGCCTCTGCCCTCTCCCTCAGCAGCAACCTGTTGTTCTCCTGTGGTCCCCTCCCTCCTCAACCCTTAAAGTTGCCGGAGGGAAAGGATTCTTCTAGGGAGACAGAGGCACAAGAAGAGGAGAGCAGTCTGCTCCTCCATCTAGCGGGCCTCCCTGTGCCTTCTCCTTCCTCCTCCTCGGCTCCACTCCTCCGTTCTCTCCTCCCCAGGAGGAGGAGGCTAGCTCCTTCCAGGAGGTCACCGCGGCTCTCTAGGTCCGCTTCGTGGCCTCCTCTAGATCGACCTTTTCAATGTGATATGGACCGGATGATGAGGAAATTCATCCAGGCCCAAATGCAAATGGGAGTGCTCCTAGCCCCCATCCGGGAGGGGCCCTTTTTCCCTTAGCTCCTTCTCCCACCCATACCACGGGTTCGAGCTATCGCCGTGCAGATTTGTGGGGTGGGTGGATCCGTCGGATCCGCCCCATCCCTTGAGTGCTTGGTCGGACCTCGGACCTCTCGGGCCGAGCCTCGATCAGGGAGCTGGTGTCTTCCATCCAGGTCGGAGCACTGGTCCGACCCGATCCGTCCGCCGGATCCGAGTGGGGGTCGGCTCGGGAAGCTGGAGAAGCTGGCCGCTTATGGAAAGGGCACTGTCGAGGACATCCGGACCCTCCCCTGCCACGGCTCCATCCGCACTCCATTGCAGTTGGGCCAGGCCACCACCAGCCGGGTCCCAGGACAGCCCTCGATGTCCCAAGTGGTTCTTTGGAACATCCATCTGCTGAAGAGTACGACCCCCATGCCTCGGCGAAGTACTCGAAGCGTAAGCAAGAGGAGGCACATGGACTGAGTGGACTGAAGACACGGACTTGGATGAAGGGAAGGCCCCCAGGTCACCCCCTGAGGACGCCTCATTTGGAGACATCATGGAGTTAAGGATCAGGGGGTGGTCTGCCCCTCAAGGCTTCTTCTTCCAGGCTTCTGTTCTTGGAGGCATTCGAGGCGGCCCTTCTACCTCTTGGGTGTCCTCCCTGCTGACCCCTGGTGGATCTTATATCCATCAGGGCGTGAAGGATCCGGACACCATTGAGCCTATCCCTAAGTGGGACCGCATTCTTTCTCTCCATCAGACCGCACCCACTGGAGTAAGGGTCCCCAGTAGATGCCATGATGATGGCTGCAGCCACGAAGAGGAATTGGCCCAGGAGAGTCCCTCCGTCCATCCTCCGGCAAGGCAAGGAGTCCCGTTCGATGGATCGCATTGGGAAGCAAGTTTTAGTTCAGCGACCTTCTCCTTGAGAGCTGAACTACATATGTCATTAGGATGCAGCAGGGATCTGATTAAAGAATACGCTGCATCTCCCCGAGTCCATCTCGAGTGAGGATAAACAGGTTTACTCCCCGAATGGCCACTCAGATCAGTATCCAATACATCTATGGGGCTGCTGTCTCATGCTACGGAGGGAGCCTGAGAGCGGAGCAGGCCTTGTCATGAGGCGACAGGCCTGGCTCCGCCATTGTGATTTTGCAGAGCCCTTCAAGGCGACCTTCGCCAATTCGATGGTTCTGCCTGCCTTGTTTGGCAAGACTGTTAGACATTAGTCCAGAGCGAAAAGGACGGAAGACGCTGTCTGCCGCCGAGTCCGCTTCTCAGCTCCCCAGAGGTCCTTCTAAGAACCAAAAGGGACAGAAGAAGATGTGGTTCCGGAAGTCGCAGCAGTCCCAACCTGCTCGGATAACCAGTCCTTCCGTGGCAGAGGAGGACGGGAGGTCGTGCCAGAGGCAGGGGCTCCTGGCAATTTTGGGTCCAGAGAACCCTTCTGAGAGACCCACGCAGCAGCCCTGAAGGGTTGCCCGGCTGTCCGTCTCTGGAGGCAGTCGGGGGGCGGTTTTCGATGCACCTGACTTCTTGGGAGTCCATAACAACAGACAGTTGGGTGCTTCGACTTATATCCAGAGGATATTCAATACCCCTATTCAAGAGAGACGTCATTGCATATAAATGTCCTGGAAATGAGGGCGGTGCTCCTAGCGTTGCAAGCACTTCACCACGTTCTTCCTTCAGGGACTATTGCGATTCAGACAGACAACATGTCCGTAGTCTGGTATATCAACAAGCAGGGAGGAACCAGGTCTTACCCCCTTTGTCGAGAGGCCATGAGAGTCTGGGAATGGGCAATTTCCACCAAACGCTTTCTGGTAGCAACGCACATTCCGGGAAAGTCCAACATCCTTGCGGACAAGCTCAGTCGCACCATCCTTTCTCCACACGAGTGGTCCCTCAATCTTCAAGTAAGAAGATTTTTGCCGCTTGGGGCAACCCTGTTGCGATCTTTTGCTTCTCCCTCAAACGCCAAATGCGACAATTTCTTCTTCTGCTTCCCCACCAGGGGAGTTCCCGAGGATGCTCTGGTGCATGCTTGGCCTCCCGGTCTCCTTTATGCCTACCCTCCACTTCCTCTGATGCAGAGGCTTCTGCAGAAAGCCAACAGTTTGGGGAGCAGAATGATTCTCATTGCCCCATTCTGGCCTCGACAACCTTGGTTCCCCTTTGTATGGTCTCACAAAATCAATCCACCATGGATTCTGGATCCAATTTCGGATCTCATCTCTCACCCTCTGGGAATGCCAGTTCCCAATCTGCGGACCCTAAAGTTGACAGCTTGGCTGCTCCAATTCCAACCTTAATTAGGACTCGTATCTCTTCACGGTCAAGGCCATTTTGGTGGCTGCTCATAAACCTTCCACCAGACAGGTTTATCGGAGTAAATGGAAGAGGTTCTCTATATGGGCAGGACAGAGAACTGTGGATCCTTTTTCAGCACCTATCTCTGCGGTGCTGGATTTTCTAACAGACCTCTTTCATCAAGGGGCTAGTTCTTCCACGATTAAGGTACAATTGGCGGCTATCTCACATTATCACATTGGTCATGATACAGCTGCCCTTATGACAGCGAAATTATGCAAAACTTTTCTCAAAGGAGTTTTTGTTAAGGCCTCCAGTCAAGGAGGTTGTACCGCCTTGGGACTTGTCTTTAGTCCTGCAGGCCCTTACTGCTCCTCCCTTCGAGCCTGCAGCTTCTGCTGATTTAAAATACCTTTCCTGGAAGACTGCCTTTCTGGTAGCTATCACTTCAGCCAGAAGGGTGTCTGAGCTTCAGGCTCTATGTGTCAAACCGCCTTATCTTTCTTTCTTCCCTGATAGGGTGTGCCTCAGGACCAATCCATCTTTTCTTCCGAAGGTCTCTTCTGAATCCAATATTAACCAGTCAATCAATTTGCCTGTATTTTTCCCAAGTATTCAAACAAAGGAGAATACAAATTGCATTCCTTGGATGTTCATAGACAATTACGCTTTATATTAACAGGACAGCTGGCCACAGGAAATCAGATCAGCTGTTCGTCTCCTTTGCTAAATTTGCTCTGGGTAAAGCAGTATCTAAAGTCACACTATCTAAGTGGATTGCTAATTGTATTCTGCAGGCATATGACACTTCAGGCAGACCTGCTCCTCAGAGGGTTACGGCTCATTCTACTAGGGTAGTTTCCACGCCAGCCGCCTTTAGGTCCCGAGTATCATTGGATGATATCTAGCGGCAGCTACTTGGGCCTCGCCTCATACTTTTATTTCTCATTACAAGGTGGATGTTGTTTCTAGAGGAAGAGCATCCTTTGGCTCAGCGTGCTCCGGAACATCCTTCCATGACGGCCGCCCAAGATTCAGGTAGCTAGGACTCTGTCCCACAGGTTGCAGAGAATGAAGTCTGCCTACTTCAGATTTAGAAGTTATGTACTCACCATAACGCTCCATCTGAGTAGGTGACTTAATTGCTGCAACCATCCCCCCCTCCATCCCCCTGACCTTTATAGAGCGAGTATTTATGCTGTTTTAGTGTACTGTTGTCAGTATTTGAGGCAAACTCAATCTGAGGTCAGTCAGGGCTTGGCAAGGGGTTATGGGTAAGAGGGAGGAGCTAGGAGCTCGGAGCCTAAGCTTTTGAATTGCCGGCTCGGATCCGAGATCGGATCCGATACCCACAGGTTGCAGCCGAATGAAGTCACCTACTCAGATGGAACGTTATGGTAAGTACATAACTTCTAATTATGAATCTTCAGATCAGGTTTCTGTTTCTTCTGATTCCTCTTCTGATCAGGAATTATCTTTACCTCCCTATGAGGATTCTGATGCTGAGGAGTCTGTTCCATCTGCGTCTCCTCCTAAGGATTATTCATTTGGAGAAACCTTGCATACTTTGAGGGAGCATTTTCACTGGGAGAGTCAAGACTTCCCAGAATCAAAAAAGAGGCTCATGGATTTTCTTCTTCTCGCTCAGCACAAGCCTTTGGCCATTCCCCCTGTTTTAGACATTGTGGATGATGCGTTTTCAGAGTCTAGCTTGACCCCTGACTCCTTACCTCCAGCTCCCAGTAAGCCTGACAGGTATTACAGGGCCCCTGACTCACATAACTTTTTATTTAGAAACCCTGCTGCTGATCCTGAAACTATTTCACAGGGTCCAAAGGGAGTTAAGGCCTCAACAAAAAAAAATCCTGCCCCCTCTGACAGAGATTCAGGGGCACTGGACAGATGGGGAAAAAAGGTTTATATCTCTGCAACCTTGACAATCAGGGCCTTAAACTGTCAATTTCATATGCTTAAGTACCAACAACATGTTATGGGATTGCTGAAACAGAAAATGACATTGATTTCAGAATGTGCAGAAAATAAAGAATTGCAGGAATTACTGCATGCAGCTGAACAAGTTGGAAAGCATACATTACAATGTGGTTTTGATTCTTTTGAGGCCTCCAGCAGGGCCGCAGTTACTGGATCTGATGCCTGGTTAAAGGAACAAAATTTGCCTGATCATGTTAAAGCTAAATTGCTAGATGCATCTTTACAGCATGATTCTCTGTTTGGTATTAAGGCAGAAGAGGTTTTAAAGAAAATGGAAGACCAAGCTAAGTTTATGCAAACTAAAAGACTTCTTACAAGTGCAGCCACCAAGATTCAGTAGACACTGGCCTACAAAAAATGGTCCTTTCCTGTGTCAGACAGAGCTCAAAGGTGCAAATCCAGACACCCTAAGGGTTCCAGAAAGCAGGCGCAAGACTCATACAGGTCAAAGCAATGGGGCGCATCCACCTCCAAATCTGGAGGAGATAAAGCGCAAACCTACAGAAAGCAATCCCAATGACTTCCCTCTGCCTACACCAAGCACTTATCTTTTGGCAGCACCCATAGGGGGAAAATTAGCACTTTTTGCTCAAAATTGGCAGTTAACCCAGGACAAGTGGGTACTAAACATCATATCGTAGGGATACAGATTCCATTTCCACACTTTGCCAATGGGAAATGGTTGGCCAGATCTGCCAAAAAATCAGTGGGCAGAGGCACAGAAACAGGTTACATCCCTCATGGATATGGGGGCTATTCAGACAGTACCAGAACACGAAAAAGGACAAGGTTTTTACTCAAGATTGTTCTTGGTACCCAGAAAGGACAAGGCCTGGTGGCCAATACTGGATTTATTGATTTTGAACACATACCTGGACATTCCAAAATTCAAAATGCTGACTTTGCAGCGCCTTCTGCCCATGCTGGGCAAGACTGCTTGGCTGGTGACTTTAGACCTAAAAGAGGCATACCTGCATGTGCCAATAAGACAGTCATGCAGAAGATGCCTCAGATTCAAGGCTGGCTTAATGCATTACCAATTTTCTGCACTGCCCTTTGGCTTATCTACTGCGCCCAGGGTCTTTACAAAGTGCCTGGTACCAGTAATTGCATTTTGCAGACAAAGACGTATATAAATATATCCTTACTTTGACGACTGTCTCATTCAAGCAGAGAACAAGGACACACTTCTTCGACACCTGGCATTTGTGAAAAGGCTTCTAACATGCCTAGGGTACACAATAAACAAAAAGAAATCACAACTGGTACCCTCTCAAAAGATAACATTCCTGGGTGCAAGCTTGAATACAACTGCCAAGATGGCTTACCTCACGCCAGACAAACAAAGGCAACTGACTACTTGCTTCAAACTGATGGCAACAAAAACCCAGTCTTCTGCAAGACAAATTCTGCAGGCTCTGGGCTTCATGGCATCCTGCATCCTACTAATTCCATATGCAAGACTGCATATGAGGAAACTTCAATGGTACCTAAAAAGTTTATGGAGTCAACATTCACACAGTCTGGAAACAATGATTCCTCTCATTTCCTGCCTGTAACAGGAGTTTCTATGGTGGGCAAAGGCCTGTCACCAAAACATGGGACAGCCCTTCACTCTACCTCCTGCCAGCCAAACCTTAACAACAGACGCATCAGATTATGCCTGGGGGGCCCACATGGCAGGAAGATGCATTCAGGGCATATGGGCACCAAAACAAATGCATCTACATATCAACCAGAAAGAGATGCTAGCTGTTCAAAATGCCCGAACAGCCTTCAAGGACTTACTTCATCTAGGACAACTACTGCTAAAGACGGACAACACCACAGTCATGTGGTATATAAACAAGCAAGGGGGGCACACACTCATACCCCTTTGCAGATTAGCCATGGCACTGTGGGACACAGCTTTGACCTACCAAATACATCTTCAAGCTCAATTCCTGCCATGAAAACAAAACACTCTGGCAGATGATTTAAGCAGAAACCTTATGGATCCTCACGAGTGGAAACTAAATCCACAAGTATTCAACATTATAACAGAGAAATGGGGGAGCCCAGATATAGATCTATTTGCCTCTCCTCAAAATTATCAATTGAAAAGATTCTGCACAAGGACTTATCACAGACAAGCATGGAAAGTGGACGCCCTATCCTTCAGTTGGAAAAACCTGTCATTTTACGCCTTTCCTCCTCTGCCTCTTCTACACAAGGTCCTCCTAAAAGTCAGACAAGAGAAGCCAAAGATGATGTTAATTGCCCCGGACTGGCCCCGCCAATACTGGTACCCAATCCTAAGGAACTTGTCTCAATACCCAGCTAGGACCTTGTCTCAAAGACCACAACTACTGCCCCAGCAAAATAATCAGATCCTGCACAATCATCTACAGACTCTGAACCTGGCAGCATGGCTAATCATGTAATCATATGAACAACACCTCTCAGTAAAGCTGTGATGGATGTTATTTTGGAAGCTAGAAGGCCTAGTACTAGAAAATCTTATGCTGACAAATGGAAGAGATTCCGTGCTTGGAATCAAGCACAAGGAACTGATACAGCAGAACCACATATTCCTCAGATATTACAATACTTAACTGAGATGCTTAACCAAAGGCCTATCTTTCTCAACAATCAAAATCCATGCCTCTGCCATTTCGGCTCATTACAATACAGAGCCACCAATCTTTTCTCATCCTTTACTAATGCAGTATCTTAGAGGAGCCAAAAATCTAAGGCCTCCTAGAAGATCACCATTACCTGCATGGGACTTCAATTATGTGTTGGAAAAGCTCACCCTGCCTCCATTTGAACCAGCCGCTACCGCTGATATAAAGTTCTTATCATGGAAGACAGCTCTGCTACTAGCAATTACTTCAGCAAAAAGAGTTTCAGAGCTACAGGCCCTCATGGCTGTAGAGCCTTTTATCATATTTTACCTGGACAGGGTGTCTCTGAGGATAAATCCTACAAGCCTCCAAAACATTTAGTATCGCAAAATATATTGATAGTATGACTAAGGGAGTTCTTGATAATCGGGCTACTATAATTAAGGACTCATGGGACTTCCTTGGTAAGGTCAATCAGAGTATGTATGACAGCAACCTCATCCTGGTGACTACTGACGTCTGTGACCTTTTTTCAGTTATACCGCATGAAATAGGTCTGGACTGGTTTTATGAGTTTCTATGTAGTAATTCGTCATTGAATCATGATACCATCCTGACCATTCGTACTTGTATTGAGATGATTTTGGACAATAATTTCATCACATTTGAAGGACATTGGAGTTGCCATGGGTGCATGTTGTGCACCAATCTTCGCCAATATTGTCTTAGCACATTGGGAAGATCAATACATCTTTAACTCCAAATTCAGGACTTCATGGGTATTGTATGGGCGATACCTTGATGATATTGTCCTGTTTATGAACCAATCAGAACAAGACCTGAATAGGTTTTTCTCGTATATGAATAGTACTACCAGTTTCTTGAGATTTGCTATGATCAAAGATTTAAACTATATTCATTATTTGGATATCACTATAAAGAAAGATTGTTAATAACTGTTTTATTTCTCAACTATATAGGAAACCAACTTATTCTAGCACACTATTACATTTCACTAGTGCACATCCTTTGCACCAGAAGAAGGCCCTGGTTAAGGGCCAATGTGTTAGATTGGCCAGGATGGTGTCTGATTTACATGAATTTACCAAGAAATGTGACAATTTGTCCAATATGTTCCAGAGAAGAGGATACCCAGAGCCCTTTCTGTCAAATATCATATAGGAGGTTAAAAATGAGAGGACCAGTGGACATTTTAGAGCCCTATTGGGCAATAGGGATGACCACAATAATGAGAGGTATAACAATATTAAATTTACACATGCATTGACACTCACATATTCTGCAGATTTTTAAGAAATTAAATACATAATATACAAATATTGGAAGGTTTTTGACAATGACATTGGGGTCTTGGATAAGATAGGCAATAGACTCACTATAGTTTATAAAAAGAGTACATCAATTAAAGGACTACTTGTAAAAGGCAAACCTAATTTTACCAGAGGTGGTACATACAATTGAGGTAGATGTCCCCAGTGCCCTTTTATGATGGATACGGATAAATTTAGACTTAAGAATTTTGGATCCATCACTAATAAAAAAGAAAATGTTTTGTTATACTAAGGGGGTTGTTTACATTGCGGTATGTAAACACTGCCAAGGTTATTATGTGGGGAAAACAAAAAATGCTTTTAGACTTAGAGTCTACCAACATTTATATGATATCAAGCAGAAAAATATGAAGAATGCTTTATTCAGGCATATTAATGACCAAAGTAATCACAGTTTCATTTTTTTCATTCTTGAACAAGTTGATTTAGGACAAAGGGGTGGACCTGTTGAGGAATATTTGGAGTTCATGGAGTTAAAGTGGCAGATCAGACTGAATGCATACTCCCCTCCAGGTCTTAATGACAGAATTTCTATAACATCACTTCTGAAACTCAAACATTTATTCATGTTATGAATTATTTATACTGTCATTAGTATTTTTGCCCCACAATATTTTTTATATGTGGCATTATTGATTTAGCATTTGGTTAGCTGACATTTCGTGTCTATGCAAACAGTGGGAGAATTTGCTATCACTTTGCACTTTCTGTGATGTTTCTTAATTGAATGGAAATGATGTGGGTTAATAGTTTACTAATTGGTTATGTGTGTATTTAAGGAGTTATCAGCCAGCAATTTATTGTTCTGAAGAAGTCTGAATATTGACGAAAGCGCTAAACTTTTTCTTTTATCTATTTTTATATTGTGATTTTACGTGTATTTGTACTTTGGTTGTACTTCGTTTTGACTACTGGATTTAGTAAAGGATTTCTTATCATCTAGGCTCCATCTCGTTGGATACCACCCTGCACCTGCTGTTTACTTCAGTTTTTGGTTTTTGCTTACTAAGTTTGTCTACAAATCCTACTTTTATGCCTAAGGTGGTTTCCAGTGGGGCTCCTAACCAAACAATTCATCTACCAGCTTTTTATCCAAATCCGCAGAACAAAGGGGAGAGAATTCTGCATTCCTTGGACGTACACAGACAGCTAATATTCTACTTGAGCAGGACTAAAGCTCTAAGAAAAACTGAGCAATTACTAGTGTCATATGCTGCAGGATCAGAAGGAAAGGCTATCTCAAAGCAGACAGTTTCAAAGTGGATAAGCCACTGCATCCGTTTCTGCTACTTACACCATGGTAAACCTGTGCCCAAGGCCATTAGGTCTCATTCCACCAGAGCTGCAGCTACTTCAGCAGCCTTTCTCAGAGGAGTACCAACCAAAGACATTGTAGAGGCTGCTACTTGGAATTCTGTTCACACCTTTACAAAGCATTACCATTTGCCTCTCTACTCTAAGTCCAGGGCAGGCTTTGCCACTGCAGTGCTGCAGGGCCTTATAGCTGCACCTAATGCTGTTTAGCTCCAACCTCCCAACCATAGCTTTGGGATTCTACCCAAATGTAATGACTGAAACAGTGTAACACGAAGAACATAGTACAGTTGTGTACACTTACCATAAATGTAGATGTTCGAGTGTATTCACTGTTGCAGTCCAGGTTACCCTCCCGCCATCCCCCTGTCATTCTACAGTTTATCTTTCCTTCTCTATCTTCTACAACCTATGTGGTGTATTTGCTTGTAGATGAAGGTAAAGTTTATATTTATGCATGTATATATATATATATATATATATATATATATATATATATATATATATATAATATTGCTATCTTTTTGGGGGCACCTGGCATCGGGGGCAAGAAAAACTAAAGAAAATGGCATCGGCTGCATGTGTTATACCCCTGACAACCTGACGTCATGGAAGAGAAGACAGCAACCGACGTAGGACCCAAAACTTTGGAATTCAGGCCGACTGAGAGCAACCTGCCAGCAGATTACCCAAATGTAATGACTGCAACAGTGAATACACTCGAACATCTACATTTATGGTAAGTGTACAAAACTGTACTATCCATGCACTGCTTCTGTCCCTGTGATTCTGGATTTTCTTTCTGAGCTTTTTCAGCAAGGATCTGCCGCTGCCACTATCAGAGTTTAGTTGGCAGCAATTTCTCATTTTCACTTAAGTTTTCCAGATCTGGTTTGTGAAAGCACTGAGGGTTACTGCTTTTTTTTTTCTGTTAGATTTTTTTTCCCCACAGGCTGAAATTTAGGCAGATGACTTTTGTGCAGTCAAAAGCAACAACCAAGACAGAGGTTCATGTTGTTACAGCAGGAGGATAGGACATGCCACCGCATCACAATAGAACAGTTTGGACCACTAATCCTTAACTAGTCACCATTTCATGGAGAACTACTATTGTATGAATCATTTTACTATACTAATTCCAAAATTGTCATGACATCATCTGTTGGTTGAATATAGTGTTCTTGGCCGGCAATTTGTTAGTACTTCTTGAGCTATCATTGACCAATCCAACCACATATAGTTTACAGGATTGGCTGGTCTCATAGTTCAAGTAGACTTCCCCAGCCTACTTGGATTAGCTCACTACTTGCCTACCCATATTAGTTAAAACTAACCACTCCTCATTTAATGGCCAGTGGTCAATGTTTTTCTCCCGTAGATTGGATAGGTTATTTAGATTTTCTTTTACACCATGGACATGATCTACATTTTCACAACCACCTATGCTATTCCATCAGATCACCTTTTATCCTGTACATTTTACCTATTGCTTAAGCTGGTCCTCCCACCTGGCACATTAGTAAATACACTCCTTGTCTTGCCTGTTGAAATATTAATAAAAGTTATAAGTAGCAGTGTTTAAGTTTGTAACTCACATCTGAAGAAGTCTTATATGTATAGATGAAAGCATTATTCAGATGTTTATTTTGCATCTTAATCACTGCGACTGTTAATATACAATTTGAAAACTAAAGTCAACAATTTGAATGATTATAGAAGTCCACAACAGTTTTTTTCTGTGCAATATTTATTCAGATATGAGTTATTTCCATTGCTAATTTTAGTTTTAACAAAAGTAGTTGGTTTAGTTAAGTGGGTTAATGTTATAACAAATAAAGGCTTGTATTACTTCATTGGATTTTTATGTATCCGGGATGCACTACCTCGGAATAATTGAAGCTACAAATGCCTTAACTATTGCTTCCTTAGTATTTGTAAAAGTCAACACCCATTCTATTTAAAAGTCTGTCAACACTGCTGGAAAAGAAAACCTAATTACACTTTGTCTCTTACACTCATTAAATGCACAAGTTAGGGGTTTGAAATAATGGTTAAGGTGTTTACCTCATAATCACAAGGTACAGTGTTTGATTCTTAAACTTGGAATGGGACATTTGGTCAAATAGCCTAGTACTAACCTATGAACATAAAGTGCAGCCTCTTGCCTGCCAATAGTTATGACCACATTGCATCATTCAACCCCTACCATAAATTTCCTTCATGGTTGTCCTAATAGCTACAATACCTCTTCCTCTTTATATACAGTTGGGACATTCTTGAGAACCTATAACTAAACTTGATGTAAAACTAGAAAATAAAAACTTGCACAGTTCTAGTAAGTGGATTTTTGGACTTGATATTTTTAGTTTGTAGAGTATTATCATTATACAGGCCGAGGAGAAAGGAAAGGTTTAACCAACAAAGAATTAACCAAAATGACTGAATTTTTCATATAGCCTCTTGGATACAGACAATGGCAGCATATGCAGCTTCTAAACTCTCTAATGACTTTGCAAAACCTGCCCATTGTGCCATCTTAGTTTTCACAGAGTTGATTAAAATCTAGTTTCTCTTTTCCTTCCAGTGCTCCAATAATTCTTAGCTTTTATTACAGCCAAGTAGCAATTCACAATTTTAACCTGACTGCCTTAATTTTCCATTCTGTTTCATGAACTTCAACTGCTTGCTGTTTCTTAATCAGCATCATGTAGAGCTGTTGAACGTGCACAGAATCAACTTCAGACCATTCCAGTCTTTTCATGTATATATATTCTTCCAACAATCCAAACTATGCTATAAAATTATCATTCCAAGGTGGCTGAATATTAAACAATTAGTTGATTAGAACTCCACCAGTGTGAAAACAAAGAATACATTTGGAGAAAGTGAGAGAAAATCAACCAGATAAAAAAGAAGAAAAATTTGACTAGGACAAATCTTGCACCTTTTTAACAAAAAATAATTTCTTTCAGCTTCAGCTTAGGCACAGGAGATGGCTCCCAGTAATTTAGAGGAAGAAAATCATATGCACTTAGATGTTTTTAAAATAAGTGAAACAATGAATGAATGAATATAAGAAGTCAAAAGACTGGAAAATAGAAACAGCTCTAACTAGTCATTCAGAAGAACTGATAAAAGTTAAAAAATTAGAGGTTGAAATGAAAACAAGGCTGGCTGAGCATGAGGCTTCTCAAGAAGAGCAGCTGGACTGGTGTTCTACAGCAGGATTTGTTCATTGAGAGAGCACAGTGTGTGTATGCTTCAGGTCTGGACATGAGAATGCAGCAAAGATCTGTATTGGTAAAGATGCAATTATACCAGCAGAAATAGCTGCTCTTGACAAAACTGTGACAAAAGGGTAAAGAATTGAAAATTAGGAACAGCGCAATGTTTGTAGAGTATTATTTTTCACTGTACACCAGGCAGGAGAGAGCCAAGGTTATACCAGCAATTATAGAATGTGAGATGCAAACTGCTCTATCCATCTGTCTTCTGAATATTTTCCTGTAGGACCAAGGACATTTTTTGATGCAGAATAAGCTGATGAGAAGTAAAGGATTTAACCAACAAAGAAAGAGCCAGCAAGCAGAACAGAACTCTGCTTCTCATTTTTCCTATAATAAAACTCAACTCTGTAAAACATTTTCCATTGTTCCAGCAGTAAATACTTGAGTGGCAGAAAAAAGCACAGTGAGCTGACTAATGGAATCAATAGTACTTTGGACATTAGCCAAAAACTGGTTTTGGAGACTGAGATGATCAAGATGATGACCAGCAACAATTTAAATTATTGAATAAGTGGGAGACTGTAAAACATTAGTCCCAGGATATATAGATTACACAGGTAAAACGAGGCTTGTGAGAAGTGACTGAGAAAGACTCAATTTTGTTGACTTTGTTATACTGGTGGGTGAATGGTAAATTATAAATTCTACTTTGTCATTAATGAAGAACACTGACAATGTAACCAAGTAAAAGAGTTGTTGTTACTATTTGTATAACTATTTCATGATGTAACTTGAATTCAGTGTTGTAAAGCAGTTTTATGTAGTATGCAGTCAGGGGTATTTAAGTGCGGTAATATGGGTATGGAGTTGTAGCAGTGACCACTTTATATGTTGAAGATATTAACTTAAGTAAGCACTTTTCCTTAGTTGTAATGTCTCTAACAGGGTAAGAAAGGCTGAAAAGGAGCAAGCTAAAGTCAGTATAATGTTGTGATCTTGGAGTATTGGGGTCAGAGAATGTAAAAGTGTTTAAATTATATTATATGGGGAATTGCAATAATGTTCTCCTTTTATATAGGTAGGTTTCTAGATGAAAGTGTTTAAACTATGGAAAAGTTTGTTTTAAGCAAATAGGCTTGAAAATAATACCAGATGAATAAATGCATGGAAAATTATTGTTCTGCCTTGCAATTTGCAATGTCATTATCTATTTTTTTCCCATTAGCAAATGTTTTCAGTTGGAGTCAAGAAGACTGCAGGTGCAAGCATTTAATCATAAGAAGTCTGAACAGTGTCTTCTGATTGACCTCTACAGAGTTTCTTTCAGATATTTGCAAAGTTACTAACCGTTTCCTCATTATCAACAGCTTTTCTCTTGGAGACCAGCAGTCTGCAGGTGCAATCATTTAATTATGACAGACATGAATAGTATGTGCTGAATTAAATGTGTAACATAATACGTAATTAACATTGAAAAATACATTAGCAAGCAGTACACTTTTTTAGGGCTAAAAGCTGTACTGAAAGTATGTGATCTCTTTTTCACATCTTGGGGTGAAATACAGATAAAAGAACTGATAGCAATTAGTGTAACTAAGAACATAAGCTCTAACATGCACTTCAGCATGGGTAACCTTAATTTTTGAATAGGTAGTGGTTGTGGATGCAGCCATCAGTTTAAGGCAAATGCACCTATCTGGATGGTTAACCTTTGTAAATGTGCATAATTTTGTGTGTTTCTTGAAAAGGGATGGAGGCTCTGAAAATCGTTTGTTATATATAGCATTTTTATTGAAATAAAAATATCTTAATATGTGACGTGGGTTCAAATGGAGACGAGAAGAAGCAACCACTTTCAGGAGATCAGCCAGACAAATTGTGTGAGCATGTAAGCTAAAGATAGAAGTGTACACGCAGAAGGACTGTCCATATATATTAGGTGGGAGTAAGCATTTTCTTGTAATGTCAACTTTGTCAGATATCGCATGGAACAGGACTTCCAAGATGGGTGCACACTGATCAACAACTTAATTTCAACTCTCTCAGTGTGAAAACAGAAACTGAAAAGAAAAAAAAAGAGGCAGTGAAATTGTCAGTCTGGGTAAAATTCACTTATTGGCAAGTACACTGCCTGGATGCCAGGAAAAAAAATTGAAGAACCTGAAAGAAAATTATCCAGAAAAGGTGAAAAGAAGACAGTGGCTGGGAAGAATCCTGCAGCAGTTCAACAAAAGTCCAGCTTTGGTACAAGTGAAGTAAGTTTACAACCTAGATGGAGACGTATCCTGCCCTACTTGAATATTTCAGGTGATTTTGACTTCATTTGCACATTGGTATGATTTTCTGTCATTCCACATTCAGTGTCCATATGTCTACATTTCTATGCATTATTAATCTATTGATCTTGCCACTCACTAGTCTTGAGATTTACGTAGAGGAAAGTACAGTTGTGTACACTAACCATAAATGTAGATGTTCGAGTGTATTCACTGTTGCAGTCATTACATTTGGGTTATCCTGCTGGCAGGTTGCCCTCAGTCGGTCTGAATTCCAAAGTCTTGGGTCCTGCATTGGTTGCTGTCACCTCTTCCCTGACGTCAGATCGTCATGGGTATAAACGATGCAGTCAATGCCATTTTATTCAGTTTTTCTTGCCCCAGATGTCAGGTGCCCCCAAAAGGGTAGGCTAAATTTATGTAAATAAAACATACATGCACCAGAAATAAGCTTTACTTTTATCTATAAGCAAATACACCACCTAGGTTGTATAGATTAGAGAAGTAAAGATAATTTCCAGCAAAAATAAGGGGGATAGCGGGTGGGTAACCTGGACTGCAACAGTGAATACACTCGAACATCTACATTTATGGTAAGAGTACACAACTGTACTATGTTCTTCATGTTTCATTGTTGCAGTCATTACATTTGGGTTGAGTCCCAAAGCTATGGTTGGGGGGCTGGAAGTAAATAGCATTAGGAGCGGCTATGAGGCCCTGCAGAACTGCAGTGGCAAAGCCTGCCCTGGATTTAGAGAAAATAGGCAGATTGTAATGTTTTGTAAAGGTATGCACTGAACTCCAAGTGGCAGCCTCTAAAATGTCTTTGGTTGATACTCCCCTGAGAAATGCTGCAGAAGTGGCTGCAGCTCTGGTTGAATGTGGCCTAATGCCCTTACGCACTGGTTTGCCATGCTGTGAGTAGCAGAAACGAATGCAGTGACCTATCCACTTTAAAATAGTCTGCTTGGAGATGGCCTTTCCTTTTGATGCTGTGGCATATGCCACAAGTAATTGTTCTGTCTTTCTGAAAACTTTAGTTTTGTCCAAGTAGAATCTAAGTTGTCTGTGTACATCCAAAGAAAGCAGAATATTCTTCCCCTTGTTCTGTGGATTTGGATAAAAGGTTGGCAAATGAATAGTTTGGTTAAGGGCTACACTAGATACCACCTTTGGCATAAATGTAGGGTTTGTTCTCAGAGAGACCATGTCTGGATAAAAAATGATAAAGGGTTCCACAGCCATGAGAGCCTGTAGCTCTGAAACTCGTCTTGCAGAAGTTATTGCTAGGAGCAGAGCTGTTTTCCAAGATAAGAATTTTATATCTGCAGTAGCAGCTGGCTCAAAAGGAGGTAAGGTGAGTTTCTCCAAGACATAATTGAGGTCCCATGCAGGTATTGGCGTTCTCTTGGGAGGCCTTAGGTTTTTGGCTCCTCTGAGGTACTGTCTTAATAAAGGATGAGAAAAGAGTGGTGGCTCTGTATTGTAGTGAGCCGAAATGGCAGAGGCATGGATTTTAATTGTTAAGAAAGATAAGCCTTTGTCCAGCATCTCAGTTAAGTATTGCAAAATCTGAGGAATATTTGGGACAGCTGTATCAGTTCCTTGAGCTTGGTTCCAAGCGCAAAATCTCTTCCATTTCCCAGCATAGGATTTTCTAGTACTAGGCCTTCTGGCTTCTAAAATGATATCCATCACAGCTTTACTGAGAGGTGTGGTTTGTATGGCTACATTATCCGCCATGCTGCCAGGTTTAGGGTCCTGAGTTGGCTGTGCATAATCTGATGGTTTTGCTGGGACAGTAGATGAGGTATTTGAGGTAAGGTCCAGGCTGGGCATTGGAACAAGTTCCTTAAGATCGGATACCAGTACTGGCGTGGCCAGTCTGGGGGAATCAGAATCATTTTTGGTTTCTCCTGCCTGACCTTTAGGAGTATCTTGGGGAGGAGAGGTAATGGAGGAAAGGCATATACTGACAGGTTTGTCCAGTTGAAAGATAAGGCGTCCACTTTCTAAGCTTGTCTGTGATAAGTCCTTGTGCAGAATCTTTTTAGTTGATTGTTTTGATGGGAGGCAAATAGATCTATGTCTGGGCATCCCCATTTCTTTGTTATCATGCTGAAGACTTGTAGATCCAGGTGCCACTTGTGGGTTTCCATGAGGTTTCTGCTTAGTTCGTCTGCCAGAGTCTTTTCCTTTCCTGGCAGGAATTGTGCCTGCAGATGAACTTGATAAGTCATGCTGTGTCCCATAAAGCCATGGCTAGTCTGCACAGGGGATAGCAATGAATGCCCCCCTGCTTGTTTATGTACCACATGACCGTGGTGTTATCTGTCTTTATCAGTAGTTGTCCCGGATGAGGTAGGTCCTTGAAGGCTGTCAGGGCATTTTGAACAGCTAGCATCTCTTTTTGATTGATGTGTAAATGCTTTTGGTTTGTGGACCAAGTGCCCTGAATGCCTCTTTCTGCCATGTGTGCCCCCCAGGCATAATCTGATGCATCCATTGTTAGGCTCTGCCTGGCTGGGGTTAGTGAGAATGGCTGTCCCTTGTTTTGGTGACAAGCCTTTGCCCACCATCGAAACTCCTGTTGCAGGCAGGGAATTAGAGTAATCATTGTTTCCAGACTGTGGCAATGTTGTGTCCAAACACTTTTTTAGGTACCATTGAATTTTCCTCATATGCAGTCTTGGCATATGGAATTAGTAAGATGCAGGATGCCATGAAGCCCAAAGCCTGCAGAATTTTTCTTGCAGATAACTGGGCCTTTGTTGCCACTTCCTTGAAATAGGTAGTCAGTTGCCTTTGTTTGTCTGGAGTGAGATAAGCCATCTGGGCAGTTGTATTTAAGCTTGCACCCAGTAATATTATCTCTTGAGAGGGTACTAGTTTTGATTTCTTTTTGTTGACTGTGTACCCTAGGCATGTTAAAAGTCTTATCACAAATGTCAGATGCTGTAGTAGAATGTCCTTGTTCTCTGCTTGTATGAGGCAGTCATCCAAGTAAGGATATATTTGTATTCCTCTTTGTCTGCAGAATGCAATTACTGGTGCCAGGCACTTTGTGAAGACCCTGGGTGCAGTACATAAGGCAAAGGGTAGTGCAAAGAATTGGTAATGCTTTGAGCCAGCCTTGAATCTGAGAAATCTTTTGCATGTTTGTCAGATAGGGACATGCAGGTATGCCTCTTTTAGGTCTAAGGTCATGAGCCAAGCCTTGCTGCCCAGCATGGGCAGAAGCTGCTGTAAGGTTAACATCTTTAATTTTGGTATATCCAGGAAAGTGTTCAGAATAGACAGGTCCAGTACTGGTCTCCATGCTTGGTCCTTTCTCAGTACCAAGAACAGTCGAGTAAAATCCTTGTCCCTGCTGTTGCTGAGGCACTTGTTGAATAGCCCTCATGTCCATGAGAGCTGCAACTTGTTTTTGAGCCTCTGCCCATTGATTTTTTGGTAGGTCTGGCCAACCGTTTGCCCTTGGTAGGGTATGGAAATGAAACTTGTAGCCTTGAGACACTATGTCTAGAACCCATTTGTCCTGGGTTATAATGTGCCAATTTTGAGAAAAAAGTGCTAGTTTTCCCCCTAAGGGTGCTGCCAGAAGATAAGTGCTTGGTGCGGGCAGGGGGAAGTCATTGGGACTGTTTCCTGTATGATTGTGATTTGTCCTCTTCACCTTTGGAGGTAGAGGCACTCCACTGCTTATGCCTGTAGGATCCTTGCGGCTGTGATCTGCCTCTAGGGCATCTGGCTCTGCCCCTTTGAGGTCTGTCTGAGACTGGAAAGGACCAATTCTTTGTAGGCCAGTGTCTGCTAAATCTAGGTGGCTGTACCTGTAAGAAATCCTTGACCATTTGCATAGATTTAGCTTTGTCTTCCATTTTCTTTAACACCTCTTCTGCCTTAACACCAAACAAAGTATCATGTTGTAAAGGAGCATCTAATAATTTTGCTTTAACATGGTCAGGCAGATTTTGTTCTTTCAACCAAGCATGCCTCCTAATGACAGAACCCGTAACAGCGGCCCTGCAGGTGGCCTTCAGAGAATCAAAACCACATTGCAAAGTATGCTTTCCAACTTGTTCAGCTGCATGCAATAAATCTTGTATTTCTTTGTTTTCTGCACATTCAGAATTTGCCATAATTTTCTGTTTAAGCAGTGTCATGATATATTGCTGATATTTGAGCATATGAAACTGGCAATTTAAGGCCCTTATAGCCAAAGTAGCAGATGTGTAAATCTTTTTTCCCCATCTATCCAGAGCCCTAGAATCCCTATCAGAGGGGGTAGGGTTTTTTGCAGTAGAAGCCTTGACCCCTTTTGGACCCTGAGAAATAGTTTCTGGGTCTGCAGAAGGGTTTTTTTGAAAAGGAATTTATGAGAGTCAGGGACCCTGTAGTATTTGTCCGACTTAACAGGAGCTGGAGGTAAAGAGTCAGGGGTCAGACTGGACTCCGAGAACACATCATCTACAATGTCCAACACAGGTGGAATAGCTAGAAGCCTGTGTTGAGGATGTAAAAGGAAGTCTCTGAGCCTTTTCTTAGATTCTGAAAAATCCAAAACCAAAGAAAAAAACACAATGAAAATACAGGGCAGGCACAATGTCACAAACCACACAACCACACCACACCAGGGCAAAAGGGAATCAAGCAAAGATGTAAGTGAAAATTTAAATTGAAAAATTATTTACAAAAGAGCGCACTGACTAAAAGCTTGGCATCATCAGAAGTCAGTGAAAAAACATAACTCTACCTAATTTATACAAATTACTAAAAACAATTACTAATTAAACAATTGAACAAAATGATTAATAAAACCACCAATTAACATCAACCTTAAATAAACACTCTAAACAACATTTAAAAAGACATCTATTTGCAACTTGTTGATAAAACCAAAAACAACAACAGACATATATATAAAAATTATTATACTTTTATGTATATATATATATTTATAAATGGTAATGTAATTTTTCTGCATAGTATATATAAAACATGAAACATGAAACATAAAGCCTATACTAAGGACCCGGTGTTTTAACTGGTTTGATAGAAATAAAATCATTAATGCCAGGAAATTTAATTCCAACGTTACTAGTATCACCTCCTCTATCAACTGTAAATACAAGGCATTATGATCATCTTTGTTCTTTAAACTGTTCACTTATTCTGTCACGCAGTCTGGTGTGCATACCCACCGAAAGCGTCAGAAAACTGCATGAGGCGATGTATACCAAGTTTTAGTATTACAGTTGCATAACCCTGGACATGCCAAAGTATGTCTTCTTTAACACATAAATAGGCACCTTCAGCGATGAAACGACAACACCTACAACTACCACACTTAGACATTCGGGACTTCCTGAATCTGTTTTCAAATATTTTTCAAATTTTTACCCTACTGTAAACAATCCTGGACTATGTCCTCTGTACCAATGTCTGAAGCTTTCTCATTAAATTTTACAATAAAGGATGTCTTTAAGTTTTGACCCTGGTCCATCATATTTACAGTAAGTGTAGTTTTAATAATGGGGTAATAAATGGAATTTCCAAACCTCCTTTTAACTTTTAAAAGTAATTTATAGCCCTATCATTAACATACCAATCAATTTATAATTTCTTCTTTAAATAACCCATCATCACTGACTAATCTTGAAACACGACACCTTTTCTTACATGATAGGGATGACAACTTCTGAAATGAAGTAGAGAATTAGAATAACTCTAGTGTACTAATAAGGCCATCATCATTTTAATAATAGTTAAATCCAGAAAGTTAATTCTGTCATTATTCCGAATTTCAAAATTCAGTAGTACTGTTCAAAAATTCCGCTAGATTCATCACCATCCCACAAGATGAGTAAGTCATCCAAAAACCTATTATATGATACAATGTTAGTAAAAAATCTTGATCGAAAAACAAATAACCTTTCCCAAGTTAGTAAAACTAAGTTGGCAAACACTGGGGCACATTTTGCCCCCATGGCAACTCCAGATCTTTGTTGGAATGTTTCCCCTTCAAATCTTAAAAAGTTGTACTTGAGGATGATCTCCATCAAGTCACAAATAAAATTTGTTTTACACTTATCAAATTGTTGACACTGATTAAGGCTATCACGAAACATCTCTACACCTACTTATCCCAAATCACTAGATACAATTGTGGAAAATAGTTCTTTGTATGTGGTGGAAAATGTAGTTGATAATACTATGAATGATATTAGAAGCCATGATCCCGGTGTGTCTGACATTGTTGAACCAAGCTGTACCATCACGAGGAAAAGTGGTTTCTGCATATACAACTATACAGATGTGGAAGTGAGCGATGTTCATTTTTCATTATTTACTAAAGGTACTAGTTTTGTACCTAATTTTAAATTGGACATTGCCAGGGTATTGGTTGATGTTAAATTGTTTTTGCGAAAACTTAGCTTGGAAGTTTATTTTCATAATAACAAACGGTTGGGATTGATGGATGAAAATTCAACTATTTCCAGAAGAAAGAATTTATTGTTTTGAAAAGTTTTTAGATGCTGAACTAAGGAGGGTATGTAGGACCAAATATTTGGCTGATGACAATTTATCTACACAAGAAAGATTATTTTTGAATGAACTTAGATCCTCCAATAATATAAGATGTATAACAAAGGTGGTGGCATGGTTTTAATGAATCACATTGATTATTTTACATCTATGATGACAATTTTGGAAGATGTTAGTACGTATATTAGGGTGTCTATTAATGAGATAAATGTTGCCTTTTCGATTTGTTTTTGTTGGATTCATTATACCAAGGTGAAATAAAGGAACACGAGTTTGATTTTCTTATGGTAAAATATCCTGTTATGCCAAGTTTTTTTGGCATACCTAAAGTACATAAAGGTGTTGAAAACTTGCAGTTTAGACCTATTGTGTCTGCGAGGGGATCAAAAACTGAACCCCTAGCAGCTTTTGTAGATGAATTTTGTAAACCGGTCCTTAAGGGTGTGACACACATACTTAGGGACTCATGGCACTGTCTCGAGAGATTGAGAGATGTTGAAGTGCACCCTAGGTCTTATGGTTTTTTGACAATTGATATTGTCAATTTATTTTCTGTTATTCCTCATATGGAAGGTGTAGAGATGTTTTGTGATAGCCTTAATCAGTGTCAACAATTTGATAAGTGTAAAACAAATTTTATTTGTGACTTGATGGAGATCATCCTCAAGTACAACTTTTTAAGATTTGAAGGGGAAACATTCCAATAAAGATCTGGAGTTGCCATGGGGGCAAAATGTGCCCCAGTGTTTGCCAACTTAGTTTTACTAACTTGGGAAAGGTTATTTGTTTTTCGATCAAGATTTTTTACTAACATTGTATCATATAATAGGTTTTTGGATGACTTACTCATCTTGTGGGACGGTGATGAATCTAATTTGTCCAGTACTTGAACAGTACTACTGAATTTTTGAAATTCACCTATGTGTGGAATAATGACAGAATTAACTTTCTGGATTTAACTATTATTAAAAATGATGATGGCCTTATTAGTACACTTTACCGTAAAGAGAGTTATTCTAATTCTCTACTTCATTTCAGAAGTTGTCATCCCTATCATGTAAGAAAAGGTGTCGTTAAAGGACAAATGGCACGTGTTTCAAGATTAGTCAGTGATGATGGGTTATTTAAAGAAGAAATTTATAAATTGATTGGTATGTTACTTGATAGGGGCTATCCCCTTAAATTACTTTTAAAAGTTAAAAGGGAGGTTTGCCGGAAGAGAAATTCCATTTATTACCCCATTATTAAAACTACACTTACTGTAAATATGATGGACCAGGGTCAAAACTTAAAGAAGACATCCTGTTTTCAGGGGCCATGCTTTATTGTAAAATTTAATGAGAAAGCTTCAGACATTGGTACAGTTTATTTTTTCCTGGGTAGTACCACTAAGGACATAGTGGGTTCAAAACCCAGGATTGTTTACAGTAGGGGTAAAAATTTGAAAGAAATATTTGAGAAGGAAAACAGATTCAGGAAGTCCCGAATGTCTAAGTGTGGTAGTTGTAGGTGTTGTCGTTTCATCGCTGAAGGTGCCTATTTATGTGTTAAAGGTTACGGACATACTTTGGCATGTCCAGGGTTATGCAACTGTAAAGCTAAAAACTTGGTATACATCGCTTCATGCAGTTCTTGTGACGCTTTCTACGTGGGTATGACCACACGTAGACTGCGTGACAGAATAAGTGAACATTTGCGGTGTTTAAAGAACAAAGATGATCATAATGCCTTGTATTTACACAGTTGCAAGTGTAATGATTTCAAAAAATTTTTATTTTTTATGGTTGATAGAGTTTTTCCTGACTAGGGAGGTGATACTAGTAACAAAGTAGCAATTAAAGAGTTGGAATGGCAGCTTCGATTGAATGCTATTAAATTTCCTGGCATTAATGATTTTATTTCTATCAAACCAGTGTTGAAATTTAAGTCTGGTTTGGTTTAAAACACCGGGGTCCTTAGTATAGGCTTTATGTTTCATGTTTCATGTTTTATATATACTATGCAGAAAAATAAAAAAGTTTACATTACCATTTATAAATATATATATATATACATAAAAGTATAATAATTTTATTATATATATTTTTTTATGTTGATATGTTGTCTGTTGTTGTTTTTGGTTTTATCAACAAGTTGCAAATAGATGTCTTTTAAATGTTGTTTAGATACATAAAAATATTTAGGTGCTATTGTGACAATTTATTCATATACATTTATGTATTCACTGCTGCTGCATCAATTTGAAGTGTTTATTTAAGGTTGATGTTAATTGGTGGTTTTATTAATCATTTTGTTCAATTGTTTAATTAGTAATTGTTTTTAGTAATTTGTATAAATTAGGCATTATTTTCACTGACTCTGATGATGCCAGCTTAGTCAGTGGATTGTTTGCAATAAATTTTCACTTATGTGTTATCGACACGTCTTTGCTTGATTCCTTGGTGCCCTGGTGAGCTGTGGTCGTTGTGCTTGTAGATTCTGAAAAATCTTGTCTCTCCCAGTGGAAGTGCTCCCTCATGGTATGCAAGGTTTCCCCAAAAGAGTAGTCCTCAGAAGGAGAAGCTGAAGGAATTGATTCTTCAGCATCAGAATCCTCATAGGGGGGAAGAGAATATTCCTGATCAGAAGAGGAATCAGAAGAAATGGAAACCTGATCTGAAGATTCATAGTCTGTCTCTTGCCTGGGCTTCTTATCAGGAGGGGGATGGGAACCCCTGATCAAGGTAATTAAGTCTTCGACCATTTTGAGCATCTGTTTTTTGGGCATGGAGGCCTGTCCTTGTGGCTGGTGAACTTGCTTCTTTGTCTTTAAAGGTGTTTTAGTCTTTGTCTTTGAAGTCGGTTTAATATATAATTGTTTAGGTCTGAATACACCCTCAGAAGCCGATGCCTGCTCAGCGGCTCTGGACCCATCTGAGGGAATAATCTCCGAGGCTCCAATACCTTGAGTTTCCTGCGGCCTGGCCGACTCCACGTGGGAGTCGGTAGCGGCCTGCGACACTAAAGTAGCGGGCATCAGGGGCTGTGAAAGCGCCTCATTGAGAACCGGCGACTTGCTTAGGAGAAGCTTCGTCGTCGGTTTTGGACCTCGGTTTCCTGTCTTTTTCTTTGCATTTTTTGTGAACTCCAGTAGTCAGATGGCTATCCGACGACATTGTATAATTAAATCTTCACCCAAAATAGCTTAATGCAAAATCGTACCGACATTTAATAGTGCGTTGGTTAAATCTAGCACAAAACCGACAACTAGCAACGTCGTGGTCAGGGCCTAGGCAAGGAATATAGTAAGAATGAAAGTCCTTATGAGGTATTTGCTTCCCACAAGAAATGCAATTATTAACTTTTTCTGACGTCAGTCTGGAGCAAGAAAAAGTTTCCCCAACGGGGTACTTAGCTTTTAATGAAGACTTCGGATCTGAAACTCGAACACAAAAATCTCAGGAGTCGGCCGACCGGCACTTGCGAACTGCTTCTGCTTCGGGCACCGCGCAGCAAGAAAGACTGAATAAAATGGCGTCGGCTGCATCTTTTATACCCCTGATGACCTGATGTCAGAGAAGAGGTGACAGCAACCGATGCAGGACCCAAGACTTTGGAATTTAGGCCGACTGAGGGCAACCTGCCAGCAGGATAACCCAAATGTAATGACTGCAACAGTGAAACACGAAGAACATCTTTATTTCCCTTCAAAATGAGTTGTACCATTATTACTTGTCAGGGCAAGACCTGGTAAAAGAAATTTTCTTTAATTTCCTTCAGTTTGTGCAACCATAAACCTTCACCAGTGCAAGGCATGGCAATAGAAAGTGAGGGACATAGACTTCACAAATGGCTTTTATTTTCTGTTACTTAGCCTGCATGCAATGTGCCTACAAGTTTAAGTTTGCACCAGTCTGCATTTATTTTCCTAAGTGCTGTGAGTGTGGTTGTATTCCATGAAGTTGAACCAGTGTAAAAGTAGTCTGAATCATGAAATGTTTTTTCCACCTATCATTCCAGTTTTTTTCCCTCAAACACCTTTATTGAATTATCACTTGTGACATCTGCAAATTTATATTCATATAAAAGTAATCACACTATAACATAAACATTTTACTTTACATATATTGCTACATGTCATATAACCTAAGAAACATTACATAAATTATTTAATTCCTGCTCTTTTTTAAAAAAAGAAGCATCTTTATTAAACCATCACTTACTACATAGGCAGTCATGCATTTATATAAATGAAAACAAACCACACTGATACAATCCTAGTTACAAGCATTTTCAATTACAAACCACACTGACACACTCCCAGTTGCTCTACCCAGTCTTTTTCAGTCAAACATTACATAACACATTTAAGTCCTGCCGCCTTTTAAACCTCATTCCTCCCTTGTGCGTATTGTTCCCACAATTCCCATTTTTTTCCTATGTAGTTTGCTCCTACCCATTTCTGAAGATCTCAATTTCAGTTGTTTTATCTCTGTTACTATATTCACTACTTCTAATATACTTGGTTTAGATTTTGATTTCCATTTTCTAGTAATGGCTTTTTTGACAGCCACCATTATTAGATACAGCAAGGCCTTACCATGCCTAGACAATTCCGATTCTGTATCATAGCTCAAAAAATCATCTCCCTCATCAGACCAATCTGCCCACCCAGCATCTTCAACAATGCATTCCACAGGGAATCTTTAAAGTCCGCCAGTTCACTGAACTTCAGAAAATATGTTCCCAATTACCTCTTTCTTGTCCATCACACTTCCAACATTTGCTGTCTGCCTGAGGAAAATTTCTGTGGAGTCTGCTTGTGGGGTATAGAAATATCTATGCAAACATTTCTAGGCAAAAATCCTAGATCTTCTAGATTTTGTTGCATATTTGGGAGACGCACATATATCCTCCCATTGTTTCTTTGTGAATTGCTTATCCAATCTATTTTTTAAATCCTAACTTCCTCTGATTGATTCTTATAATTATTGTACAATATTTTGCATGCTCTACTAATTATTCCTTTTTTAGTGAAAGCTTCTGTTCAAGATTCTACTAAAAGCACTACCAGTGCTAGTCTTTCATTAAGGACTCCCTATTTCTTTCTCTTTGTCTATACTCATCAATTCTTGGTAGGGAAGGCAATCTCTAACTTGCAGTCCAAATACATTTTTGGCGTCTTCCCATTCTGTCATCTTTCCCTGTCTAGTTATTTGTTCCCGATACCTTGGTTCCTTTGCCAGTTTTCTTCAATAAGTTCCAGACCCCTCTTGCCTATAGTCTGTATCCCTAATTGCAGTCATCTCTATCGGCAGACTCTTCTTTCTCCAATCTCATGTTGGCTTAGTTTTCAGAATACTTTCTGCTACTTTATGGATATAATATTCTGTATGCTTATTGTTATTCTCCTTAAAGGCCTGCATCCAAAATCCCAGTTTCTCCTTGTTTCTTAAGCTTCCCCCCTGTTTCATCATCACCCCTTTCCACTTTGAAATATAGTTGTCTGCTTGTACTACGTACAGGAGTCTTAACTGTGTAGCTCTAAAATACCCCTTCAAATTGTGTATATTAATCTGCCCTGTTCTACTGGAAGAATCAGATTAACCCACTTGAATCTTGTTGTCTTCCCCTCCCAGAAAAAGTTCTTCAGCTCTTTATTAATTGCTATCCCCAACTTTTCTGGTTGATAAAAATATACCAGACCTTGTGTATGAGACTAAAGGGACTAAAAACTTTTTAACTGCTGGTATCTTATTATCCATATCCATATAACAAAGCTTCCATTTTCTCAGTTTTTGTATTATCTTTTGTTTAGTCTCTTCCCACATATCCTTAACTGCCACACTCGAATCATTTTAATCCATACTCCTAAATACTTAATTTTATCACGTCCTCATAATTATAGATATTCCTGAACCAATTTGTGTGTGGGTACATAATTTACTGCTATTGCCTTTGTTTTAGCTTCATTAATTTTGTATCCCGAAAAAGATCTGAAGCTGTCTCAAAATGTTCCACAACACTGTAATGTCTCTGGTTTTGTCAAGTATAAAATAATATCATCTGCACATAACGCCAGCTTTTCTTGACTACCATACCAATTATATCCTTGCATTTCTGAGTCCCTTATTTTCTGTGCCAATGATTCTAAATATAATGCACATAAAGGGGAAAGAGGACACCCCTGCCTGGTTCCCCTACTCAAGCAGAAATTATCAGAGAGGATCCACACCCATTTTAATTTTTGCCTTCGATCCCTCACATATCCTTCTAATCAACCTTATATTTCTTTCAGGAAATGCAAATGCTTCCATTCCCCTGCTCAATCATTCCATTTTTAGTGTACTACAATAAACTCAGAAAGGTGTGTTTTGTCAGATATCTGCTGTGTTTGCTGCCTCTGCACACACACGTGTGTGTGTGTGTGTGTGTGTGTGTATGTATGTATATATATATATATATATATATATATATATATATATATACATACACACACACTCCAATTCTGTAAGTAAAAATTAAATTTACCTAAAATAATGTTTTATACATCTGAAATGGTAAATGCTAACTATAGTTCAGAAATTAAATCTTCAAAGTTCGTAAACCATAAAAAAAAAAAAAACAAAAAGTAAATTTGAGAATTTCCTGATGGCTGCTGTACTTGGGTTTATCCTTTCCACCAATCAGCAGTTGACTCCTTTTTCCAGAAGTGTATGCATTCTGGAAGAGGTGAATACCTATGCTGATGCATTTTCTGATGTAATAAAACAGCTACATAAGCATACTTATCCCCATACCTTCATTGCACTCCCATCACCAGCAGGCACATCCTTGAAAAATCACTGGGGTGAGGTCATAACAAGGATGGAAACCCTGGTGACAATACTGGGTATGTAGTGCATGCTTACAAACACTGGGGACACATCATCAGATGTTCTTCGCAGTAAATGCCTTACATCATTGCATATCAAGTTTTGTGGTGGACAAGTAGGTACATTAACAGGATTTTTCTCCATGTGAGATGGAAATTGCTCTGGGAAGGCTTATCTCTGTATTTATCTCATTGGCCTGAGGGCGTAACTCAAAATGTAATTCATCCTGCTAGTATAAAATGTGGTTACCCATGCCTCTGCAGTTTAAAATCCTCAGTAGGAAACACTTTCCATAGTCTCCCACTGTTCATAGCTGTTCGAAGAATTGCCAGTTTGTGCAGAGTGGGCAGCACCACTGCAGGTCATCTAATATTATAGTACTAAACACTCTCACTTAGACTTCCAAGTTACTCTCCCCTACTTCTTTCCATCTACTAAGTGACTCTTCCTTACTCTTTCCACCTGCGAAAATAGGAGGTACTGCCAGCACAGCTAGCTGGAATTTTGTAAATAATTATATATGTAATTTGCAAATATCAAAGTGATTAATACAAGATACTTGTGTTACAAATGTATTAGAACTGTATGTCATGTGTATATCAAACTGATTTGTACAGATGTTTGTGTTGAAAAGGTATTTGTAAAGTGCTTATGTTTGAACTGTATCCACAATGTGCCCTACTGGAGAGAACAGAAATGTATATGCACTATTGTAACTGTTTAAATGTATATGTTTTAACAGAAGAAACTGGAACATATCTGAAATTAAATCACTTTACTGGCTAGGCCATAATGATGCTGTCTCACAGGTTTCAATGCAGCCAGAGACACAAAGTTTGTACTACAAAGCTTTCTGTATTGTCTTTGGCGTGAACTTATTACTACTCTGGAAGCATGGAGGTATGAAATTGTTTTATGACTTTCATCACTTGCCACAGATCTGAGCAAAAGCCCTTGTGTGTATATTTTTACAAGTTGGTGCTAACTTCTGCCAGCTTCCAGCAACGGGGGTTTGCATGGGAACTAGAGGTCAGATCACCAGAAGTGATGTCATTCTGCAAGCTATCCCAGAAGTAATATTTTAGTGAGACTGAGCATTCTATATTCTGTCCTAGGCCTAACAACAAGAAGGACCATTCACCACATCATCTGCCTTGCTCTACTACGCAGGGAATAGTGATTCTCTCAGATTCGGTCAGGAATATAGTGAAGCTTAGCTTAGATATTGTTTTCTTTATTTGTCTGAGCATGTCCTTCAAAGTTATTTTAAATATTTCCTGTGATTTGAACTCTGATGTCACTGTCACTATATACTTATTATTTTCTTGTTCTTTATTATTTATTATTAAATATATTTAAACCTTTCATTGTGGCTGATCTTTGTAGAGATATTTGTTTTGAGAGTATTTGCATATTTATTTTGGGTCACTCATAATAGCCTTGCTCTTAGTCAAGCTACCATTTGTATTAATATTACACTAAAATAGGACACCCTTTTTTAAGGGCCTTAAAGTAGCTGGTAAGGGGGTTCTGTTGGCAGTGATAACTGCCTTACAGTGTGGGCAAAAGGGGGCATAGCTAGCAAACCTGTTCCAGCCTTTCCCAGGTGTGTGTGTGTGTGTGTGTGTAAATCAAATCTCAAAGAGTGTGTATGTGTCAGCTACTTGGGCAGGGACACAAAGGACTGGTTGGACAGAGGGAGTCTTGGAGGACTTGGCTTGGAACCCTGGCTAAGGACTCAACTCTATAGCTGTGCCACTGGGGAGTCTTACTGGAGATGTGGGGAAAGAGAGAGGAACCAGCCCTGGACTTACTGTGTTCCCTGTGTGCTTTTAAGGGAAATTGTGCTTGATTGTGTTTGGTGCAGAGAGATGCATCTGGAGATACTGTGTGTACCTGTTATCCTCCCAGTGAACATCCCCCACTGTTGCCAGTGCCGAGGATTGAGGCTTTTTGATAACTAGCCCAGAGGTGATAGGGCATCACACCATCTACTAAGGATCTGGTATAATGGATAAGCATTTCCCTGTCATCTCTGTTTCTGGCCTGGTGAATATGGGCATCCTGAGGCAATGTAGTAACTGCCTCATGTTCACTGACAACCATGTAATTTTAGAACAGACAAACATAGTGTGTGACAGATGTAGATACACAATATAATTAGAGGCAAAACTCTGACATACACACATGAGAAATGCAAACTAGGTTGTCCGTGTTAACACCCAAAACATGACCAATATTAAGGAATGCACAGATCCACATATGTAGAGGTACTCACTTGTAATCTCAAATCTCCAAGACCTCCTAAAAGCATCTCTCAGTGGCCCCACGCACACTCAAAAAAACAACACCTCACCCAACACATAGCTCTGAAGATCATGGTAGCCCACTTAAACTCATAAGGCAACACACCACACAGCCAGACATTCTAGTTAGTGGGAATTCCATTGTAAATCATATTGCTGTCCCCCATGCCAGGCTAAACAATATCTGTCAGCCTGGGGAAACATGATCAACAAACTATGATGCTTTGACAGAAATGGTTTGCACTTGTCACCACTTGGCTTCTGGATACTGGCAAAAACGTTATCCCCATTGTGCCTTTTTTAGGTGATCCCAAGTTGTTATACCCTCCAACATAACAAAACCCACTCACAACTACCAAAAGGTACTGGTATTCAATCCTGGGAGTTTAAATAAAAAACTGCAATCCCTGGAAACACTCCTCACCTTGAAGAACATAGTCATATGTGCAGTCACAGAAACATGGTTCAGAACCATGGAAAGCACCCCAGCTATCAAAGGTTGCAATGCCTTTCATACATTTTGATCCCCCTTATCTCATAATAAACAAAAGGGAGGAGGTGTTTCAGTGTTCATAAAGGGCAAGTAGACTGGTAGACTGGTCCAACATGACTCAGATGAGCTGCTTCATCCCCACCTACCCATTGGTGTGATCCCCTAACATGAGTCTGGAAAACCTCCTACCCATACCTACTGGAATCTCTTAACATTCAGCCTAATACCATACTTATGGGTGACTTTAACAACCCCTCCATAAACTGGGAGACTTATGACCCATAATTCACTTGCTCAGAGGTTTCTGGACTTTATCACAAACACTCTGGAGCAACTAGTTATCTCCCCAGCTACAAGTACAGACATCACAGACCAAGTACTCATGAACATGGGGGATGCTGTTCACTCCTGTGCATTAACTCCCTAGAAGATCTGACAAAATGATATCCTTTAGTATTGAAATTATGATTAGAACCCCCATCAAACTCCAAAACTGTTAAGAACTTTGCTAAGGTCAGTTACCTCAGACTAAATGACAGCTTATTTAACTTCCAAACCCAGATGATACTGAGGCCTACTCTGAGCTGTATACAAAAGCACTGTATAACCGCATTCATAGCTGCATAGAGACAGTCGTACTGTCCAAGTCAAACCCAGGATTACTGGCAAAAATAAACCACCCTGGTGGACCTAGCATAAATAGGTTATTCAACAAAATCCTTTCCAAGCCAAGAAGGAACAGACAAAACAGTGCAAAGGACATTCACCAGTCTAAACAAAAAAGCAAACAAATTAGAGAGCTGGTCAAAATCTGCCAAAGTAAATTATGAGGCAAAGATAGCTTCCCAGGTGAAAGATAACCATAAGGATTTTTTTTAATTATGTTCATAACCTCAGAGGAAAGGCTCAGCAGTGTGCTGAGTTAATCATGAATGGCAACACTTAAACCCAGTCTGAAACTATAGCAAACCTACTAGCTGACAAGTTCAATTCAAACTTCTCCCCATCATCTCCTACCACACCCAAAGAAATACCCACAACCCTCCTCCTACAGGTCATTACAAGGGAACAGGTTCTAAACTGCACTCACTAAAGCCAAAATCACAGCCTGTATGGGTCCTGACAATATTCCAGGATGCTTCTTAAATAGGTTAAAACAGAATCTATCAGAGCCACTAGAAACCCTCTTTCACCACGGCATCCAAATGGGCTTTTTCCAAGAGGAATAGAGGACTGCAACAGTCATCCATCTTCACAAGGGAGTCCATCAACTGACCCAGTGAACTACAGACCCATAAGCTTGACCAATCTTATCTGCAAGGCCATGGAGAGAATTATCCTGGACCTGGTCAATAATGACATAAGAACTCTCTAAACAATGGACCAAACTCAGTTTGGCTTTGTCAAAGGGAGGTTTTGCTTGCTGTGACTGGTGGACTTCAAGAAAGTCACCAGCTCCATGGATGAGAGTAAAATGGCACACACTGCTTATCTAGACCTGGCCAAAGCTTTTGACACAATCCCCCACTTAGGGATCATGGACGCACTTAACTGAGCTAGACATAAACCCCAACTGGCCCACTGACAGGACACAGGTTGTCCGGATAGGTAAATCCACTTCCAGTAGGAAATTTGTTACTAGCGGTGTCCCACAGGGCTCAGTGTTGGGACCCTTCCTGTTTGCATACAATTCTCTGAAGTGAAAGCCAGTTTTGGGGGCCTCTGGCCCATCAAGTTCACCAACTGTAAGCTGGGAGCAGTCGTATCCTCAGATGATGATGACATTCTACAAACAGGCCTAAAAGTGACTGGTGCCAAAACCATAGTCTAGGACTAACTGCTAAAAAATGCGTAATCATACCGTTCAGTAAAAAAGATATCCCTGCAAATTATAATATTGATAGCACACCTCTAAATGTAGACCCACTGGTGAGAGACCTAGGAATACAGACAGATAGTAACCTAAACTTTGAACACTAGGTAGCTATGGTAGTGAGGAAATCCTTCTTTGTGGCTCAACTTATAAGTAAAGGCATGGCATCAAGATCAAAGGAAGTCACAGTACCATTGTACTCACTCGGCCATCATCAGGCCCATAATAGAGTACAGTGCATCCTTCTGTGTGTACCTAATCAATCATTTACACCAATTGGAGTGGCCCCAGAGGTTTCTCACTAAAAAAAATAGAAAGCGTAAGACGCATCTTATGCAGACTGACTAACGGCCCTATCTCTCTACTCTTGTCTCCTATCATTTATTTAGAGGGGACTTATGACTGACCTACAAGTCATTCTCTGATCCAGCCCTGATGAAAGTGTTACATATTCCCAGGATAAATTATACAAGGGTTATGCATTCCATGGACCTCAACCTCATTCATGACTCTAACAGAACTCGCTGGAAAGATTTATATCCCAACAGCTACCTCCATCTTTTTAAATTAAACCCTGACTCTCAACTGTCTTCAAAAGGAATTTGGATAAATGGATGAGGAACTGTAAATTAATTCCCAGGGCACTGCCCATGTCCCTTATGGACAGAGGCAGTCTGTAAAATGACTCAAGGCTCCAACACCCAAAGACCCACTAGCCTGATACTACCCCATTCCATATCTAGGGAATTAAGACACAATATTGACATATCCTGGGTATGACTGGCTTGGCTTGTAAAGGCTCTTATGCCATTAGCCTTGTAATCACCTGTGGAAGAGGAATAATTTGGTTTATCCCACCCATGCATGTTCTGAGCAAAGGGAGCTTATCTGGAAGCACTTGGATTCTGCTCCTCTGACCCTGAAGAAGATGGACACCTGTTGCTCTTTATAAGCCCCTCCCCCAGAGAGCTGAATGCAGTTCATCTCCGGGAATCCTTAATTTATCATATATCCTACTGACAACAGTTTTCTGCCACCAGCCATAGTCCAAAGCTCTAAGCAGATATGGCAAAAAAGTCTGTTGGCTTGCTGTATTAGGGCTTAGTGGTCCCAACTACTCCTCTACCCTGTTTGAATTATTCTCCTTCCATGGTACATTATTGCATAGAGATCTCCACTTATTACTCACAGTGTAGCCTGACTAGAACTCTGCAGTCTGTCCCCCTCAGGATCTCCCCCATCATTTTGTCAGTTCAGCACCCCAGATCTTTTCCCACTCTGTTACCATTATTTTCATACACCAAATGTCTGAACCTGTGGTTCTCTTGTACTGAGCATGATTACTATCGCAACAACACATCATCAGTAGGGTGCAACTAACCTATCTCACGACAGTCTAATCCCAGCTCACGTTCCCTATTAGTGGGTGAACAATCCAATGCTTGGTGAATTCTGCTTCACAATGATAGGAAGAGCCGACACTGAAGGATCTAAAAGCAACATCATTATGAATGCTTGGCCGCCACAAGCCAGTTATCCCTGTGGTAACTTTTCTGACACCTCCTGCTTAAAACCCAAAAAGCCAGAAGGATCAAGAGGCCTCACTTTCATGGTCTATATTCATACTGAAAATCAGGATCAAGCGAGATTTTGCCCTTCTGCTCCACGGGAGGTTTCTGTCCTTCCCGAGCTCACCTTAGGACACCCGTGTTATTCTTTGACACATGTACTGACCCAGTCAAACTCCTCAACTGACACTGTCCCTGGAGCAGGTCACACCCAGATGCCCAGGCACTTGGAGATGGAACTGAGAGCCCTGGAGGGGCGTGCTCCTCTGCCTCAGTGGGCTGTTGTGAACCCAGATGGTGTACTTGAAATTTGTAGAGTGAAAAAGTAAAAAACACTTTTCATCTTCATGTTTTCATCCTTTCCAGATCTCTGGTTAGACTCATTTTATCTTTCTCTCAGGTTACATGCAACTTTATGTCATCAGAATTTAGGTGTAATGAACCCATTGAAGAGTGCAGGACCCAGGGCTTTTAACTCTGTTACACTTTATTTGCAATTTTCTTCATCCTTGACATCAACCGTCTAACTGCAGTTGTGCAGAACTCCATTTCCTTAATCTTACTCCAACTCTTCCAGCTTTCTTAACAGCTTCCTGTGCTGGATATAATTTCAGAGTGCATACTAACAAAGACTAACCCCTAAGACAAATGTTCAGAATAAATGCTATAAAACTTGTATAAAAGGCATGAAAATCACCATAGTCAGTTCATTAACATTAAAAGCAATAAAGCTGTATACCTTAAGGTTGTTAAAAAATTTATATAAAATCAGAATCTCAACAAATTGCACCTGAAGTCTGAATACTGTAAATGAGACAAAATGCTATCTTTAAAAAGGGGGGAGCAAACTGCATACAAATTGTAACTTGAAGTCAAAATATTGTAAATGAGACAAAATACCACCTTTAGAAAAGTGGAGGAGCAAATTTCATAGAAACAAATGGAATATGGTGCCTACTAATCAACAACATAATTTCAGCTCTCCCAGTGTGAAAACAAAAACTAAGAAAAAGGAATGTCATTGAATTTTAATTTTTTTTTTTGGTAAAATTCAGTTACTTGCTAATAAATATATTGCCTAGATGCCAGCAAAGAAGAATTTTAAAAAACCTGAAAGAAAATCAATCAGAAAAGATAAAACAAAAACAGTCTGGGAAGAGTTCTGTAGCTGTTCAGCAAAAAGCAGTTCATAGATTAGTACTAGGCTAACTGCCCTTTTGGGCAATTTGAAGCCTAGCCAGTTACCCCATGTGAGAATCAAACCCTGCACCTTGTGTCTTTAAGGTAAACACCATAACCATTATGCTATCCTCAGCTTTGGTTCAAGAGATGGCTTCCAGTAACTTGAGGGAAAAATAAATGAAATGTGGTCAGAGGTGATTAAAATAAATGAATCACTGAAGCAATATATCGATTCAAACAACAAAAGACTGGGAAAAAAATAAAAGAAGCTTTAACTAGCTGTTCAGATGACCTGACAAAAGTGCAAAAATCAGAGATCGACATGAAGAAAAAGCAGGCTGAATATGAGGTTTAAAACAATGCAAAAGAAACAAACTACAGAAAACTTAAACCACAGGTTTAAAGCAATATGGAAACTCGAAACTTCACTTTAAAAATCAAATTGCATTTATTTGAAGCGCTTTTCATACAGTAGTATCACTCGAACTTCAGATAAATATTCATATACAAACTTTCCTTTTATATACTCCTCCTTATTTTGTCATGTGACCATAAGATTCTTTTTAAAAATCACCTTTATGGAAGCATTAATAAACAATAAAATATAATAAAAATGTATTCTATACCAAATATTTATAAACATAATTGCTTTAAAACATTCATACAATGCTTCTATCCTACCTCTTAAGATTTTTTTTAATTTTAACAGACAGTGTATATTTATTTATTGACATTTGTTAAGCGTGTTGGTCCTGCTGGGCTTGTGGCCCATTTTCAGAGGAGACCCGAGGAGAAAAGCTCCAATCAAAAAGGCGATATACAATTAAAAAGCGGAATACACTATTTCACTAATCACAGTATTTAAAGCAATAAATAGAAATAACAAGAATAATTTTGCATGTTGATCAATAGATCAAAGTAACATACAGTGTGTGTTATAGTTGGTAGAAAGCAGGCACAATAGGTCACATAACAGAGCACACAATAATGTATGCACAAACAAGTAAAATTTTACAAGAGAGTTTCTATGCAGTCATTCACATTTGAGGGAGAAACAGTAAGAGACACCTTACTATAATTATAGGTTCATAGGTAGGTACTAGGCTATCTGCCCGAAGGCATTTATAAGCCTAGCCAGAATGTGTTGGCTTTTGCCACCCCCTTAGATTAGTTCCCTGTGCCTCTGTCCAGCAGAGCCACTGAAGTGATCCCTGGGGTAAACTTTGTTTCCCATCCACTCATCAAGGTTTCTCTTGAAGAGTGTTAGCGAGGAGCTAGACATAATATTTTGTACGCTGATCAATGCATCAAAGTAACACACACAGTGTGTTATAGTTAGTAGAAAGTAGGTTCAATAAATCATAAAAGAGAGCACACTGTAATGTATATACACAGACGTGTAATTTTAAAAACAGGTTTTTGTGCAGTCATTCAGGTTAGAGGGAGAAGTAGTAAGAGACACCCTAGAAGGAGTGGTGCAAGAAATATGGTGGTGCAAGAAGTAGGGGGAGAGAGGCATCTAGAAGAGTGATAGAGGACTTTTGTTGGGTCATAGCAGGGACAGGTCTTAGAGTTATGAAGGTGAGTCTTTAGTTCATTTTTAAAGTGTAGGGAGTGGGTTATGGAGCAGATGTGAAGGGGAAGCTTGTTCCAAGCCTGTGCAACAGTGTGTTTGCAGTTTGCCTACAGTTTTTTTTTTTGGTTGGTAGATATCCAGTAGGTTCTGGTTAGAGGTACGGAGGGGCCGAGTTGGGGTATATGTGGAGATCAAGGAAGAAAGAGATGGGCAGAGTATTGGTTTGTAAAGAATAGAGTGTAACATTAAAAACTGAGATAGCTGCAGTTGTTGGGGGAGTTCAAGCCACTGGAAAGAGTTTAGTGAAATACAGTGATGTGCATTGTAAGGGGAGTTAGTTATAAATTTAGTTATTTTGTGGTATGTTTGTTGGAGTTTGTTCAGTGTTGTGACCTGAATGTTGGTGAGAACTGGGGCGGCATATAGGAGTGAGGGGAAGAAGAGTGCCTGTGCTAGGGTGAGTATAGAGTTGGGGGTTAGAAATTTTTTGTTCCGATGTTGGCCCAGTTTCTGATGTGTTTTCTTTATACATTGAAGTATGTGGAGGTTGAATTTGTTTGTCATCAATGATGACCCCAAGGAGTTTAGTGTGGGTATCGGGTTGGATGATTGTGTTGTTAGAGGATTTGATAGAAAAGGTGGTTTTGTGCTGAGAGAGGGAACGGGGAGGAAGAGTAGGAGCTTTGTCTTTTTTTGGGTTAAGGATGAGTTGATTGTCTGATAGCCATTTTGCAGTGGATAGGAGGTCTTGTTGAGTGAGGGTAAGGAGCTCAGAGATACAGTTTGAGATAGAGATGAGTGTAGAGTCATCTGCATACTGAATGAGGGTAGATTCTTTGCAATATGTGAACAGGTCCTTGGTGATGATATTAAACAGAAGGGGACCCAAGATGAAGCCTTGAGATGCCCCAGTTGTAACAGGGAGGAAAGGAGAGGAGGAAGAGAGCCATTTAATGGATGGCTACCTACTGGATAGGTAGCTAGAGAACCAAGCTAGGGAGGTGGGAGATAGGTTGAGTTTGGCAAGCTTAGAAAGCAATAAAGGATGTGAGACTGTATGAAAACCTTTGGAAAGGTCGAGGAAGAGACAGGATGTCAGTTTGTTGTTATCAAGAGCCTCGGTGATAGTGTGGGTGAAAGAGAGTAGAGCAGTAGTTGTGCTATGGTTAGGGTGAAAACCGTGTTGTGTGGGATTGAGTAGGTTGTACTGGAGGAGGTGATTTAGGAGCTGAGTATGGATACATTTCTCTACGATTTTAGAGAGGGGGAAAGAATGGCAATTGGACAGTAGTTAGCAGCATCTGTGGAATTCCCACCTTTATGTAGGGGAATAGTAAAAAGGATTTCCATAAGGTAGGCACGGTGGATTCAAGGATAGATCTGTTAATTAGTATAGATACAGGGTAGGCAGTAGAATTAGCAGCACGTTTGAGGAAGGAAGGAAGGAGGTAGGTTATCAGTGGATGGGGAGCAGGGTTTGAGCTTAAGGAGGAGTGATCTGATGTAAGAAGTGGAAATGGGGTAAAAAGAAAAAGGCATTGTGCTAGGGTGGTTGGGAGGAGAAGGTACTGAAGTAGAGTTAGAGAGTAGGAGATTCTGTATGGAGTTAATGAAGTGTTGATTTAGGAGGGTAGCAGTTTCCAGAGGGGATGTGTTTGGGTAGGGGAGGGGTTGGAAGGACTACCTGGAGACAGAATCTTGTTCAGGCTTGACCAGAATTTATGAGGGTTGGATTTATTGTTGAGTTGAGCTGAGCTATAGTAGGACTTTTTGTCATTTGTAGTTTGTTTTTTGTTAGGTTTCTTAGTTGTCTAAATTTGAGTAGTAGGGGAAGTTGTTTTGTTTTGGTCCAGGCCTTCCAAGCACTGTCTCTTTGTTGCATAAGGGACCTAGTTTCCCTGGAAAGCCATGCAGCATGATTCAATTTTATTCTGATCTTTCCAGAGGGAGCTAGAGAATTCAAAGTATTAAGGAAGATGCTATTAAATGTACTTAAAGCACCGTTGAGAGGGAGTTTTCTAAGTATGGGCCAGTCTGTGTTAGAAAGAGTAGAGCTGAATTGTGAGGCATCAAAATGGGATAGTTTACAGCAGTCTTTAACCAGGTGAGTTTTGGGAATTTGGCAGGAGTATCTTAACACAGAGGTAGGGAGATGTTCACTATGGGAGTCTGGTATGGTAGTGGGATTGTGGTAGTGGTGGGGGCAGTTGGTAAGGATCCAGTCAATAGTTGAGCTGGATGAGGAATGTTTGTGGAAGTGTGTGGGGGAATGATAGTTGATGGAAACCATGTAAGTTAAAACTGAGTTGAGGAGAGTTGGTAGTAAATTTGGACCAGTCTATGTTCATATCCCTAGAATAAGGGTTTCATATGGTATGGTGAGGGAGAACCTGGGCAGGTTATTTCCAGGAGGAGATAGAAGCAACTGCAAATTTTTTATGGGGGTTCAAGTGGCAGTTTAGGATGATAAGTTCAGCTGGGCGAAAGTCAGGAATGGGTGAGGGTAGGGGTGAGAGGTTTAAGCTGCTGGAGTAGAGGATGGCAACACCACCTCCCTTTTTATGGACTCTATCAGAGCGATAGCTGTTGTAGCCTGGTGGTAGAATCTCGCTATTGGAAATATGCGGTTTGAGCCAAGTTTCTGACAAGGAAAGAATATGAGGGGTGGTATGAGCTATCCATGTGTGTAAGTCAGTGATTTTGTTAGTTAGACTCAGAATATTTAGAGAGTGTATAGTTAGGTCTTTAGATAGGGGTATGTTTTGTATATGGGGATGGTGGTGAGAAGTGCATTGGGAGGAGGGGGAGGGAATGCTGGAGGGGGATGTTGTGGTGAGGGTAGAGGAAGTGGGGCCTGGGTTGGGATGGCTGTCACCAGAGCAGAGTATGTTATTTGGAGAAGAGAGAATATAGTAATAGGTAGGTGGAGTTTATAAAGCTTTGGTTTAAGATTGTTAGTTGGTTTAAAGATTTGGAGTATAGAGTTTTTGTATAGACAAGTGGTGGAGAAGTTAAATAGGGTTAGGGAAATAGTTATAGAGGGAGTAGTTGGAAAGATGTTGTGGGTATAGGAGGTAGGAGAAAGTGGGAGTGGATTGTCAAGGGTAGAGTGGAAGGAGGTAGCAGCAGAGAGAATAAGGAGGAGTAAGGTAGAAATGAGAAGGTGTTTCATATTTAAGTCTAGAGGGTTTGGAATGTGATTAGAGAGTTGAAGGTCAGGAAGTAATGGAAGGTATGAGGGACAGCAGTTGAAGGGTGTGGTTTTGGCAGGAAGGAATGGAAGTATGAGTGACAGCAGTTGAAGGGCGTGGATTTGGCAGGAAGTGGTTAGAGATTGTTGGTTGGGACAGGAAGGGGAGGGAGCAGTTAGTATAAAGGAAATTGTTGCTGGGGGTGGGAATGGGGGTAGGGTAGGGGAACAGAGTGAACCCGAGTGTAGCAGGGCTACGCCCACCACTAGGACTGAAAAAAGTGACACTAAGACCAAAAAAAACTATCAGCCATGCAGTACTACAATGGGTAAGTATGTAGACAACAAATGTTAAGAAAATGGCTTAGAAGCACTGAGAAGGGGAAACTATAACAGCTCTGTTGGAGTATGAATTAGTATAAGGCTGCAAGCTTTAAAATTAAGTTAGATATAGCACAGGGGGCAGGCCTGGGAAAGAAAGCATATAGTGCAGACAAAGCACATATCATCGAGACCAGGGAAGGTGTATGCATTTAATCGTACTTGCCATAACAAATCCAAGTGCTCCAAAATTACTGTTATGGGTTCTCCCCTCGGGTTGGATCAAACTTGGTCTATTATTCAAAATTTAAAAGTGTGGTTAGGATTTACTTTGTTCCTATTGATACTGTATAAGTGTTCGTAAATTTGTTCTTTTAATTTACTTTCTGTTTTTCCAATATAGAACGAGGGACACTGTTGGCATTTTGCAAGATATACTATCATTTTAGAGTTACAATTATACTTGTTATTGTTCATGTGACAAATCACTGCATCATAATTTACATAAATGGCTTGTTCATAGAAGGTACAATTGACTTAAATTTATTTAACTATATGAACATACTAGCACCACTGACATCTGTGATGTTCAGAGTGACAAAAATATACAAAGACTTGCAACCCCCCCCTCCGCTAAGACCTATAGTGGATGGGAGAAACTCTATCACTTATACAAGTGCCAAGGTTGTTGATAGTATACTGAAGAAATATGTTATGACAGAATATCAAATTTGTAAGGACTCATGGTCATTCTTAGAAAAAATAAACTTATTAGAATTTAATGAAGAATACAACTTCCTTACGGCGGATGTTAAAGATTTATATACATCTATTCCCCATTCTTTAGGTATAGAATGGGTATCAACTATGATGAGGAGGAAAGGTGCACCCACTGGAGAAATAAGCTTAGTAGAAGAACTATTGGACATAATCCTTACTAATAATTTTATCTTATTTAAGCAAGTATACTGTCTACAAAAAACAGGAGTGGCCATGGGGTCACCATGTGAAGCAAGTTTTGCCAACCTGGTAATGGCCTACTGGGAACATGAATATATTTTTGGTAATAAACAAATAGCAGACCAGACCAGATTTTCTTTTTTACACGTTACCTAGATGATATTTTTATCATTATTAAAGGTGATGTTATAGCAGCAGCAGAATTGGTCAATTACTTAAACAATATGACCAAATTTTTGCAATTCACCTTTAATTCCAAAATCAGGTGATTTCTTATTTAGATGTTGAACTTAGTAAAAAAGGAAAAGAGAGGAAATAAAATGGAAAAAAAATAGGAAAATAACGTATTCAAATACAAATACATTCTCACACTACTGAAGTGCTCACCTTCACTACCAGAAAAGATATGTAGTGAAGGGGCAACTTGTTAGAGCTGTAAGGATATCTACTAATTTAGATTTTGATCACGAGTGTCTTAATTTGAAACAAATGTTCCTGAAGCGAGCTTATCCAGCTACACATTTTGGATGATTTAATTGAAATCAAAATAAAAATGACTAATGTTTTTTACAAACCCATTTTGAATGGAGAATCAACATATGAGAGTATACAAGGTGGGAGAACAATAGATAATTTGGTTGTGGAAACAAATACCAGCTACAATATTGGGTTTATTACTTTTAATTTGGAAGCTCCTGATATTAGTGGAATTCTAAGTAAGAACTGCACTTTGTTAATGGAAGATAGAGAAGTATTAGAAAAACTAGGGATGAGACCAAAAATTATTTATAGCAGAGGTATGAATTTGAAAAATTTATTAGAGTGTAACAAAACATTGAAGTGTAAAAACTCGGGTTTGGTTAAGTGTGGAAGCTGTTCTTACTGCAAGTACATGAAGGAGGGACACAATGTATAGATTAATGGTAGAATTTTGAAGAACAATAACAAGTATAATTGTAACTCTAAAATGGTAGTATACCTTGAAAAATGCCAACAGTGTCCCTCATTCTATATTGGAAAAACAGGACATAAATTAAAAGAACAAATTTACAAACACTTATACAGTATCAGTAGGAACAAAGTACAGAATGCACTAGCTAAACATGTAAATATAAATCCTAACCACACTTTTAAATTTCAAGTGATAGACCAAGTTCGATCCGACTTGAGGGGAGGACCCATAACAGTCATTTTGGAGCAGTTGGAACTGTTATGGCAAGTGCAAGTGAATGCATACACCTTTCCTGGTCTCAGTGATATGTGCTCTGTACACTGTCTGTTAAAATTAAAAAAACTTAAGAGGTAGGATTCAGGCATTGTATGAATGTTTTAAAGCAATTAAGTATGTTTATAAATATTTGGTATAGAATACATTTTTATTATATTTATTATTACTGCTTTCAAAAGAGTGCTCTTTAAAAAGAATCTTGTCATGGTCACATGACAGAATAAGGAGGGGTATTTAAAAGGGAAGTTTGTATATGAGTATCTGAAGAAGTTCGAATGATACTACTGGACGAAAAGCACTCCAAATAAATGCAATTTTATTTTTAATGTAAAGTTTTGAGTTTCTGTTTTGTTTTAAACCTTTGAATATGAGGTTTCTCAAGAAAAAAAAACTGTTTAAAAACATAGCAGAGTTAGAAGACAGAGCATGCAGAGAAAACCTGAGATTTTCTGCTGTTCCAGAGAAACTGATAGAAACAGACTGTATTAATTTAATGAAAGCACTAATAAGCAACTGGACTGGTGTTCAACAGCAGAATTTGTTAATTGAAAGGGCATATCAAGTGTGTGCTCCAAACTTGTCCATGAGATAGTAGCCCAGACCAATATCAGTAAAGATACAATCATACCAACAGAAAGAGTAGGTCCTGACAAAATTGTGGCTTGAAGGGCAAAGTATTGTAAACTGCAGACAGCAGAGTGTTTTTAGAAAATGATTATTCACTATACCCCAGGCAGAACAGAAGCAAATTTATCCCAGCAATTAGAGAACATCAGGGTACAGGTGTGAGACTCAAGCTGCTGTATCTGTCTTCAAAGTGTTTTTCCTGGAGGATCAAAGTCATTTTTCAGTGCAGAACAGGCTAAGGAGGAAATAAAAGGCTTATCCCCCCAAAAAAGTGAGTCAGCAAGCAGAAGGGACTCTGTTTTTCATTCTTCTGATGGAAAGGTTCATATAGAGTCTTTGCCTGTGAAACCATTTCCAATGTTTCAAAGAAAAATGCTTAACAGACAAAAGAAAAGCACAGGAGTTGACTGGAGGAATCAGCAGTACCTTGGACTTAAACCATAGTCTGGTGTTGTGAGATGGAGATGAACAGGAAAAAGACCAGCAACTCTGAAATTAGTAAATAAATGGAAGATTATAAAGCATCATCACTCTTGTAAAATATGGTTTTGCAAGAAAAAGTGGCTGAAAACACTTGACTTTTGTTGACTTTTTTAAACTTGTGGGTGGACTGTAAAGCCTATACTCCACGTTGTCATTAATGTGTAGAAAAACACTAAAAGGGAGAAACTAGCTGTAAGCAGAACAATTTTGCTCATTAATATTTGTATAAAACATTTCATGATATAAACTGCATGTTATATAAATACAGTTTTGTATAGTGTGTAGTCAGGGTTATTTTAAATGTGGTGAGTGTATTTTCAGTGACTGCGGGTCTATATCACTTTGTTGAATCACTATTTAGTGACCGCCTCTTCTTCAAACAACTATTCAGCGAACAAACTAAACGTCAAACTAAGTTTTCAGAGGAAGCTTTCCTAGGGCAAAACAAGGGTTGGCCACCATCTGGAATTTGCCATTTTCCCCACTATAGTGCAATCTTGGAGTTGGTATATTTAGTTAGGGAGGTGTAGGGGGCACAGCCCCCCACCTGTGTAGGTGTTAATTTTTTTTTTATGATCACTAGGGTGGACTACTATCAGTTTGCCCAAGGAAAGTTTTCACTAAAAGGTTAGTTCAATGATTAGTGTGTTCACTGGATAGTTGTTCGGCAAAGAGGCATTCACTAAATAGTGATTTGACAAAGTGATCTAGACCCAGTGAATGCTGTATTGTTAAAGATATTAAAGTAAACAAGTACTTTTAGTTGTAAAAATATGGGCTTTACAGCATACCAAGTTAAAAAAAGGCTGCACAAAAGCAAGTTTAATATTCATTTACTGTGATCTTGGGCTGCTGGGGCGCGTGTGGGATGTAAGGGTGTACTAATTATATTATATGTATAATTAAGATATTTTTCTCTCTTTATCAAACAAGGGTGAACGTCTAGATTACTACATTTGGCTTAAATTGTAAACAGTTTTTGTAAGCATGTAGACTCTAAAATAAGCAAAATGTTAAAAGCCATGAAAATGCTAAGCTTCTTAGAATTGCTAAGATATTAGCTTGTTTGTTTTTCACTGAAAGATGTTCAGTGGAGTTAAGATGTCTGCAGCTGAGGGCCGTTGTGCATTTTTTCTGAGAGAAATTTGCAAAGACTTATTGCTGATTACATTTTTATGGCAACAAGCTATCTACAGGTGCAAGCAGGTAATCTTGGGAAGTCTTTGCTGAGTAAAATGCAAAATTGAAAAGTATGGTGGCAAGCAGAGAACCAGGAACACACAATAAGATTTTAAAAGAACAAATAATGCAGCCAAAGACAGGACCTCAAATGGAAGCAGTTCTCTTTATTGGTTACAACCACAAGAAACATTAAGCACTTTCATACCCCATAAAATTACATGGGACTTCTTCAGAACAAAAAACATCTGGATAAGCCAATTTTAAATATTATTATTCAAACACATGCTCAACCAATCAAAGTTAAAAAGCAATAAAACAATTAAAAGGCTAACTAACCCTCAAAGTGCCTGAGTTTTAGCAAACAGTTTATGCTAGTATATTCATTCAGGCCAGGCTACTCAAGTATATAGTAGATTTTTAAATGATCTATCCTTTTTAAAAACTATAAATGGCTTAATGCCTAATTGTTCTATAGTCATATAGTTCAAATTGAAGAGGGACCAGTTTTTGTTAACAATTTTTACCACAGCTAAACTATCTTTATTAAATGTTGTGATGCAGGAGAAAGTCATTTTCTCCTCTACTTATTGCCCCTTCATTACTGAAACCTACTACATGTTCACTATCACAGAATGTGGAATGTTGACTTAAGATAGGCTTAAATATCCCATTAGCTCTTTTTGTTTGAACTTCTGTATTTACTTTCTCTAATAAATGTTCAGGATAACCCCTTCTCCTAAACATGTCTATAATGAAATTAGTTTCATTTATAAAATTATTGTCATCAGTTACCATCCTGGCAGCTCTTACTAGCTGCCCTTTTACCGCTGATCTTTTCTGGTGTAATGGATGGCAACTGCAATAGTCCAGATAAGAGTTTGTTTGCTGTAGATCCTTGATCTTAAATTCTGTTTCCCTTCATCTATACTAATTTCAACATCCAAGTAATATATCCTCTCCTTATGTAAAATATGGGTAAATTCTAAGAAGGTGGTGCTGTTGTTAATATAATTTAGAAGTTCATCCAATAGCTGTATAGACCCTGCCCAAACTAAAAACAGGTCATCCGAAAACCTTGTATAGTATTTTATATGTTCTACATATCTAATCTTGAAAATGTATTCAGTTTAATAAAACACGCAATCCGGCACCATAAAGGTTGTCCCAAATTCTCAAAGGAACAGTGCGACCAACGAAATAAATGAAAATTTATTGTGAACTACAAGAACAAGACTCAAAATTCAATAATTCCCAAATAGTCCATTAAGCGCTTTCATCTCCTACCACGGGAGACTTCATCAGAATAACGTTTTTCCACATTAAAGGTTCTTTTATAGATTCTCCTTTTTGAATCAACAAATGAAAGTCTTTTTGGACTAATTAACTATTAACTGGCAGATGAGATTAGATTCAAGTTGTGGTAAAGGTCTCAACAATCATATATCCATTACACCAGCTCTCAAGATTTTAGCAATGAACCCAAAAATAATCAAGGGGTAACTATGTAATTTTTATTTATGTACTCTACAAATAGACATGCATATTCTAGGAGGTAGTTTCTAAGACATTTTTATGGTCATTTTATAGTCATTTTTATAGTTCATTTCAAAGTCATTTTTTAAAAATTAGAGAACATCCATGTTTTACAATAGTTTTTAAGTATGTATTTATTTAATGTATTTTATACAATTTTAATATTTTATGTGTATTTATAGGTATTTTTAATACTGGTATTTAATATATTTGTATGAATATTTATTTATATATTTTATTATACAGTATTTATGTATTGTCAAGCATAATATATTAATATATTAATGTATAGAATAAACTACATAAGCAGTATAAATTGGCACATATGCTTGTGTTGCCTTAATGGAATTCTTACATCATGAATTTTATTATTATTAAGATATTAATAGCTGTGGATTACCTGGTTTCCTTGATGGGAAGGGCACTTGCACTTTTAAAACAAAACAAAAAACAAAAACAAGAAGAGTGTGGTTCTTCTTTTTAAGATTAAGAAATATGTGTTTTCTTCTTTTTATTTATGTATACATATATATAATTTTTAATATTGTTGTAATTAGGCTGGTTGGATAGACTGACTATCTAACCTGCAACTTTAAAAAGTTAATAGTTAATTAGTCCAAAAAGACTTTCATTTGTTGATTCAAAAAGGAGAATCTATAAAAGAACCTTTAATGTGGAAAAACGTTATTCTGATGAAGTCTCCCATGGTAGGAGACGAAAGTGCTTAATGGACTATTTGGGAATTATTGAATTTTGAGTCTTGTTCTTGTTTTTGTAGTTCACAATAAATTTTCATTTATTTCGTTGGTCGCACTGTTCCTTTGAGAATTTGGGACAACCATTATGGTGCCGGATTGCGTGTTTTACTGAGGTTCGTTTTCTGTGTGCTGTTTGGTTACCAATGTATTCAGTTTCCCAAAAGGACATAACATAATTTGCATAAATAGGGGCACAAGTGGCCCCCATAGCTACACCTACTACCTGCTTGAAGTACTGTCCTTCAAAATAAATGTAATTATTGTGCAGAATAACTTCCATAAGGGTAACTATCAAATTAATATGATCTTTGTGTATTTCTTAGTTATAAGAGGCTGTGCTTCAAGCCATTCTAAACCCGCCTTGTGGGGTATTACTGAAAATAAGTTTTTAACATCTATAGTGACAGAAATCATGCCTTCAAAAACCATTACTTTATTTAAGTCCTTCAGGAAATCCCACAAGTCCTTACATAAATACTTAAGTTCTTCCACCTCCCTCTTTTAAATAAAAGTCCACTAACTTTGCCATAAAGTGGGTCTTAGATCTTTTTCCGTTAATTATAGGTCTAAATGGGGGTTGATTCAGATCCCAAAAATACTTGTAATCACTGGGTACTCATTTTTGATGTAATTATACTCATCCAGGTTAATCTGACCCTGAAAAATCACATCATCCAAGATGTTATCTATCCTTCTAAAGGCAATATTAATTTTGTTTTATGAAACCTCTGTGTATGTCCCATCCACTAAAATAACATTCATACTGTTACTATAATCTGTTTTGTCCATGAGAATCATCCCATTTCCCTTATCAGGTTTCATTACACATATGTGTTTGTCAGTAACTATATCAAATAAACAAGCCCTTTCATTAACAGTCATATTGTCATCATCCACATGGGCATTTTCCTTCAACATTTGCCTAAAATCCACCTCACAAGTTTTTTCAAACCAATGAACTAAGTTGTGCATAGGTGGGTTAAACATACTTGTTTTTTTCAAACAGCTTTTAACACAGTATACATTTTTCCCATTTGCATCAAAGAACAAACACAAGTTTAATTTTCTAGTATACAGCTTCAGATCAAGTAATAAGTCAGCAATAAAGCCTCTGTGTGCAGGGATAAAACTAAAACCCTTAGAAAGTACATCTGCATGGATCTGAGTAATAATTATACACCTTAAAATCATTTGCAGTATTAAAAATAACTTCAGGTCTGCTTTGTTGGATTACCATTTCTTTATCAAAGATGTCAGCAGCCATTAAATCTGAATCAAAAGTCCCATTCAAATGTAACTGTGTATTAAAATCACTAAATGAGTAATTTGAACAGTCAAAACCCGCTAAAATATCAGTGGGAATACTAATATTACTTGTTTCAGCATTAAAGTCACAAAATAAGTCACTTATAGAGGCATTTTTACCTTCATTTAAAATGTCCACGTTTTTTAGCTTTTTTTTCTGTTGCCAACTGCCATGTTTCCATTTTGGTCATTTTGCTTGGGCTAAATAATCACCATTCCTGTTGCTGGTCTCCTGTCACTGTTGAGAATCCTCTAAGTAGTTATTTCTTTCATTAAATTCAGATTTATTCTTTAAACAATCAGATCTCCTCACCCGTTCAGTGATTTCAGCATAAGTGTTAGGGCTGGGTGCATTCCGCAGCCTTTGAAAATTTTGTGGTGATGTCATCTTTGACTCATGGTTCCATGATCATGATTGACTGAAGTGGGGTTGTTACTATGGTTACCAGTTTCGTTAGGGTAGACACAATCATTTCTATATGCTCCCAAGTCCCTGTTGATTTTCTTCAATTTCCTAAGAAATATATCATTACAAATCTCATCAATCCTGGAAAAAATATTATCATAGTTTGTTTTGTAGTGCTCAAAGAGAACATCCATCCTTAAAGCACCATTATTAATCTTAAGTTCTTTATGGGGATTGTCCATAGCAATTAAGTTGTTTTTAATCATTAGCTGCATCATTTCCAAGCCTGCCTTATTGAAAATACCATGTAAGTCTCTAATGAAACCAGGGTCTGTTGAGCCACCATTAGGGTAATACCACAGTCTCAACCCTTTGGGTACTTGTTTTAGTTCAATATTTCTCTGCAAGTAACTATTCTCCAACTGTAATTTTTTGTATTTTAAATAAATACAGAAGTTCAAACAAAAATAGCTAATAGGCTATTTAAGCATATCTTAAGTCAACAGTCCACATTTTGTGATAGTGAACATGTAACAGGTGTCAGTAATGAAAGAAGAGTAAGTAGAGGAGAAAAAGAAAAAAAAAAGATTTTCTCCTTCATCATGACATTTAATAAAGATAGTTTAGCTGTGGTAAAAATTGTTAACAAAAACTGGTCCCTCTTCAATTTGGACTATATGAGTGCAGAAAAATTAGGTGTTAAGCCGTTAAAAAGGATAGATCATTTAAAATCTACTAGAAAACAATTGGATAGGACAAGAATATAATAACAGGCCCTCTGGGAACTTTAAATCTGGGATGTGTATGCAGTGCCCCAATGTCATTAAAACAGGGGAGAAATTCAAGGTAGGTGACTACCAGTGTAATATACATGGTTGTTTTACTTGTCAGTCTAAAAGTGTTTATGCTGCAAAATGCCTGCACTGTCCTGGATTTTATATAGGAAAAACTTGTAGAAAGTTTAGAGAAAGAATGTATGAACATCTAAATGATATAAAAATAGTAAAAGTACAAATGCATTATCTAAAATAATAGAATATAATGAACATGTATTTGTTTTTGTTTTTTTTTTTGGCCTGCAGCAGATAGTTTTAGACAGCTAAGGGAAGGTTTTACCACAACACTTAGAATTATGTGAACTAAGGTGGCAACTTAAACTAAATGCATTTGAGTATCCTGGTCTGAATGAATATATTAGCATAAACTGTTTGCTAAACCTCAGGCACTTTGAGGGTTAATTAGCCTTTTTAATTGTTTTATCTTTGATTGGTTGAGCATGTGTTTGAATAGTAATATTTAAACCTGGCTTATCCAGATGATTTTTGTTCTGAAGAAGTCTCATGTAATTAAATGGGAGACAAAAGCACTTAACATTTCTTGTGGTTGTATTCAATAAAGAGAACCGCTTCCATTTGAGGTCCTGTCTTTGGCTACATTTCTTGTTCTTTTACAGTCATATGGTGGCAAGCAGTTTAGTGAAAAAATTAAAATAGAAATTATGGAATGTGAATAAGAGGTAACAAAACTCTCTAGCAGCCTTAATACTTTAATGCAGTTAATAGAACAGTATTCAGTTTAGTTTTATTTAAAGATAGCCAGTGCACTCTTTCTTAGTGCTAAAAGTTAATATTTTCTGAAAGCACACAAGTGTTTTTCAGATCAGGGAGGGGAAGAGAAATAGGAAAAGAACAGACAGCAATTAGTGTAAATGAGAGCACAGACTGTAACATGGCCTTTAGTATGGGTAACCTTAGTTTTAGGTTAGATAATGCCTGTAGGTGCAGCCTTGTTTCCTTCTGGAGGGTTATCATCATGTTTTGAAGATGTACATAGTTCTGTGTGTTTGTTCCAAGTTAATAGGGGATGGGAGTCTTTTGTATTTAGTTTTTTGTATGAGAGTTTTCATTAAAACAAAAGGTCTTGGAAAATGTGACATAGGTTCAAATGGAGTTGAGAAGAAACAACTATACAAAAGATCAGCCTGCACAAAAGTTGGAAATACACATAAAAAAACTATCATGTATAAAGGATGGCAACAGAAGCATTTTATGATGATGGCTATGCTGTCTATATTATCTGACACATGAATGACCTTACATGTACAGATAAAAAAGAAAGAATATTGAATTATACTAAAAAATGCAGAGTGAAAATAGTAATGCTGCAGGGGACACATTTTGGAAAGAAATGAGCATGTGATTTCACAAAAACAGGATTTCAGAATGGATAATCAGCAGAATATCAGGATCAGAGGAAAAGGGGAGTGATTGCATTAATTGGTGGGTGGCTCCAGTAGTGATAGATGAGGGGAAAAACAAAATTGTAGATTTGTGGTAGTAAGGGGCTAGTGGCAAGGGAGGAGGATTACACTGGCATATATTTATGTTCCACCAAGAACTGCTGTTATGGAGGGTACAAAAACTGGCAGAAATAATCAGCTTTCAGCAGAGAATATTATTTATAGGTGGGGACAATAGTGAGGCTGTATCAGGGGACCTAGAAGGGGTAATATAACAAAAGAGGGTAGATTTCTGAAAAATACATGAAAATATTTGGTATGGAAGATGTGAATTCAGTAGTAGGAACTTGGAGAGAATTGACATGTTATTCCCCAAGGTACAATAACTGGGCTAGACTACATATAAATTGTATTTTACAGGAATATGTGCATTCAGTTGAAAGCTTCAACACACACATCCAAAAACTATTTCTGATCATGTACCAATCAAAACTAAGATAAAAATGCAGGGTAGTGAAGTAAAAATAAGACACTGACATTTTTCCACATGCCTGTTGAAAAGAGAGGAATGTAAGGAATGGGTAATGGAACTTATTTGAGAGTTGTTTGGGAAGATAGAAATATTTTTGGAAATTATAGCTGGAGACTGGGATAAAATGAAAATTGAGTTTAAAAATACAGTCAAAAGAGTAAGAGATATGGTTAAAAATAGAAATTACACAGAGAGGCTCACAAAGGTTAATGTACTGCAGAATAAGAGGAATCTCAATGAACAAGAGGATGAGCAAATGGAGAGTGCTAAAGAGAAAATAAAGGAGAGTCTGGATAATATGTGTGATTTTAGAAAGATTGCAGTTAAGCAGCTATTTTTGATAACTCCACAGCAAAAAAAAAACTTATAGCACAGCGACTTAGGCATCAGAATATTGAAAGGGTTATCGCCAAAGTTAGGGAACCTGTAACAAGAAAAAAAAGACATCCTGTAGAGGTTTTAGAGATATTCTGGAAATTTTATGAAAATTTGTAAAAAAGCAAAGAAGTGTGAAAATCAAGAAAGAGTACAAATGGAAATACTTATGAAAGACTTAATTATGCAGAGTTTAGAGCTAGACAAGGCTCAACAACTAACAGTTAAGATAGGAGATGATGAGATAAAAACAATGATGCATAATCAATCTTCAGGAAGGTCTCCTGGAACAGATGGTATTCCTGTGGAAGTTGGGAAATTAGGATGAAAGAAAATGATAAAGATCTGGAAGATTTTGTTTAACAGTATTTTAAAATGAAGGAAAGCACCACCATTTTGGAAAAAAAACTGTGGTGATTGTATTACCTGCAGGGAGTAAAACCCTTCAGCCTTAGTTTCATATAGACCCATTTCGATTTTAAACCACAATTATAATGTGTTTGTGTCCATACTTGCTAAATGAATGGCAAAGATATTGCCAAAATTGAAATATATGGATCAGTGTGGTTTTGTAGAAAGGAAGCAAACATTTGACAACATTAATAGAACAATGATGATCCAGAGGAAAGCTGAATGTCAGAAAATACTGCTGTTCTTGGTGAGCCTTGATGCAGAGAAAGCACCTGACAAAGTAAGCTGGGATTTTATGAGTAGGGCATTGGAAGCATTTGCATTCTCTGATACAGTAAGTTTAATTAGAAGGTCTTATGAAGGATTGGAGGCAAGAATGAAAGTGGGATGTTTCCTCTCAGATAAGCTGCATTTGAACAGAGGAAGCAGGCAACAATGTCCTCTTTCCCCTTTATTTGCTTTATATTTAAAGCCATTGGCAAAGAAAATAAGGAACTCAGAAATACAAGAATATAATTCCTATGGTAATCAAGAGAAGTTGGCTTTATTTGCAGGTGATATTATTTTGTACCTGATAAAACCAGAAAAGGACATTTCAGTTTTGTGGAAGATTTTGAGAGTTTCAAGTCTTTTTCAGATATAAAATTAATGAAGATAAAACAAAGTCTATAGCCATAAATTATCTGCCCACACACAAATTGGTTCTGCAATACCCATATTTATCAGAACATGATAAGATGAAGTATTTAGGAGTATGGATTAAAAAAGGCTTCTATCATGGCAGCTAAGGACATGTGGCCATAGACTAAACAGAAGATAACATAAAAATTGAGAAATTGGAAACTTTTGTTTATGGATATGAATAGCAAAATACAAGCAGTGAAAATGTTTTAGTCCCTTTAGTCTTGAATACTGGTCAAGCATAATTTTATCAATCCAAGGAGAAGTTGTGGACAATAATTAATAAAGAATTGAATGAATTTATCTGGAAGGGAAAGAGGGCAAGAGTTAAGTATGATAAGTTGCTCCTTCCAATAGAACAAGGTTGTTTAGGTTTACCTAATTTGAAAGGATATTTTAGAGCTACATAGTTAAGACTCATATACATAACACAAGAAGAACAGTATAATTCAAATAGAAAGGGATTGTGATGCATGGAGGAAGTTCAAGAAACAGAGAAAATGGGCTTTTGGATGCAGATCCTTAAGGAGAATAACAACCTTACAGAATATTATATTTATAAAGTAACAAAGTATTCTAAGAACTAAGCTAATACAAAAATAGAGAAAGGAGATATTACCAATAGGGGTGACTGCAAGTGGGGGTACAGAAAGTAGGCAAGAGGGGGCTGAAATTTACTGGAAAAACCTGACAAAAGAACCAAGATATCAGGAGGAAATAATTCAAGCAGGTAATAGAGAGAAATGAGGTCAAGAAAACATTTGGATTGCAAGCTAGAGATTGCCTTCCCTACCAGGGCTTGATCTCAAAGTAAAGGTAAAGAGAAAGGGATAGCGGAATTTTAAGTGAAGGATCTATGCTGGTAGAGTTTTTAGTTGAACCTAGAACAGAAGCAACTGCTAAAAAGGAACAATTAGTAGGGCATATAAAATATTTCACATTAACTATAAGAATAAATCAGAGGAGGTTAGAAAAGACTGGAAAGAGAGCCTGGAAAAGCAAAAGAAATTATGTGAAGACATATGTATGGCTCCCAAGTATGCAACCAAGTCCATAAGGTTTAGGATCCTTAGATCTTTGCTTAGAAGTGTTGGCATAGATATTTTAATACCCCAAGTAGACTTCAGTTAATTTTCCTCAGGTAGAGAGCAAATGTTGGAGATAAGATGGAGAAAAAAGAGGTAACTGGGAACATATGTTCTGAGAGTGTAATGAGTTGGCAGATTTTAATAATTCCCTAGAGAGCTCTCTATTAGAAATATTGAGTGAGCAAATGGCTGTAAAGAAATGATTCTTTTGAACTGGGCTACAGGGTATGAATTGCCAAGACACAGTAAGGCCTTATTAAGTTTAATTCTGTTGGCTGCCAAAAAAAAAAAACAATTACTAGAAAAAGGAAATTAAAGTCTACCTCAACTGTATTTAAGTGATACTGAATATTTATAAAAGGAAAGAGAACTGGAAGAGGGATGTTTAAAAAAGGGAAGGAGCAAATTACATAGAAGTACATGGAAATTGTGAGAACAATACTTGCATAATAATGTTTAGGAGGAGGAGGAGTGAGGTTTAAGTGAAGGAAGGAATTCAGCATTTTTTTGTAATGCTGGACTGATGATATTAGCAAAGAAACATGGTGTATACTATATTTAAATGAAAAAATGTTAAGATGGTTTGTTTTCTTTTCTGTTAAGGTATGTACACCTGTGTATTAAGTAATTAATAAAGGTATTAAAAAAATAAATGGAATATGAGGGGAAAATTCATGCAGAATAATGTTCAGGAAGAGGAGTAAAATTTTAGGTAAGGCAGGTGAACAATTTAATTTTGGAGTAAATGAAAATTGTCAAAATGTAAACTGCATGAAAATAATTAGCAAAGTTTGTTTTCTCTTCTGTTATTGTATATGTATCACTTTTTAACATTATGTTTAATAAAGATGTTTTTAAAAAACTGTATACCCCATGTACAGTATCTCACTTTTTAAAATAATATGTATTATAGATGTGTATTATTATCAACTCCCTTTTTCTGCATGTCACTCATGCCTGTCACTGGTGGTCTCACACAATCTGTCCACCTGTTTGCTGGATGCTGTAATTTCCTTTTACTTTCTTCCTGCCTCTTCCAAATCTTTACCATATTGTTTTCTGCTTTTCTGCATATATGCCCAAACCATTGTAATCTGTTCTCTTTGACATTCACTGCAATTGGAGCTACTTCATCTTCTGCTCTTATGTCCTGATTTCTTCTTCTATCCTACAATGTGCATTCTACCACCTGTTTCAGAAACTTCATCTCCATCACCTCTGGCTTTCGCAATGCCTCTGCTTTACTGCCCGTTTTTCTGTACCATATAGTAGTGCTGATCACACCACTATTTTATACACTTTATTTTTCAGCTCCTTTGGCATTCTTCTGTCATATACTACACGTGGCACTCAGTGCCAATTAGCTGGCTGCCCCTCTGATTCTAGCTTCAGCCTCCTTATTCAGTCTTCCCTTCTCCTTAATCACCCTTCCTAGATACCTGAAGCTGTTAACTGCGATAGAAAGGAAAACAGTAGAACAGGTTATCAGCTTCTTCTGATTTTCCCCAATTGCTGCCATTACAACTGCCTTATGGCAGTTTCATCCCATGTGGCTCCACTTTTGTATTCCATTCCCTTATCCTTTACAGAAGTTCTTCCTCAAAGTCTGCCTGTACTGCCACAACATCTGCACACACAGCAATTTTGTTGATCTGTCCCCTCTGACCTGTTTGATAATGTAGTCAATCACCAGTATGAACAGCAGTGGACTCAGAGATGAATCCTGATGCATAGCCACTCCCACTGTGAACCTCTCTGTGAGACCGAACACTGTTCATATTTCAGTCATTGGGTCCTTTTACATAGCTTGCACTAAACCATTGTTCCTGGGACTTCAAACCACCAGAGAACTGCCCAAATTCATTTTCTTGTGACCCTGTCATATGCTTTTTCAAGTCTAGAAATGCCCAGATAGACTCTTTCCTCATTTCTAGCTTCTTCTCCACTTTCTGTCTCACAGATCTCAAACATCGGGTCAGTTATGCTGCATACTGATATGCATCTGAACTGCACATCCTCTCATCTTCCTTTCAACTGCTCTGTGTAGTCATTTATCACTCACCCTCTTCATTCTTTCTTGCAATGTGACAGGAGTTTGATACTTCTGTACTGCCCACAACTGTGAATGTCTCCTTTGTTCTTGAACACTGGCAGTAGTGTGCTTATTCTCCAGTCATCTGAAATACACCTTTCTCTCCAGACTGCTATGAGTAATCTCAGAAGCTATTTTCCCCTAACTCCCCAACACCTTTATCATATCTGCTGTGAAATCATCTCAGCCTGCTGTTTTCCTTGACTTCATTTTCCTTTTTTTTAAACACCTTTATAGAAATATAACTTGTGACAGACGTAAACTTACATTTACATAAAAGTAATCAAACCATATTAACAGATACACATTTACAAATATTATACATCACATATATTATCATATAATCAGAACAACACTACATAAATATTTCAGTTAAATTCAGTTCCTGCCTTCTCTTAAACCCCATTCCTCCTCCAAATCATTTTTCAGTATGTATTGTTACCATAATTTCCATTTTTCCCATGTAATTTACTCCTACCCTTTTCTAAAAAAAATCCCACTTTCTGTTCTTTTATCTTTGTTATAATATTCTCTACTTCAAGTATAGTTGGTTTAGATTTTGATTTCCAATGTCTAGTAACTGCTATTTTATCAGACACCAGAGTTAAACTTAACATGGCCTTACAATGTCTAGGCAATTCAGATCCTGTATCACAGCTCAAAAAATAATTTTGTTGGTTACACTCATTTCCTTGTCAGTATTCCTAACAGAGTACTCTGTATGGAATTTTAAGTCTACCAACTTATTACATTCCAAGAACATATGCTTCCAGGTACCTCTTTCTTCCCAATTACACGTTAAACATTTGCCATCTGCCTAAGGAAAAACTCTTTGGAGTCTGCTTGGGATATAAAAGTATCTATGCAAACATTTCAGGCAAAAATCCTAAATCTCAGAAAAAATACCAAAAGGCATCCAGGATGAAAGCGGACAACTCCGGAAGCACTGTTCAACCAGTTTAATATTCCATAAATGAATAAATCCACATTAACGCTCTTAACAGACGTACTGCATTTTCATCCTCTCACACGCTAGGACTTCATCAGATAATAATTAAAATAATTAATTAGCTCATTAAATAATGTACCACATTCAAATTGAGCCTATCCAAATAAAGTGCATCCATTGTTATCAAATCAGGCTTACTATAGCTCATAAATATTAAAAGACAAATGCCAAAGCAACTAAATAACATACTAATACTTAAAATCTATACATTAATTATTTTAATTATTATCTGATGAAGTCCTAGCGTGTGAGAGGACGAAAATGCAGTACGTCTGTTAAGAGCGTTAATGTGGATTTATTCATTTGTGGAATATTAAACTGGTTGAACAGTGCTTCTGGAGTTGTCCGCTTTCATCCTGGATGCCTTTTGGTATTTTTTCTGAGTATTTTGGACAGTTTTTCGTGTTTGTATAAAAATCCTAAATCTCCCAGATTTTGTTGCATATTTGGGAAACATATATATGTTCTTCCATTGTTTTTTTTTTTTTTTGTAACTTTCATATTTAATCTCTTTTCCCTATCTTTTCTGACCTCTTCTGATTTATTCCTATAGTTCCCCTGCAGTATTTTATAAGCCCTACTAATTATCCCTTTTTTAACAGCAGCTTCACTTCTAGATACAATTAAAAACTCAACCAGTGCAGGTCTTTCATTTAGGATTCCCCTATCCCTTTCAGTTTGTCTAGACTTTCATATCATGATAGGAAAGGTAATCAGTAGCCTGCAATCCAAATGTCTTCTTGACATCTTCCCATTCTATTACCTTTCTCTCTGTAATTATTTGTTCCCAGTACCTTGGTTACTTTGTCAGCTTCTCCTAGTAAATTCCAGTACCCTCTTGCCTATTCTTTGTACCCCTGATTGCAGTTATCCCTTTGCTGAATCTCTTTTTTCCATTCTGGTGTTGGCTTAGATCTAGTATACTTTCTGCTAATTTAGGAATATAATATTCTGTATGGCAGTTGTTATTCTCCTTAAGGATCTGTATCCAAACCCCCATTCTTTCTGAATTTCTTGAATTATTCCCTGCTTCATCAACTTCCCTTTCCACTTTGAGTTATAGCTTTCTGCTTGTGCTATGTACAGGAGCCTTAACTGTGTAGCTCTAAAATATCCCTTCAGATCAGGAAATCCTAAACCTTCTTGTTCTATTGGGAGGATCAACTTATCCCACTTGACTCTTACCCTCTTCTCCTCCCAAATAAAATCCTTGAACTCTTTAAAAATTACTATCCACTACTTCTCAATTACCTATGCAAAAGTAAGAGAAAACATATCAGCTCTACATTTATTATGATCTGTATAATTTTACACCCCATCCCCAGCTTAACAATCTGTGATTACAGCCTATTTATTCTAGTACAGTTCCTTTCCTTTGAGTGTGCACTGTTAAATGCCAGTGTGTGTGGCTTCAGCCTTTAAAAAAATGAAGTTATCATGTTACAGTTTAAACAAATATTCATATCTCTGGAACTGTAAGTGGCAAACTATTTAGGATAAATGAATCTTTACATTAATGGCAATCATTCAGTTTGATGCTGTAAACTGGAATCTATAAGTCAAAATAAAGATAGTGAATATTAATTTTGTAAAGTTGTATAAACAACTTATATCTCAGTAACCATACAAGGAAGACACATACTGCCAACAGGATTCTCTTCATACAATTGTAAGCTTTCATATGAGGCTACGCAGTTCTGTCTGTGTTACCTGAATGTTGAGATAGAGAAATATGGAAATTATTACAATACAAATAGAGTATACAAATAATATTCAATATCTCTTTAGCTGCATTAGACATATGTCAAACAACAAATGTGTTTGTCATCATTTATGCTTTAAGATGAAATCTTCTGATACCTTGTATGTTGCATGGTTTTGGAATTATTAATGCATATATAAACAAGAAGTATTTTAGTGTTGCAGAACATTTTTTAAACACTTTTATTGAATTATCACTCGTGACATAGGCAAATTTATATTTATATAAAAGTAATCTATATTAACAAGTTTATGTTTAGAAACATCATACTTCACATATATTGCTATATATTATATAACCTAAGCAATATTGCATAAATTATTCAGTTTCTGCCCTTTTTGTTAAACAGGAAACATCTTTATTAAACCATTACTTATGACAAAGGTAATCATACATTTATATACATGAAAACAAACCAAACTGTGACACAATCCTAGTTGCCAGCATTTTACATCACAAACCATACTGACAGACTCCCAGTTGCAAACATTATACATCACTTATCATCTACTCAATCATTTTCAGTCAAACATTACATAGCTTATTTAAGTCCTGCTGTCTTTTAAACCTCATTCCTCTTATGTATCTATTATTTTCATAGTTTCCATTTTTTCCTTTGCAGTTTGCTGCTACCCTTTTCTAAAGTTCTCAATTCCAGTTATTTTATCTATGCTACTATATTCACTACTTCTAGTATAGTTGGTTTAGATTTTGATTTCCATTTTCTACTAATTGCTTTTTTGACAGCCACCATAATTAGACAAAGCAAGGCCTCACCATGTCTAGGCTATTTCAAATCTATCATAGCTCAGAAAAATTATCTCCCTTGTCACATCAATCTGCCCACCCCACCCAGCATCTCTGACAGTTCAGCCTGCATGGAATCCTTAAAGTCTGCCAACTCACTGCACTCACAGAAAATATGTTCCCAATTGCCTCTTTCTTCCCCACCACACCTCCAACATTTGCTATCTACCTGAAGACAAATTCTCTGGTGACTACTTGGGGTGTAAAATATCTATACAAAAATTTCCAAGCAAAAATTCTAAATCTTCAAGATTTTGTTGCATATTTGAGAGACATACATATATCCTCCCATTGTTTCTTTGTGAATTGCTTATCCAATCTCTCTTCCTAATCCTTTCTAACCTACTCTGATTGATTCTTATAGTTATAATGCAATATTTTATATGCTGTGCTAATTTTTCCTTTTTTAATGGCAGATTCTGTTATAGACTCTACTAAAAACTCTTAACAGTGCTGGCCTTTCATTTAGGACCCCCTATTTCTTTCTTTGTGCCTAAACTCTATCAATCCTTGATAGGGAAGGCAATGTCTAACCTGCAGTCCAAATAAATTCTTGAAGTCTTCCCATTCTATCATCTTTCCCTCTCTAGTTATTTGCTCCTATTACCTTGGTTCATTTGCCAGTTTTCTCCAATAAATTCCAGCCCCCTCTTGCCTGTTGTCTGTATCCCTAATTGCACTCCTCCCTATGGGCAGAATCTCATTTCTGCATTCCTATATTGGCTTAGTTTTTAGGATACTTTCTATTACTTTATAGATATAATATTCTGTACGATTATTGCTATTCTCCTTAAAGGCCTGCATTCAAAATCCCAGTCTCTCTTTGTTTCTTGAGCTTCCCCCCAATTTCATCATCATCTCTTTCCATTTTGAATTATAGCTTTCTGGTTGTGCTATGTATAGGAGCCTTAAATGTGTAGCTCTGAAATACCCCGTTCAAATCGGGTAATCCCAATCTGCCCTGTTCTACTAGAAGAATCATCTTATCCCACTTGACTCTTGCCATCTTCCCTCCCAGATAAAGTCCATCATCTCTTTAATAATTCCTATCCACAATGTCTCCTCTGGTTGATAAAAATATGCCTGACCTGTGTATGAGACTAATGGGACTAAAGACATTTTAACTGCTTGTATATTAATAGCCATATAACAGAGCTTCCATCTTCTCAGTTTTTGTATTATCTTTTGTTTAGTCTCTTTCCACATATCCTTAGCTGCCACACTAGAATCATTTTTAATCAATACTCCTACATACTACATGTTATTATGTCCTCATAAATATGGATATTGCTGAACCAATTCATATATGGGTACATAATTTACCACTATTGCCTTTGTTTTAGCTTAATTAATTTTGTTTCCTTAATAAGATTTGGAAATGTCTCAAAATGTTCCACAACATTGTAATGTCTCTTTCGGGTTTTGTCAGGTATAACATTATATCATCTGCAAATAGAGACCGCTTTTCATGACTACATACCAATTATATTCTTGAATTTCTGAGTCCCTTATTTTCTTTGCCAATGGTTCTAAACATAATACAAAAAACAAAGAGAGAAGAGGACACTCCTGCCTGGTTCCTCTGCTCAAGCAAAAATTATCAGGGAGGACCCCACCCAATTTAATTTTCACCTCTGATCTCTCATATAAAATCCTAATCAAGTTTATAATTTTTTCAGGAAATGCAAATGCTTCTATTGCCCTGCTCATAAAGTCCCAGCTTACTCTGTCAAATGCTTTCTCTGCATCAGGACTCACCAACAACAAAGGTATTTTCTTACATTCTGCTTCCATCTGGATCATCAATGTTTTGTTAATGTTGTCAAATGTTTGCCTCCCCTCCACAAAACCACACTGATCCATATCTATCACTTTTGGCATTACTTTTGCCATTCTTTTAGACATGAATACTTTATAATCATGGTTAGTATTGAAATGGGTCTGTATGAAGCTGGATCTGATAGCTCTTTACCCATTTTAGGTATTACAGCTACCACTGCTTTCTTCCAGGACATTGGTACTTCTCCTCTTAAAACGCTGTTAAACAAAACTTTCCAGAGCTTTATCATTTTTTTTCCTCCTAGCTTCCAAACTTGCACAGGAACAACATCTATTCTTAGGAACTTTCTTGTAGGTTGTTATACATCACAATTTTTATCTCATCTCCTCCTGTCCTAATCTTTAGTAATTGAGCCTCATCTATCTCTAACCATGGCATATTTAATTCTTCCATAAACATTTCCATTTGTATCTTTTCTTGATTTTCATATTCCTCTGCTTTATAAAGGCTCTCATAGAATTTCCAAAATATTTCTAATACCTTTACAAGATCTTAAAGGTTCATAGATTTTTTACTAGGCTAACTGCCCTTGTGGGCCATTTTAAGCCTAGCCAATTACTGAATGTGAGAATCAAACCCTGCATCTTGTGTCTGTAAAGTAAACATAAGAGGTGTAGAATAAGTGGGAGGCCTTGGCTGCCACTGAAATACCACTACTCTTGTTTTTCACTTACTCAATAAGGCAGGGGGCGAGCCCCACCAGGGCTCTCGCTTCTGGCTCCAAGCACCCGGGCATCTGGGCACGACCAGCTCTGCAGACAGTGTCAGGTGGGGAGTTTGCCTGGGGTGGTACACCTGTCAAAAAGTAATGCAGGTGTTCTAAGGTGAGCTCAGGGAGGACAGAAACCTCCCATGGAGTAGAAGGGGAAAAGCTCGCTTGATCTTGATTTTCAGTATCAATACAGACCATGAAAGCAGGGCCTCACAATCCTTCTGGCTTTGGGGGGTTTTAAGCAGGGGGTGTCAGAAACATTACTACAGGCATAACAAGGCTTATGGAAGCCAAGCGTTCATAGTGACATTGCTTTTTCATCCTTCCATGTTGGCTCTTCCTATCATTGTGAAGCAGAATTCACCAAGAGTTGGATTTTTCACTCACTAATAGGGAACATGAGCTGGGATTAGACCGTCATGAGACAGGTTAGTTTTACCCTACTGATGATGTGTTGCTATGATAGTAATCCTGCTCAGTATGAGAGGAACCACAGGTTCAGACATTTGGTGTATGTGCTTGTCTGAGGAGTCAATGGTGCAAAGCTACCATCTGTGGGATTATGACTGAATGCCTCTAACTGAGAATCCCATCTAAACGTAATGATACCTCAGCACTGCAAATCTCCAGTTGGCCAAGGATAGCTGTCTGCAAGGTCAGTGAGGTGCGCTGCTCATCACTGGGTCAGAGAGTGGATGTAAGGGGGTCACCTCTCTCCAGCAGTGCACTGCACATTTGTGGGGAACCAGGTGCTAAATCATTCTTAGATAACCTGATTCTGGGTCAGGGTTTAGTACACAGCACCCAGGCAAACCTCCCTCTTGTTACTTTCCTTCTTTTAGGCTCCCTAAGTTTGGCGATAGCCCTTTCTTCTTTCTGTTGCCTGTGTCACTGTGCTAAACATTTTTCTGCTCTAGTGTTATCAAAAAACAGTTGCTTAACAGTAACCTTTGTAAACTTTGTCCATATTATCAAGGTAATCACTTATTTTCTGTCTAGCATTCTGCAGTTGTTCCTCTTCTTGTTCTGGGAGATTCCCCCTATTCTGCAATACTTTAACATTTGTCAGTCCCTCTAAATAATTCTTGTTACTTCTTAACCATAGCTCTGTTTCTTTTATTTCCACCCTATTTTTAAACTCCATTTTAATTTTATGTCACTCCCTAGCTATATTTTCAGAAAAAATTTGTATCCTCTCTAACAGCTCCTGAATAATCTCCACTGCCCATTCCTTAAATTCCTCTCTTTTCAAACGATAGGTGGGAAAGTGGCAATGTCTCATTTTTATTTCATTACCCTGTGCTTTTATTTAGCTATTATTGGCACATGATCTGAAATAGTTATTGCTTTAGTGTCATGACCTTCAATTAAGTGCACATGTTCCTGTGAAATGTCAATTCTGTCTAGGCTAGCCTAGTGTTTATATCTTGGGGAATAATATGTAAATTCACTCCTAACTCCTATTACTGAATTCACATCTTCCATGCCAAATATTTTCAAAATTCTTCAAAAATATACCCTCCTTTGTTATATTTTCCTTTCTGGGTCCCACACATATCTTCACTGCTGCAAATCAAATTCCATTCCCCACCTATAACTAATATTCCTTGCTGAAACCTGATTATTTCTCACAGAATTTTCTTAAGCTCCATTATAGCAGTTTTAGGTGGAATATAAATACATGCCAGTGTAATCCTCCTCCCTTGCCAGTAGCCCCTTAGCACTACAAATCTGCCATTATCTTTTTTGTCTTCTTCTATCACTATTGGAGCTACTCTTGCAATTAATACAATTTCTCCTCTTTTTCTTTGTCCCAGGTATTCCGCTGAATAATCTTCCTGAAAACCTTTCTTTATCAAATTCACATTCAGTTCTCTCTAAGTGTGTCTCCTGTAACATAACTATTTGCACTCTACATTTTTAATATAGTTCACTACTCTTTCTTTACATTTAAAGACATTACAGAAAGCAACATTGTATTAAAAAGATTTTATTCCCACCTTTTATGTATAACACTTTTTTTGTTAAATGTCTAGTTCCTGTTTTGTGTTACATGCACGCACTGTTTGGCAGGTTGAACTTTTATACAGTTGTTTCTTCTCATGCCCATTTGAGCCTATGTCACGTCTTATAAAACTTTTTTTTTACTGAAAGCCCTCAAACAAAAAAACAAACACACCCCAATACCCCCTGAAACCTAGTAAATTAATACTAATATACATAACTATGTACACATTCAAACAGGAACAAAATTCCCAAATTGACAGCCAAACTCATAGACCTGAGTTAACCTAAAAGAAAGATTATCCATGCTAAGGCACATCATGCAGCTTGTGCGTCTACTAAGTGCTGATTGGTTTTCCCTTATCTTTATAGCTCTCCCAGTTGGGAAAAACTCTGAATGCTTTACCTTTGGAAAACCACTGAATGCTTTCAGAGAACATTATCTCCTAGCCAATTATTTTGCCTTTTCTTTTTATCCTCTCAGCCCATCACTCTCTACCAGATTGTAGCTAGTTTCTCTTTATCAGATTGCCTCCATGCAGACAGAAGAACCAGGCAGCCAGTTTCTCTTTATCGGATTGTTTCAATGGAAACATGAAGACAAGCTGCAGAATTGTTACTGAGCATACATGTATTTGTTAGGAAAAAGCCTCATAGTATTCAGTGTTCTTTTTCATTTACTATTTCTCTCTTAAAATGTGTTACTAAATCAATCTAAGGTCTTTAATCCAGTCATTTCCCCATGCAAGAATGGAGAAAAAGCATATTATTTTTTCTTTTATTATGCTTTTTAACCAGGTTTTTTTTTTACATTGCAGTGCCTACATTTCTTAAAACTGAACAAGAAGAAAGAGAGAAGAAGGGAGAAAGAAAGAAAAAAAAAGAACAGAAGCATATGCCCACAATCACCACCACACTTAAAAACAACTGAACAAATTTTAGTTTATAGCATGCAAAGAAAACCACGACAGAAAACTAGCACCATTTAAGAAAAAAATCTTTACTTGCAGTTAACTTTCTCCCTCCTCTTCTCCTTTCCAAACCACTTTTCCAAACATTAATGACATGAAGGCATATGCTTTATAGTCCCCCACAAGTCCAACAAATTCTGAAAAAGTACATTTCCAGAGTTCTTTTTCTGTCATATTTCACAAATAAAATTATTGCATTCTAATCCCATATTAATTTACTGCTTTTATTACTGTTCATGTACAAAATCCTATCTCTGCTTCATTTCCAACACATTCTTGATGCTTCTAGTCAACTCCTGTGCTCCCTTCCTTCTCTCCAACATTTTCTGTTGAAAATTTTGAAAGGTTTTACAGGTACAGTCTCTCTGTGGTCTTTATTACCAGATGAACAAGAAGCAGAATCCCTTCTGTTTCATGCCTCACTTTTTGTTGGACAAACTTTTGTACTCCCTCCTTAGTATGTACTTCATCAGAAATTATTTTGTCCCTTCAGGGAATAATACCTTGAAGACAGCTGAGTACAGCAGTTTGAATCTCACACCTCTGTATCAACATTCCCTGAATAAGGGAATGAATTTACTCCTCGTCTGTCTGGTGTACAATGAGTAATTATTCTCCCCAAACACTCTGCTGTCTCCCACTTTTAGTATTTTGTCCTTCTGCCACAGTTTTGTCAGAATCAACTCCTTCTGTTGGTAGGATTGCATTTTTACTATTAAAGTTCTAGGTTGCCTTCTCATAGCCAGGTTTGGAGTATGCATATGATGCACCCTTTCAACTAACAACTCTTGCTGTGGAATACCAGTCCAGTTCCTTATATGTGCTTTCATAAAATTAATCCAGTCTGTTCCTTGCAGCTTCTCTGGTATAGCTGAAAATATCAGGGTTTCCCTACATGCTCTGTCCTCTAATTCTATTATTTTTGAAACATCTCTTCCCAAGTAATCTCATATTCAGCCAGCCTTTTCTTCATTTCATCTTCTGATTTTTTTGTGGCTTTATTACCTCATCTGCATATCTGTTTAAAGCTTCTTCCATTTTTTCCAGTCTTTTGTTATTTGTGTTGATATACTCCATCAGTGTTTTGTTTATTTTAACCAGTTCTGTGTGCAGTTGTCTTATATCTTCCTGTAGTTTACTGGAAGTCATATCTGGACAATGCATTGCTTTTTACTGAACAGCTGCATAACCTTCCCGTCAGTGTTTCTTCCTTACCTCTTGTAGCTGATTTTTCCAGGTGCTCTGTGTTTCTTACAGCCAGTTACTGAAATTTACCCACAAACACAAAGGTCTACTGGCCTTCTATGTTGTGTTTCTGTTTTCACACTGGGAGAGCTAGAGTTAAGCTGTTACTCAATGTGCGGTCATCTTGGAATTCTGAACAAGCAGTATTGATGCCTAGCGGCATCAGTAGGAGGTAACTGCAGAAACACCTGGAGGTGTACTCGGCTGTAAAGAGTTATGTTTTCTTTAGATTTTTATTTTCTTTTTGCACTGTAATGCCTACATTTCTTTAATAGCAAAAAGAAGAAAGAAGAAGAAAACAAAAACATCTGTTTACTTTAGTAACGTTATCACACACATGAACTAAATGTGCTTTACCATAAAATATGCAATTTATTTTGTGAAAAGTTTAGTGGAAATACTGTTAATAACAGAAATGTAATTACTTACAGTTACCTTTTTCCTTATTGTTCCTGTTCCCCTCAGAGTCATTCCAAACATTAATGACATGAAGAAAAGTCCACTCTTTTAACTTATTTTTATATAGCTGTATTCCACAAATGCTTTGCAGTCTGACATATATTCATTAATTTCTGTGTTGCGGGTCTTTCTGTTCATCTCCATCTCCCTACTCCAGATTTTGGTTCACTTCCAAGATACCCCAAATTCTTCTGGTCATCCATGCTTTTTCCTTGTCTCTCATGTATTTTCCTTTGTAACAATGGAAAATGTTTTACTGGCAAAGTCTCTCTATGAGTTTTATTATCTGAAGAATGAGAAGCAGAGTCCCTTTCTGCTTGATGACTCACTTTTTTTTGGAAAAATATTTGAATTTCCTTCTTAGCCTGTTCTACATTAAAAAATTACTTTGATTGCCCAGGAAAAAAATATTCTGAAGACGCAGCTTGAATCTCACATCTGCCTTTCAACATTCCCTGATTACTGCAATAAATTTGTTTCTGTTCTACCTGGTGTACAGTAAAGAATTATTTTCCACACACAAACACTGATTTTTCTAACTTTTAATACTTTGGCCTTTTGCCACAGTTTTGCCAGCATCACCTTTTTCTGCTGGTAGGTTTGCATCTTACTAAAAATGGTCTTGGCAGCTTTCTCATAGGCAGATTTGGAGCATAAAATTATTACCGTCTGTTCCTTCCAGTTTCTCTTACATAGCAGGAAATCTCAGATTTTCACTCTCTGTCCTCTAATTATACCATTTTTTTAAAGTCTCTTCTTGAGCAGTCTCATACTCAGCCAGCATTTTCTTCATTTTGGCCTCTGATTTTTGCAGTTTTATCAGGTCATCTGAATATCTTTTTGTTTCTTCCATTTTTGTTCAGCCTTCTGTTATTTGAGTTGATATACTCCTTAAGTGGTTCATTTATTTTAATCAGTTCAGAGCATATTTGACTTATTTTTTGCTCTAGAATATTGGACGCTATGTCTTGCACCAAAGCTGGAACTTGAACTGCTTTTTGCTGAACAGATGCAGGATTCTTCCTAATCAGTGTTTTCTCTTTACCTTTTCTAATTGATTTCATTTCAGGCTTTCTTAGTTTCTTCTTTGCTTACATCCAGCCAGTAAGTGAATTTTACACAAGCTAACAATATCACTGGCATTTGGTTCTCAGTTTCTGTTTTTGCACTAGTAGAGCTGAAGTTAAGCATTGATCAGTGTGCAGCCATCCTGGAAGTTCTGACTTCATTTTCCATAGTGCTTTTCTTGCTTCTTATGGTGGGCTTCTCCTCTTCTCTCATTGTAGGCTCTGCCTGGAATAGTGCAACTTCTGTAGGGATTTCTTCATTCATAAGCTGCTGGAACAACTCTTTCCATCTACCTATGATGTCCCATGGACTGGTGAACAGGTTGTTTTTGGCATCCTTTATGAAGGGCTTCTGACTGCTTTCTTTATCTTTTTCCCTTTGCTTTGCAACCTGTTATAGTTTCTTTGTGCCATCTACTGGGTCACTTTTCAGAATCTGGTAGAGTGCCTCTGATGCATTGTTTTTTGCTATTGCAACTCATTTCTTAGCCTTTTTGTTAGCCAACCAGTATTTCTTCCTAGCCTGCCCCATCTTTTTTAGCTCCCACTTTTTCCTCCACTCTTTTCTTTTGATGATTTCCTGGACTTCTGCATTCCACCACCAGTTTTCCTTCTGTGCCTTACCTAGTAAGTCCTGCAACTGCAATTGCATCTGAATCCATTTTTTTCCTCACTATCAGAACCCTGCTATGAGGCATAGGCTGAGATTATGAATACTGCCCTAGCATTAGGCTGGAGTCTGATTGCCATGAGTCTGTCACTAATTTTAATGACTTCCCTCATTGCCTTCTGAAGCCTCTCATTCACTGCAATTACACCATTTCTAGCCTGTCCTCCTGAGTAATATACTTTTGATCACAAGCCAAATGGCTTTGCTGCACTGACCTTCCATCTTGTCTGCTGGATGAGTAGAATATCCAGTCTCCTCCTTATAAGCATTTCATCCACTTCCAATGCCCATCTTGTCAGTGAACCTATACTGTGTATAGCAATTCTTAGCTCTTGTTTGTCAGGCTGATTGGTTTTATGTCCAGCTTTCTTTCAACAGAGCTATCCCAGCTAATCCAAGTTGGGCATCTAGACACTGACCAACCAATAGCTTATTGACCCAGGGCAGCTGGACTTTATGGCAGGTGCACAGTGGTCAATAGGAGCACATACACCCCTCCCCCTGTTAGCAGGGGTCCCAGGCATAGGTCAGAGTAGGCCAGGTATTCAATCCATTTATCACCAGCAAATACCCATGCCCATTTCATGACATTAGTCAACATGACAAAATCACCTAGAGCCATATATTACACCGCTGAGTGGCTAACCCTGTCACAGTGTACAGTCTGTGATCAGCATTTTCCTGTCTTGATGCAGTACACCACAGCTGACTCTTCCCCCTACAGAGCACCACGTAGAGTATGTACCACTCCCCACAGCTCTGTTTTTTTTTCTTAATAAGAAAAAAATTTTATTAAATTTTCACTTATGACATAAGCAATCATACATTTATATAAATGAAAACAAAACCATACTGACATAATCCCAGTTGCAAGCATTTTACATCACAAACCGTACAGACACAATTTTAGTTGCAAACATTATATATCACTTATAATCTACCCAAATGTTGTCATTCAAACATTACATAGCTCATTCAAATCCTGCCTTCTTCTAAACTTTATTTCTACCCTGTATGGATTGTTTCCACAATTCCCATTTTTCCTAAGTATTTGCTCCTAACCTTTTCTAAAGGTCCCAATTCCATTTGTTTTATCTCTGTTACCATATTTACTACTTCTAGTACAGTTGGTTTTGACTTTGATTTCCATTTTCTAGTAATTGCTTTTTTGTCAGCAACCATAATTAGACTTAGAAAGGCCTTACTATGTCTAGGCAATTCCGATTCTATATCATAGTTCGGAAAAATCATTTCCCTAGTAACACCAATTTGCTCACTCAGTATTTCTGATAGAGTAGTCTGCAGGGAATCTTTAAAGTGTGCCAACTCATTATACTCCAAGAAAATATCTTCCCAATTATATCTTTCTTCCCCATTGCACCTCCAACATTTGCTGTCTACCTGAGAAAGAATTCTCTGGAGTCTACTTGGGGAATAAAAACATCTATGTAAACATTTCCAAGCACACATCCTAAATCTTCTAGATTTGTTGTTTGAGAGACAAATACAGATATCACCCCATTATTTCTTTGTGAATTGCTTATCCAGTTTATCTTCCCAATCCTTTCTAACCTCCTCTAATTGATTACTATAGTTATCATGCAACATTTTATATGCTATACTAATTATTCATTTTTTTAGCATCAGCTTCTGTTCTAGAGTTTACTAAAAACTCTACCCGTGCTGGTCTTTCATTTAAAGCCCTGTATTTTTTTCTCTTTACCTATACTTGGTATCAGTATTTCATAGGGAAGGCAATCTCTAACCCGCAGTCCAAATAAATTAATGTGATCCACCCATTCTATTACCTTTCCCTCTCTAGTTATTTGCTCCCAATACCATGGATCCTTTTGCTAGTTTTCTCCAATAAATTCAAGCCCTCTCTTGCCTATTATCTGTATTCTTAATTGCAGTCATCCCTATCAGCAGAATCTCCTTTCTCCATTCCCATGTTGACTCAGTTCTTAGAATACTTTCTGCTACTTTATGAATATAGTATTCTGTATGATTATGGTTATTCTCCTTAAAGGTCTGCATCCAAAATCCCAGCCATTAAAAAAGGAATAATTAGTACAGCATACAAATACTGCATGATAACTCTAAGAATCAATCAGAGGAGGTTAGAAAATATCAGGAAGGGAAACTGGATAAGCAATTCACAAAGAAACACTAGGAGGATATATGTATGTCTCCCAAATATGCAACAAAATCTAGAAGATTTAGGATTTTTGCCTGGAAATGTTTGCATAGATATTTCTATACCCCAAGTAGACTCCAGAGAAGTTTTTCTGAGGCAGACAGCAATTGTCAGGGAATAAAGATGTACTTGGTAACATATTTTTCAGGAGTGTGGTGAATTGGTGAACTAATAATGGTGGCTGCCAAAAAAACAATTACTAGAAAATGGAGATCAAAATCTAAACGAACTATACTAAAAGTAGTGAATATGGTAAAAGAGATAAAATAACTGGAAATGAGATCTTTAGAAAAGGGTAGGAGCAAACTACATAGGAAAATTTGGGAATTGTGAGAACAATGCATACAAGGGAGGAATGAGGTTTAAAAGACAGCAGGACTTAAATGAGCTATGTAATGCTGACTGAAAAAGATTGGGTAGATTATAAGCGATGTGTAATGTTTGAAATAGGAGTGTGTCAGTATGGTTTGTGATGTAAAATGCTTGCAACTAGGATTGTGTCGGTGTGGTTTGTTTTCATTTGTATAAATTTATGATTGTCTATGTAATAAGTGATGGTTTAATAAAGATGTTTGTTGTTTAAGAAAAAGGCAGGAATTGAATAATTTATGTAATGTTGCTTAGATTATATGATATATAGCAATATATGTGAAGTAAAATGTTAAGTTAATTCTAGTATGATTACTTCATATAAATGCAGATTTCCCTATGTTAGAAATGATAATTCAATAAAGGTGATTGGAAAAAAAGAATATAAATACATACCAGTGTAATCCTCCTCCCTTATCAGTAGCCCTTTAGTAATACAAATCTACCATTATCTTTTTTATCCTCTTCTATCACCATTGGAGCTCCTCTTGCAATTAATATAAGCACTTGTCTTTTCCTTTGTCTCAGGAATTCCATGGAATAACCATCTTGAAAACCTTTCTTCATCAAATTCACATGTTCAGTTCTTTCCACATGTGTTTCCTGTAGCATAGCTATTTGCAATCTACATTTTTATATAGTTCACTACTCTTTCTTTTTTGTATTTATTTGTGAGACCACTGACATTTAAAGATATTACAGAAAGCATTATTGTATTAAAAAGTTATTATTCCCACCTTTTATGTATAATAGCGTTTTTGTTAAAAGTTTGTTTCCAGCTTTTGTCTTGCATGCATACACTGTTTGGCATGTCGATCTTTTATACATTTGTTTATTTTCATATCCATTTGAGCCTATGTCACATCTTACAAAACGTTTTGTTTTATTGAAAGCCCTCAAACAAAAAAAACAAAACAAAAAAAAAAACACAAACACACCTCCCAGTACCCCCAAAAAACCTATAAAACTATTAACTTAATAATAACATACAAAACTGTGTACATCTTCAAATATTGACATTTTATCTTCCTAATAGGAACAAATGTTCATAGGTTCATAGGTTCATACTAGGCTATCTGCCCTGGGGCAATTATAAGCCTAGCCCGATTCTGTATGGCTTACTCCACCCCTTGATTTGAGTATACTGTGCCCTTTTTAAGGTTTAGTTTACTGTGCCTCTGTCTAATAGTGACACGGGAGTAATCCCTGGGACAAACCTACGATCCCCCATCCACTTATCGAGATTCTTCTTGAAGAGATTCAGTGAGGTGCTCTGCCTCACATGAACTGGAATTCTATTCCAGAATGAAGGGAGACTCTGGGTTATGAACCTGTCCCTCCAGCAAGTTCTATTTATTTCTGTGCTGAGGTTCAAGTCCCTCGAGCGTGTGGCTCTAAGGGATTTAGATTTACTGAGGTGGAGCATGTCCATTAATTCTGGATTTGACATAGCTTTGTATGTCAGGCATAGATCGCCTCGAAGTAGGCGGTATGCAACTGAGTAGAGCTGGAGTTTTTTTAACCGAGCAGCATATGGCATCTGTTTGATACCCTTGATCCTCTTGGTGAGATACTTTTGGGGTCTTTCTAATTGCTGCAGGTGTCGGGTAAGGTACATCCCAAAAGGGGCATTGTATTCTATGATGGGCCTGATGAGGGATGAATAAAGGGCACGATTACCTCTCTTGATCTAGATGTGAAACCCTTCGTGATGAGGTGGGCTATGTAGAAGGTCTTTCTAACCACTTTGGCAGTGTGGTTTTCAAAGGAGAGATTGCTATCAACTTGGGTCCCCAGGTCCCTAATAACTTTCTCTGTACTTAATGGGTTTCTGCCTATGTGGTAATTTGTGGGCACATTGTTTTTGCCAAAGGGTATGACTATACATTTTCTGGCATTTAGCTTTAAACCATGGTGCTGGCACCAGTTATCTGTCTCTGTGAGACCTTTTTGAAGGATGTCTGTGTCAGCTGGAGAGTTGATTATGGCGCCCAGTTTGCAGTCATCTGCGAACTTGGTGAGCCATAGTCCTCCCACATTTGCCTGTACCTCGGAAAAGTATATACCGAACAAGAGTGGTCCCAGGACAGAACCCTGTGGGACGCCACTTGTGACCGGTTTTGAGTCTGACATGGCTCCAGCAACTCTCACTCTGTGGGTTCTGTCTTTGAGCCAGTTTGCGACCCATCTTGTGACATAGGGGTTTATATTTAAGCTGGATAGCTTATCTATGATGCCCGAGTGGGGTATTGTGTCAAATGCCTTTGCAAGGTCCAGATAGGCTGTGTGGACTACCTTCCCTTCATCTATGGCTTTGGTGACTGTTTCAAAGAAGTCAACCAGGTTCAAAAGGCAGGATCTGCCCTTGACAAAGCCGAACTAGGTAGGATCTAGTGTCTGTAGGTCCCCAATGTCTTTGTTTATGAGCTCCATGATGATCCTCTCCATAGCCTTGCAGACTAAGTTAGTCAGGCTTATGGGGCGATAGTTTCCAGGGTCTGTAGAGGCTCCACCTTTGTGGAGTGGGACCACTGTTGCTGCACGCCATTCTGTGGGCACATATCCTGTAGTGAGGCTGAGATTGTATAGCTGTTTTATTTGAGGGATTAGTTCCTCTTGTAGTTCATGTAGGACGCAACCTGGGATGCCATCTGGTCCCATGGAAGCAGTGTTTTTGCTTTGGAGAGGGCAGCCTTCACCTGAGCATCTGAGATGTTTGGGAGGCAGCCCTCTGCCGGATAGATACTTGCTCTTTTGGGGGGGGTGGAGAAGTTTGCACTGAACCTGTCTGCTAGGATATTGGCGATGTCTGTGGGTTCAGTGTATTTTTTGTCATTTAGAATCAACTCAGAACAAGTCTGGGAGTTGCATCCCAGGTTTCTAACATAACTGAAAAAGCCTTATGATTGTCTTTGGTGTCCTGTGCAATTTTTCTCTCGAAGCTGGCCTTGGAGGATTTTATGAGGGATCGTAATTTTTTGCTAGTACTGATCAGAGATGCCTTCCCTATTAGGGATTTTGCTCTATCATGTAGTAGCTTCCTCCTTCTGTTGTACAGTTTATTTATGGCAGGGGTCCACCAGACTGGATGCCTGCCTTTGGATGATTGGGTCTTGGTTTTGTTTGGGATAGCATGGTCCATGCATTCCTGGAGATGTCCGCACAATGCATTTATATAGGATTCTGCAGTTTGGGCCATAGTTTCCACTGGCCCTGGGGCCTTGAAGGATTCCACTTCGGTTTTGAGAAGTGAGAAGTTTGCTTTTGAGAAGTTTTTCACTGTGGTTTTCTGGGCTGGGGGTGGGGTCGGGATGTGGACATCCAGTGAAATTAATTTATGGTCTGATCTTACCAATGAGGGATATACTTCTGGTGTGGAGCATAGAGTCCCCATGTTGGTAATGATCAGGTCTAGTATGTTGTCCCCTCTTGTGGGAGTGGTGACTAGTTGTTCCATAGCATTTGAGTTTATAATTTCCAGGAATCTTTGGGCTAAGGTGCTGGGGCTTGAGTAGTGCTTCCAGTCAATGTTTGGGTAGTTGAAGTCACCCAATATAATGGTGTTCGGAGAGATCTTCATGTTCTCCAATGTTTTCAGGAAAGCCGAATGGGATTCCTGACTTTGAGAGGGTGGTCTGTAGGATGCTATAAACTGAAAAGCAGTCTTGCCCACTGTTAGTTGCACATGGATGGTCTCCGATACTTCGTGCAATGCCACTAACCTGGAGGTGTGGATATCCTTGATAAATATGGAAACTCCCCCTCCTTTTGTGGTTCGGTCCGGGTTTTGGGGTGAAAAAGCATGATATGAGGTATAGCCTGGTAGTGCTGGGGTGCTCTCTGGAGCCTTGAACCAGGTTTCTGTCACTGCACAGATATCGATGTTCTCCATACTGAGGAGAGCTTCGAGTGCGTGCATCTTGAGGTTAAGACTTCTGGCGTTCAGCAGCATTACTCTTAGTTTCTTGTTCCTTGTGCTGTCTATGGGGGTGGCTTTGACTTTTGAGCCTTGCCTAAAAAAGGCACTATGGAGGTGGCAAGAGCCTTTGCCAATATCCGAAAGCCCAGTGGTGACAGGTGCAAGCCGTCCCTAGCGAAGCAACGTGGCTTGTCGAGCATGTCATCCCAGGCTGACAGACACTGGATCCCCTTTGAATGACACCAAAAGTTTAGCCAATTGTTAAAATCGATCATTTTGTCTTTGTACTGTGGCATCATTCTAGGTGAGGGTAAGATGCTGCTCAAGGTCAGGGTCATACCAGCCTGGGCTACATGATCAGAGAGCTCCTCTATATCTCTTTTCATGTAGTCCAGGGAGGTACATCTCAGGTCATTCACACCAGCATGTACAATGACTGAGTCATATTTGTATTTGCTTTGGGGTGACCTGAGCGCTTGCGTTATGTGTCGGATCCTAGCACCCGACAGGCAGCTCACTGTGACCTTCTCTTTATTCAGCCTGGTGAGCGGGACATCAGTGTGTCTGACAATAGAGTCACCTATAACAAAAGTATCAGGTGTGTTATTCAGCCTTAAGGGCTGTGGCAGCTTGGCACACTGACTTTGTGGGTTATGTGTTGTGTGTGTTTTGTTTTGAGGTAGCGTTTGCTTGGAAACTGACAGCCACACTACATACTTGAGTTAACAACACTCAGTTATTTGATAGAAAAAAAGTCTTATAACATTCAATATTATTTTTAAATTACTTGCTTTCTCTTAAAGCTTGTTACTAGATCAAGCTAAGGGCCTTAATCCAGTAATTCCCTATATGCAAGAATAAGAAAAAGCACACTAATTTTTCTTTTCTCATGCTTTTTTAACCAGACATTGCAATGTCTACATTTCTTTAAACTGAACAGGGAAAAGGGGAGAAGAAAGGAGAACTATAAAAAGAAAAACAGGAGAACCTGTTTACATTAATAACCCAATTACACTTAAATAACTGAGAAAACTTTATTTTCTAGCATGCAAAAAAAAACATGCAGTGTAAAACTAGTAGCATTAAGAAAAAAATTGTTATAGCTAACTTTCTCCCTTCTCTTCCTCTGACCTAAATATTTTTCCAAACATTAATGGCATGAATTAGGATATATACTTTATAGTCCCCTACAAGTTTAACAAAGTCCAAAAAAGTCAAATATTTCCAGATTTTCTTGTTCTTTCATGTTTCAAAAATATAATTATTGCTTTGTAATCCTATATTTGTCAATTTACTAGTTTTATTCCTCTTTATCTCCTTCTCCAAAATCTGGTCTCTACTTTATTTCTAAAGTACTCTCTATTAGTTGACTCTTATGTTTTTTTCTTCTCTCAAGCATTTTCCATTGAAACACTAAAAAAGGTTTCACTGGCACAGTCTCTCTGTGGTCTTTATTGCCAGAAGAACAAGAATCAGAATCTCCTTCTGTTTCACAGTTCGTTTTTTGTTGGACAGACTTTTATATTTCTTCCTTAGCATGTACTTCATCAAAAAAAAAAAAGATTTTGTCCCTCCAATGAAGAATATTTTGAAGATAGCTGAGTATGGCAGTTTGAATTTCATGCCTGTGTTTTGACATTCCCTGAATAGTAGTATAAATGTATTCATATTCTGCCTGGTGTACAATAAGTAATCATTCTCCACAAATACTCTGCTGTCTCCCACTTTTAGTACTTTGTCCTTCTGCCACAGTTTTGTCAGAATCAACTCCTTCTGCTTTGAAGATTTCATCTTTACTATTAAAGATCTAGGTTGTTTTCTAGTAGCCTGGTTTGGAGCATACATGTGATGTACCCTTTCAATTAACAACTCCTGCTGTGGAATACCAGTCTGGCTGCTTATTTGTGATTTCATAAAATTAATGCAGTTTGTTCCTTCCAACTTCTCTGGTACAGCAGAAAATCTCATGTTTTCCCTACATACTCTGTCCTCTAATTCTATTATTTTTTTAAACATCTTTTCTTGTGCAGTCTGATATTACAGCCAGCCTTTTCTTCATGTTGATCTCTGATTTTTGCAGTTTTATCACCTCATCTGAATACCTGTTTAAAGATTCTTGCATTTTTTTCCAGCCTTTTGTTGTTTGAGTTGATATGCTCCAGCAGTGTTCCATTTATTTTAAACAGGTCTGTGTGCAGTTGTCTTATAATTTCCTCTAGCTTACTAGAAGTCATGCCTGACGTTTGCACTGCTTTTCTGGCTATACTGTGGCTTAATTTGGAGACAGAATCAAGATTATCTCTCTGCTGCAACTTCTTTGAGTAATGCACGCAGGAACAAATGATAGATTTCATCTTATATACCATCTAAAATATTGTATGAGAACATTCCTATAGTGTTTGCTGAGTTTTCATTGGATCTGTGTTGTGCCATCAGAACTGGTTTGTTTCTGGAGGATTTCATTATATACCAAAGTTTGGAGTCAGTAGATATAAAGTAAAAAAAAAAAAAAAAAGTTCTACATAGTGAAATGATTGGGGTTTGTTCAGGTTACTGCTTTTACATCCCATCAAGTGGAACATCCTCTGACCTTGATATAAAACTAGAGTCTGTCAGCCTTTGAACCGCTGGTGAAACCAGCCTCATGGTCTCACCGAGTGATGCACTTTGCTCTTGAATACCCCTACATTAGTATCCCTAATCTTGAGCATATGAAGTACAAAAATTAGAGGATTTTGTCAGTTTTATTGGGAGACAGTATGCTGAAAACATTTCTTCATGTTAGCTCCCTTCAAAGTGGTGCATTTTTGAGCTGTATGGAGAGGGTTAAGCCTTGCCCCACATGGCGGGCATACCTCTCAACTTTCCAGATTTTTACAGAATGTCCAGATTTTGGCCTCATATTTTTGGTTTGTTCCGCATAAAATCTGTGGTTTTCTGGCTAATCACTGAAGACTGAAGTCACTAAATAATGACATACATTTGAGTTGATATCTTTCAGAAAATGCATGATAACACAAATTCTGTTATTCCAGCAACATTCTAAGTTAATAAGTGCAATGCTTAAAATCTGTCCGTATTTTTGGGCCTTTGTCCCCCCATTATTTTAGGCTTTGTCCAGATTTCTTGCATTAAAAGGTTGAGAGATATGGTGGCAGGCCAGTTACTTAAACATACAAAATCCAGGGCCACAGCACCTGTGAGAAGGGAAGTTAATGCAATGATACTGTCTTTTGATGAGATGGCTACCAACTGAATAGACTATTGCCAAACTTGTTACAATATCACCAAATAAATTCTCTGTACTGCAGCAGCTCCTTCCATGGACCAATGCAGGCAATTCATCATAGTGAGCTCCTGATTATAACAGCTCACATAATATGCTGCTTTGATTTGTTTGCTCCAAACTGTGGATATCTTGTCTCAATGTGTGATAATGCACCATAAACTGATTTTGAACTCCACTCCATAGATGAGGGTAGAACAAAGATTGAAATGCTTGTGGAGCTACTCTTGTCTTTGGAGCCCCAGACTTGTACTAGACGATTGTTACATTTATTACCAGACTTTGAGTGCCTGTAAAAAGCATCTTTTCTGTCAGGAAAGATTCTGCAGCTGCTAACCAACCAGACATGCTATATCCGGGACACAGACAGTGCAGCTCAGCTTGTCTTTCCACCTGCAGGACCATTTTTTTCTACCTCATATGAACAGGCTGCTTTTTCTTCTTCATCTTCTTCTTTTCTTATAACCCTGTTGTACCCAAACTAGGTGTACTTTGAATTCAGATCTCTAACAAGGAAACAAACATTTGATAATGTATGACAAAACTCTGATCAGAAAACCCTGAAGCCAGCAGGATAGTATATTTCAGTCAGAAACCAATGGACTACAGTATCAGATCTCTTTCTCAGAATAAATGATACACTAAGAACAGTCAGCAGGACAAAGAGCTCTGCTCATGGTGATTCAGTATCAAGTAGAAGAGGTCCCATTTGAGAGAGATTTATCTTCCTTGACTATGTTGTAGTAGGGACTGCTATCACTGTAGCCCATGTCTTAATCTTAAGTAGTACATAAAGTAACAGATAAGCTGTGTCTTTAAGAAGTTTTCTTCCGATAGTGATTATACTAAAATTACTGTGTGTCTGGATGTTGTAACAGCTAACTGAGGGTATCAAAATAGGGAAACATCTACACTATACTTACTTTTCCAGGGCAAAGACATTTTGCTACAATAAAAAATGTATATTTTTAAATCTTTTTTTTTTCTTTTATCAGTGTTTATAACACTCCTTAAAAAATGGAAAACAGTTGTATGCAGATAACTGGGATGGAAATAATGTTTCTTTCTAGAGTAGAACAATGTTATATTTGGTATTCAACCAGCCATAACATATGATATCCTTCCATATCACTATTGCAGTATTCTTTAAAGAATGGACCTCCTGCCAAGGATAGCCCAATGTCCAGCCACTGTACTAAAGCCTTTAGATCTTATAGCCACTGTACATCACACATATTCTCCAGCATAGGGTGTAGGACATAAAGGTTTTGTATGGATGCAAATACTCAGTCCAAACGCCATTATCGAACATTGGTCTGAATGATCCTCTGCTGTGCTTATTACCCAACCCATTTTCAGGTGAGTACCCTAGTGGGGTTTCGTCATTATTTTTTTCATTTTGTTGCTTACTTGTGTTCATGTCATCCAAGAATGAAAAAAATGTCAGTATGGGAGGCAGATTCCTCATGAAGACTGCAATGACTAGTGTCTATTTTTTTGCCTAGGTTCTTCTTACAACTATAAGCAGTGTTCTATCTGTTCAGCATTTGTCCCCAAGATCCTCAGTAGTTATCTTCTTTCTCCACATACCTCTCAAGAACCGAGATCTTAAATTGTTAGCTCAGGGTGATATGGTGGTATCCTTCCATCCTGAGGGACAGCTGACTTCTAAGAAGGTCAAGAAGTTTAGGCCTGATCCTGATGCTATCCAACCTCCACTTGATATCTCTCTAGAAATTAGTGAAAGCCCCGAAGAGTGTTTGGTGCATGCATCAGATTCCTCTACCATGACCCTGTCTGAGAACAGCATGGCTCAGAATTATTGCATGTCCTCAGAGGTTTTTCAAATGTCTGCTCCAGATGTGAAGGAGAGTCATGACTGATTACTTCTGAGGGACCGAGGGAAATTCCTTAAATCTTAGACAAGGAGGAGATTCCCAGAATGCTTATTGAATCTCGCCAAGGGACTAAACTGCCAAGGGTCATTAGGATGGATGTCTCTCTTTAAGAAAAAGTAAAAAAAAAAACAAAAAAAAAAACATACTATCCCTATTGCCTAAAGGTCCTTAATGTGAATGCCAGGATTTTACTCAAGGCTTGTTTAATGCCTTGATGACCTTGAAGCCTCCCCAGGGTGTTTCAGTCCCTGATCCTACATGGTCTTCCACTTCTGTTAAGAGCACAAGCACAAGGGAACCATATTCCTCAGATGAGGAACTAGACTCTGGAGTGGAATCCCTAGATTACTCCTTTCAAATCCCTTCTCCTATAGACTATGGCTCAGAAGAAGAAGATTGTTTGAGCCCGGATTCCTCCTTGGAAGAATTATCCTTTGGGAATACTGTTGTTCTAATAATGCAGTATTTTAAATGGGATTACTCCCAGGTCTCTGACATTAAAAAAGGTACTATGAGCTTTTACAAATGGAGTTACCTAAGCCATCTACATTGCCTCCTGTCTTGGCAGCTCTTTCAGACATCTTTGCTGCTGCCTCTTTCGCTCCAGAGTCTCAGCTCCCAGCCTTTAAGTAGCCTGATAGGTTCCACAACGTGCCCGAGGACTGCAAGTTTTTGTTTGAGTGTCCTTCTGCTGATCCTTCTGTGGTTTCAGTTTCCACTGATAAGCCTTGTAAATGTTTGCCCTCTTCTAAGCTCCTTCCTTCAGATAAGGACAGTAGAGCTATGGAAAGATTGAGTAAAAATATTTATATTGCTGCCACCTTGTCATTTCGGACTACTAATTATCAAACTCATATGACCGGGTATGTCTTAGCCCTCCTTTATCAGGTAGCTAAGTTTGTGTCTGATCTTCCTGTTTCTGAAGGGAAAGCTTCAGCTCTTTCCCTGCTTGGATCCACTTCTCAGGTTGCACATAAGTCCATAAAATTCAGTTATGATGCCACTGCTGATGCTTCTTCCAGGGCAGCTGTCTTTGGTTCTGTGATGAGGCATTATTCTTGGCTTCACCTTCAGGGCCTGCTTGATCATATTAAAGCCAAACTTTTAGATTCTCTTCTGGATAATAAAATTCTGTTTGGGACAACTGCAGTTGACCTGTTCAAGTCCTGCCAGGATAAGGGTAAAGCCATGCAAGAACTTAATCATAACTTTGACTCCCCTATACCTAAATGTCAGAGGCATTACACTTCAAAATCCACCTTTGTCGGTAGGCAGACTTGTCAATCTTCCAAAGGTAGAAAGGAGTCTAGGAGTAAGTCTACTCAGACTCCTACCTCTCAGAAGCCTTCATTTCAGGACAAACCCGTCTCTATTTGGCATTTTGCCTCCTCTCCAGTTGTCCCTCCATCTTTCTCTCTCTCTTTCATATTGGCAACAGATTACCTTGGATTCTTCGGTGCTGTCTATTGTTTGTCAGGGGTATTTTCATGGTATGGAAGTCCCTTCCCCCCTTTTCAGGCATTCTGCAATCTCCTTCAGACTGACATTCTTATTGCCCAGAGGCTTTGCAATCCCTTTTGGATCAAAGCACCATTCAGCCTGTACCACCCTCCCAAGTGGGAAGGGGTTTTTACACCAGGATGTTTTTGTTTCTTAGAAGGAGGGGACTTGAAGACCTATTTTGGATCTTTCTCTACCCAACACATTCTTCAAGTTCCCTTCTTTCAGGATGCTGTCTTCTCAGGTCTTGTTTCCTCTCCTTCTTCGTCATGACTTCTTGATCTCTCTTGATTTCAAGGATGCCAATCTATGTGCTCTCATTCATTCTCTGTTCAGGAAATTTATCTTCCTCTTATTTTCAGTTCTCTGCTTTGCCCTTTGGGCTTTCTACTGCCCCAAGGGTTTTCACCAAATGCCTCACTCCTGTTACTGCTTTTTTCAGTTTTCAAAGGGTACAGCTATTCCCTTATCTAAATGACCTACTTTATTCAGGCTCCTTCTCTCAACAGTCTTTTGCAAGATCTCCAGTTTACCACTCTTCTTTGGCAAAGTCAGTCTTGACACCCTCCCAAGATCATATTTTTCTCATTTGCAGGATTCAGACCATTCCCATCTTGGCTTCTCTTCCTGCTCTCAAAGATTTGTCTTTGACAACCTTCTTCCAGTCTCTCCTTCCTCTGTCCTCTGTCACAGCCAGGGACTTTCTCATAGGTCTGGGGTTTATGGAAAAAAATCGATGTTATGAGGTTTCAAAATTGTAAGCTTTCACTTACATGGGGTCGATTAATCATCGTTTGCTTTTTTAAGCATTCGATGATGTAATATAGACCCGATCTTCTCACACAAGACATGGGATCTCTTATCCATCTTCACCTGTCTACTCTTCAAATGACAATGTGGATGATAGGGATTCAATTCTGTTTAGGCACCTCTTTTCTGAGGGTGTGCTTCAGATTCTGCAGGCGGCCAGGAAACCCACTACCAGAAAATCATATATGTCTAAATAGAAAAGATTTTCATTTTGGAACCTCTTTTGCCATCAGGATTCATTTTCATTGTGGGTTCCTTGCTTTTCTCTTATTTGTGTGATCTGCTCCATGCTGTCTTGGCTTATTCTTAAGTTAAAGCTCACTGGTCAGCAATTTCTGTTTCTCTGCTCTTGAACCCCTTTTGGCCTCTCATTTAGTGTTCATATCAGGCCCACAAGAAAAAGTGTAGTCCACCTTCTTGAGACCTCAGTTTTGTACTTGAAAAATTGACTTAGGATCCTTTTGAACCTGATAGTTCAGCTTCCTTGCAGCTTTGTACTTGGAGGCTGTTTTGCTGTTGACTCTTCTGCCAAGAGAGTATCTGAACTTCAGGGTCTTATGGCCATTCCTCCTTTTTTTTCACAGAGACAGGGCGTCTCTTTGTAATAATCCTTCATTTATGCCCAAGGTGGTTAATGAGTTGCCCACTATCAGTGTATCAGTGTATTAAACTTCCTTCCTTTCTTCCTTTTCCGCAGTCTGACAGTGATAAGGTCCTCCACGCTTTGGACCTGCACAGGCAGTTCAGATATTGTTTGGAAAAAACAAGGGTTATTCGTAAGTCTAAACAACTTTTTGTTTCTTTTCATCCCAAGACTTTGGGCTTAGCTGTTTACAAGCAAACCATTTCCACTTGCATCTATAAGGCCATTTCCTTTTGTTATTTTTTTCATGGCAAATGTCTTTCTTCATCTGTAAAAGCGAATTCTACTAGGGTGGTTCCCTCTTCTGGTGGCTTTTTCAAGGATTTGGGCATTAATCCCATTCTTGAGGCTGCTACTTGGTGATCTGTTCGTACATTTACTAAGCATTATAAATTGGATGTTATTTCCAAGGATAGAGCAGGTTTGTCAGGACTATCCTTCATGGGTTTACATAGGGCTCTTCTGGTCCTTCCTCCTCTCAGTTTTCTTCTTAGCTCTTGTACTCTTTCTTCAGTGAAGAACACTGCATCAATGATATGGAAGGACATAGTTCAGTTCTGTACAATCTTACCAAAACAGTAGATGTCCTTCTGTTCACTGTTGCAATATTCAGTCTCTCCATCCTTCCCCCTCTGTTATAGCTCTTGCCCCTGTGTTTTGTTACCTCCTGGCCAAAGGGCTCCCACTTCTTTTTCCTTCTGAAGTTTTTTCTTCTGGATGTGCATGTTCTCATTTGTCCCTTGGGTTGTTTTCTTCCTGCTGTGGCAATTCAGTTCTGAGTATTTGCATTTGTATGTCACTTTTATGCTCTATGACCTATGCAGGGAGCATATGTGTGATGTACGGCACCTATAATATGTAAAACTTTGGTATACTGGACAGACATTGGGCTATCCTTGGCAGGAGATCTCATCTATAAAGAATACTGTTACAGTTAAGAGAAGGACATCTACTGTTAAGGTAAGATTTTACACGACTGTACTTTCTCAGTAAAGTTATATATCTTAAAAAAATCTTAAATAAAAACATTTTTCAGATATCAGCATCACAAATGGTGTATAAGGAGCGGATGAAGGCTGTATAATCCATATTGTAGTATCTTTGTAGCTCTTTCAGAAATTAACCAGTCTTTAACAGCTTACTTTAAAGCTTCAAAATAGATATTTATGCTCAAGGGCAAAAGAAACTGAGAATAAGCAACACACAACTCCATTTTAAATACACTGTTGAGTTTTTTTACAATCAGTTACTCAAGCATAATATACCAAAATATACAATGTTTTTTTCCCTCCCAAAACTGACTCATAAATTATAAGTAGTATTTTCCTTCCAGGACTCCTTTTTCACTCTGCTAAGCAGGGTAATCCATCAACATCTCACCCAAGATCAGCAGTCCTATTCCTCCTTCAAGTTTCAGGGATAGGTTTCCTCAGACACACAGTTTCCCTAACCTGAAGACTGGAGATTCCTTAACTGACCTTCTAACCAAGAAATATTCTAATCTGGAATCTAACTCTTAGCGGGGTAATAGCAAGAAATATCTCTTCCTGCAGCTGAATCCTATTACCTTCCTGCCTACTCCTGTTTACCTGCCTGCATTAATTTTAAATGCACAGTTCTCTCTAGGGTCAACAGCCACAGAGTCAGACTGTGGCATTTATGTACTCAGTGATTTATTGACATTTGATTACCTGGAGAGTTTGACTAGGTAGGAGCCCATTTTCAGTGCAGGTCCAGGGAGAA